>NC_080633.1:92878122-93197929 GCF_027579445.1 Ammospiza nelsoni
ATTTTACAGAAGAAATGCAATGAAGTCTTGGTAATAGATTTACCTTGAGAATATCAGGACATTTTTAGTCTCTATCAGTTACAGAAGATGTGCATCATTTTACCCCCTCCAATTTCGATCTGTAGTTTAGAACATTTAGCAATCAGTCACTGAAGGACAAACTCAAATCAAAGATGAAGCATGAAAACAAATACAACTAGGAAAGTGCATGAGAAAGCATCTCTCCCTCTTCTTGATTAAAGCAACCTGACAATGACTAACTTATGTGAGATTTACATGATCTTTGCTAGCCTTTTTGGATTTGATAACCTCTTTTCCAGGACTATGATTCAAACAGACTGTCTCTGATCTTCCACTCTTCAATTTCTTGTGCCTTTATAATTTTCATTGCACCATTCTGTGTGGAAAGACACAGGCTAAATTCACACCTGCAGGTTCCAAGAGGAATTTAAGTCAGTCTCTCTTAGGAGAGAGTTGCAAGAGCATGTGTCAATAAATCAGTATACCATCCAAGAGACAGTTTAAAAATAGCCAATGCACACGATCTGGAGAGGATAAAGGAAACCTTTAAGATGAAATAAACACTGCATCTAAAATATTCACACTGAGACCTTAGTGCACAGGATGTGCATGTGTTACCCAGAAAACCAAATCTGGATCCAACAGTTTTAGAGTCAGGAATATCATAAAAACAATTCTTTAATATCTGATTTAAATAGCAGCCTTGCTGTGTCATATATTAAAGGCAAAGCCACGTTTGCTTTCCAGTGTACTTTAAAGAAGCAAACATGCTTGACAGAGGAAATGTGGGAATCTCCACTTTTAAATCAGCTGGATATCACAGCTTACTGCTGCACAACAACAGACAGACACACAGACCTCACAGAACACAGCGCTCTCTTTCTATCTAAGGCAGAGATGCTCTGCTTGGCCTTCCCTGCTGCCTGTGGAGGCTGCCACGATGACATGGACTGCGTGAAGCCCTGAGAAGTCAAATGCACCCAATGTGCTGTGGGAAAAATATGCCTGAGAGGAGGCCCTTAAGCTTTGGATTTTCTAATTCAGGAAGTCAAAATACATGCTGGGACAAGATAAGGGCAAGTGAAACATCAGGGACATTATCTGAAAGTTTTATAAAAATTATTTCAGAATCAATTTCCAGGGTAGTTTTAAAGTATTGAGCTGTATTCCAGAACCTTTTGGAATGATGAAGAAAACCAGTAGCCTGACAATCTTACCTAAAAGCTCAAAATTAAGAACTATCTGACAACAGAACTGCCAGAAGCCTAAACTCATAATGTTACAATCCCTGGATATCATAAATGTCTTTTTATCCGCATTAATATTGTAATGTATGCATTCAAAAACTAGTCCTGCAAAGCTACCCAAACAGATGGATGTTGTTCCCAACTGGAATCCCTCATAAGACAGAGGTCCTGCAGAGAAGACACTATGGTTTGTCCAAAAATAAATTTCTTTGCAGAACAGGAACCTTCTGTAGAAGTATAAAATGAATGCACACTATGTATTCAATTACTACAATAACCTTTATTTTTCACTTCCTCACAAAGGTTTTGCTTTGCCTTTCCTGACAGCCATGTTCCATACTCATAAAAAGATCCCAAGCAGATGCCAAAGACCCTAAACACACCAGGAGTGGGCTTGCATTTTTAGCACCAGAGAAATTAAGTTTCTTAAAAGTGCCATGGTCCCTAAACAGCCAGAATTAGGACCTTCAAATTTTCTGAGCATAATAAAAAAATTTTGTCTTTATAAAAGGCAGGAAAGGTGAAATTTAAATGCTCTAAGATTATAAATTTTCTCCCTGCTTTGATTTGCTTTTCAATTTTTAAAACCAGAGAATACTTAGATGTAGCGATAAAATTACAAGGCAGGCACAGAGTTCTTATCAGACTTGTCCCATTTGAAGATAAGGAAAACCAATGTTCTGTATTTCAGAAACAAAGTCCTAGCTAATAAAATATAACCTTTTCTCCAGATTCAACTCTTCTGTATGTGTCATTG
This sequence comes from Ammospiza nelsoni, assembly GCF_027579445.1. Lineage (NCBI taxonomy): Eukaryota > Metazoa > Chordata > Aves > Passeriformes > Passerellidae > Ammospiza > Ammospiza nelsoni. Next base: position 92,880,148 of record NC_080633.1, read on the forward strand.
ACTTGAACAGGCAAGTCTGACTCCTACAAAGGTGCCTGTTGCCTTGACTCATAGCAAGCTACCAAAGAAATAACGAGTATTCCTTATGGGATAAGGACAGGAATCTTGTGTCTCATTCATGAAACATATAGGACTATGCCTTCAACTTTCTAGGCAGTAATAGCCAATTCCAGCTTTCACTGAGTGATCAATGCCAGGTGAATAATGTGTATAAGGAGAACTATGATACATAAATTACTTCTAGTGCTTCTTATTCTGTCTCAGGTCTCTGGATAAAAAGCAATGATTTCTTACCTACTGATTCATTAGATCTGTTTCATGCTCATCATGTGACATAAACATTCATTTCCATTGCATTTCCCCCAGTTACAGTATGATCTCCATTGGATATACACTGTGGCTTACTGCCAGAGTCAGTCCAATAATCACCAAAACAAGTCTTACTAGCTCTACACTAAGGAAAATAGGAGTAGGTTTGAGGAAGAAAGCGAAAACTACAAATAGCAAAAAGCAAAGATGATCTTGCATGTTTTAAAAAAATGTGAAATTTAACTGGAGGCAGTGTATACTCTAGAGCACACTTTGTTTTAAGCCCAAGAATTTTTCAGAGGAGTTATTACGCTGCATCCAAAAAAGGAGCGCTTTTTCTCCTGCCGGGGCAGATCTGCAGGGAGGAGGCTCATTTCTGCATTGCTGGTCTGGCAGGCAGCAGAGCTCTATTCCTCTGATCAAGAGATCACTTTCATAACCACTTTTCTGAGGTCACAAATGAGTCTGCTGCAGTCACGCAACCCCTCGCCTACCAGAGCTTACTACAGCACAGGTTCACGGAAGCTCTTTAAAGAGCAGCTCATCCTTTCAGCGCTCACAGTTACAAGGCACACGTGTATTGTCATATGGGATTCCCCCCAAATATGTCGTAGGACTGTTTTACTTCAGTTTGATCAGGGAAGAAACATACAGCTTCAACTTTTATCTGGATGGAATGCTGTTGCCTGAGTAGAATTAAATAAAAACTGAAGCGAAACAGCTCTACAGTTCTTTTAAATGGTACTGGCACCTATTGCAAGTATTTAGTTAGCCTCTTCCTTTCTAGTGTGTTAAAGGTCCATGTTTGTCAAACAGGTGCTACTGTGTATTATGCTATTTGAGATACTTAAAAGTCATGATAAACAGTCAAACAAACATTAGATTCAATAAACAACAAATACAATTGCCCTGAATTAAACATTGCCCTGCCACACTGTGAGAAACACAATGATATGAAAATAGTAAATCAGGAAACAGGCTTATGAATTGACTCTGAAGGAATATTACGAAATTACAATAAATTCCAGTCAGAGCTTGTTCCCAGGTTAGAAGAGTCTACTTTATTTTAGCCAAGTATCCCACAAATTACCAATATAGTGATCTGTTGTATGGACATGCCTTGCAGGTGGTGGCTGGAATGACTTTGGGTGATAAGAGGGAGTGAGGAATTTAAAGAAAAAAGTTAAAAATATTTTTTCCTCTTATGGTAAGTCAATTTTACCCAATGAATGGGGGGTTTGGCCTATTTTCACAAGCAGTTAACGCTATGAAAGCAACCGTTGTTGCTTCATCATTAATTATTTGCACTAATTACCTGAAATAAAGTTTTCAAAAGCTTTTAAATTACTTTGAAACCTACAATAAAAAAAAAATTATGGTGGCTATATTGCTCATTGATATTTTGTGAGGATTAGTGTGCAGACACATTTCATTTAAAGGCAGCACAAACAGGCTTGCCCAAACCAGCTTTATAATCCAGCTTAAATAAAGTAACAATAGGAATGAGGGCACAGCACTAAGCCTGTTGAGGACTCACAGTGTGGGATGCAGTTTACACTGTCCTGCAAGTTCATTGCTATTATTAGGCACACTAAACAGGTGAAAGCTTGTTGAGGTGTGCCCATACATGCTACAGACAGTTTCAGGGATTCTGGAGATGCAGTCACAGGCTAAGTACCCTTGGCTCCATCCAAAACAAGGGCTTTTTACACTTACAGCTTGACCTTGGTCTGTATCTTCACCCAGCAGTGGCAGAGGCCCTCTCCCATCTGCATTGCGGTTTCTCATTGACAGAAATAACGTTCTAGCTCAGCTTTGATATGAAATCAATGACACCCCAAAACTGGCCTTATCTCTGCTCTAGGTCTGGCCTGTATTTAAGGAGAGGAATTAGGTTGGAAGCTGGACACAGAATTGTGACTTTACTGCTGGTGGACCTCACTGTCAGAGCCCGGTGCACTCACATCACAGAGGCAGGCTTAACCTCAAGTGCTGAGCATCACTGCAGCTTCTCAGCCCAGTCAAAATCTGGTGCAGGGGACGAGGCAGAGACATCAGCCTATAAAGGGAGGGGGTTGAGAGCCTCTAGAGTGACCTCTAACAGTACCAGTGCAGACAAAGCTACAGGCATTTTTGAAGATAAATCACACTTTCAAAGAGTTCTGAGACTCCTGAAGATGTTACCTTTAATCTTATGTTACTGATTTGTGCCCATTCATTTATCACTGCAACAACTTCCCATAGAAATGAAAAATATACAGGATCAACTCTTGCCTAAACTGACTTTTCCCTGTTTATGAACTTTGGCTGAAGCACAAGAAGCGTATCTAGAGAAAAACAGGACTGGATACTAATGCAAGTATTTAATTAACATGGAAATTTTTCCTTTCTATCTATGGAAAGAGATACGTGAGAATGCTGTTGAGCTACCTTACCTATACAAACAAATTACAATGTTCTGGAGACAGCTGGCAAAGAAATAATTGCTAACTGCAGGAATGACTTGATGTATGGGCCTTTGAGGGTAAACAGCTGCTAGAACACTGCTGCTCAGCTCTTTTCTGCATGCCAGTCTGGCCGCAGAGCTGGTACCTAAAAAGTCTTGCCTTTCTGAAAGTCCTGTTTATAACCCCTATTATATGAAAGCAAAATATCTCTAATTTTTTTTCAAGAATATGACATCTCCTACTCAAAGACAGTGTGGTCAATTGCTCCATTTTCTAAGGAGATGCAAGCAGGCAGCTAATACATGTGTCTAAGTCCCACTAGATCTGCAATTCTAGAGGAAGAACTAGTCAGTAATTTAATACAGTGAAATCAGGATAAACAATGACTTCTCATGTGCCAACTTCCAAATAATAACTGCAAGCTTTCCTCACTCCCTCCAAGCTCCTAATATCTTGCACCTGATAGTTGAAAGATCTGTACATATAAGAGAACATGCATCCAGTAATTTGGATTAGCTGCAAATCTGCCTATATGTTATTTTTTTTAGTCCTTTTGTGGAGGACTTTATTTAATCTGAAAAATATCCAGAGAAACATAATAGAGTTCACTGATACCTCAACTAATAATCCAAAATCAAACCATTTGAGATTAGTGTACCATAAATCATTTTCAATTAATAAATTGACTTTAAATAGCTACTAAGAGGTATTCTTTCATTACAAATAGGTTTAAGTACTGTGACAAATTGCAGTTATTAGACTCAAACCTAAGGCTTCCTGAGTAACTTGGTTATAAAAATTATAGCAAGCTTACTCACAAAATTGCTTCTACCCTCACCGTCCTCCTTCTGCCCCAACATATTGTACGTACTTGAAAATGGCCAGATTTTTCTGGAAGAGTAGGAAAAGAGTGTTTTGCTACTGCAATGTAAATTAAGTTCTAGCTTGTTCAGAACCACTGAAGGATGCCTGGAAATACGCCTGTACTAGGCAGACTGAGAAGGACAGCAAATCGTGCAGCTGCAGAAATTAGTTTAAAACCAATTGTTTAGTGGTTTAGTCACCAGCTATGGCTGAGCCTTGCACATGTGGTGGTTCATACAGCCTGTCCCAGCACAGCATGGCCTTTGCCTGGTGTGAACAAGGAGGGAAGGAGCTGGAGTACCTAATGATTGCGCTCCAGCCACAGCAACAGAGCCGGGAGTGGATGGAGTCAAGGCAGGATGGGAACGGGGCAGCAGGAACATTCTTCTGCCTGCTGCATTTTCCACTGGCCAGATGTTCTCCAGTTGACATGAGCTGCGAGCGGCTGCGTGCGCCACTCCCAGAGGGTGTTCTGACCCCTGGGAAGCACTAAAGAGGCCCAGGCCTGCCCAGCATTGAGGAGGCACAAAGGTATTTCAGAGCTCTGATCCTCTCCTCTCCCACTCGGCCCCAGTGCCAAGTTCAGCTGCGGCGCAGGAGCTCAGCTGTGGCGCAAGATTCATTTTGTGCATTAACCCGATGAGCTATGGTACCATCTGAGGCCAACATGCAGCTAATTGCTGTGAGAACTAAACTTTGAATTTCCTGACCTATTCAAAGTTTGAATTTCCCATTCACTCCACGCTCCCATACTAACAGATGGTATACAGGGTGTAGCTCCAAAACTTCCTGCATCAGAGCATATGCAAAGACAACAAGAGGAGATGAATTGCACACCCCTGGAAACCTGCCCTTTATTTGCAGAATGGTGAAATTCTAAATAAGCCAATTGACGTGCCCAAGCAGCCCCCATCTTCCACGCAGAGAGTGCTGGCTGAAACTCTTCCGCCCAAGCTATCCCTGCCATGTGGAGCTGGAAAAGCACTGGTTACAGGAGCTGACTCATCAGCTGACTAGCCCACAACCTCAGCCACAAAGGACCAAAAATGCTGGTGGTGGCATGAAGCGTGTGGGTGGGAGCAAGGAATAAGCAATCATCTGGCAGCCTAATGCAGAAGGGAGGGTTGACAACAAGCCATTATTTATTCCCCCCTCCCGCCCTAAGGCTCATCCCTCTGCTTCAGTGATTCTCATCATCTTGACGCTGTGGTAGGGCTCTTTGTAGGGGAGGGAATGAAAGGTACATCCCCTCCCTGTGGCCCATGCAATGAAAGCATCAGCAGGCTATCTGAGCTCACCACACCCAGATGTCTCAGGGCAAAAGGCCCTCATGGAGGAGAATGGAAAAGAGGTTTGCCTGGTCCTGCTTTCACCCAATAGCAGGCTAGAACAATGACTTGTTGCAAAAAAAAAAAAAAAAGGACATCATTGCTTTCCCACTAAAGTCAGTTAATGGAGAGGAGAGATGGAGATCCAGTTCTGGAACGGCAGACAGCAGATGTAACCAAGTGTTTTTAGGAGCTGAGCAAGGAATATAGAAAAAAAGGGAGAATGCTGTAGCAAAGATGGGAAAAGACAAGGGGCAAAAACCTATATGGAGAAAACAAGAAAATCTACAGAAGAGGAAGATGCAAAAGAGAAAATTTTACAAAGAAGTTCGGTGGATGAGAGAAGTTAGCTGCTAGAGAGAAAGAGGTGAAAGGGAAGTCACCAAGTTAAACAGCAAAAATAAAAAGAAAAAACAAGATCGGCAGATTTAATTAAAACTTAACATGAAAGTCCCCCAAAATTATTCATATGTATCACATTATCTCCAAATAAATCAAAGTTAACTTTTGAGTGTTCATTCCCTCCAGCAGCCTTCACCACTGCTAATCTGGCTATAATATGGTCAGTTGTTCCCCAATTTAACTAGCACAAAACATTCTCCAGCCAAATTATTGGTGTGGGGATGGTGTGACTTCCCACCTCCCAGGCTTTAACCTTTTCAATGGTATTTTTGTTATGACTCTGAAAAATACATTTAACTTCGGGCGATGTGTTTTCTGAAACACTGGGACAGATTTTGAAAGCCTGGCTTGTATTACTCCACTAATGCCAAGGTTAAGCAAAACATAATAAGGAATTAAGGACATGACCAGTTGTCTTTATGTTTCCTCCCCAACCAAACTTGTTGTTTTCTGAGAAGAGGCTTTTTACCCAAATTTTGCCTACAGTAGGTCTTTCCTGGCAAATTGCCTCAGTGGAAAGGAGATTAAGTTTCTCAATGTCCTCTTTTCTTGGAAACTTTCTGTTACATTTCCCAGTCTCCAGTACAGGCAGCTCAGGGCACAGGAATCTACAGCTTCAAAGTCTTCCCCAACATGTTTTTCACATGCTGTTGTATTGGCACTTGGCAAGAGTGATGAAGAGTCACAACACTGTAGTTTGCAGCTTTTCTCTGTCTGGAAAAACTGCACTAGTTGAACATAATCTTGAGAGAGTCAGAATACGGAATATCTGCTGAGGCTACGGTATCTAAAATAAGCAAGCCGACCCCTGTGTGGAGATTGAGACTTGACTTGACTAGACAAAGACAAGATAAATAAATTCCTCTTTTCCAAATGACCTCTTGGAACTCGGCGTCCCTGCACTAAGTGTTGCTGCAAGGGGCACATCTTCTGTCCAGAAACTGACCTCTCCTCCCGGCTCATGCTTACAAGGGTGACAATCTTAGCCACCCTACTGGTTTTTAAGGCACTATCAGCTGCTGCCATGATACTTTTAAGGTATGATGGCAAATCAACCTTCAAACTGACATTGTCTCTGCTTTCATAACCATAAGTTGGCAGCAACAAATGTAGGGTGCATCACTGTCCTGAAATGATATGGCACTAACTTACTGCCAGACTTATTAAAAATTTCTAAAGTGCTTGCTAGCATCAATAAAAATGAAGAATGTATGTTGCAATGTGCAATATCTTCAGACTCTCTGATGTGTTCCTGAGTATGTTTGGCTCAGAAGAAAGAGCTCTTCCCTTAGGGGGACATACATTAAACCCTACATTGCTAGGTGGTCCTGAAGAAGTGCTGAAAACCTCTATAACCCATTGTAATTTGAGAACATTCTGCACCTGGCATGACTGCACTTCTAAAAATTATTCATTTCAAATATTGCTAATTTCTTCTTACAAATATCACTTGCTGTGAGATGTACAGCCTTTTCCTATATGCTGTGGTGTAGATGCAGTGTAGAAAAAGCATGGAAGGAAGAAATACAATTTTATTTTTCTCCATGTACTGTTATGGTGCTTATAATAACATATTACAATATTCTCCACATAAATCCTTACATTCACCAGCTCAAGATACATTATTTAGGCTGAATTATTTATCCTCTCAAGAAATGCTTTCATAAAGCATTATTTATTGTGCCATTTTCCCATACAAGGTTTGTAAGGGGTCATTTGATGGCACAACATTGGTTTAATAAATTATTTGGAACAAAATATAGAATGTTTGTGACAGGTTTTCAATGACACTGATATACAACATAATACCAACATACAGAAGATAGCATTTTCTGCACAGATATTGAAATAGTCAGGGGAATAGATAAGATTACTATAAGGTGACGTTTTGCCTGTATACAATTGGTAAAGTGGTTATGAAGTTGTCAATGGACTAGAAAAAACCCCAAAACCTTAGAATTTGTTGTTTTTTGATTTTGATCTGATCTTTGCTTGTTTTCAGTCCTCTTAACCTCTTTCAGCTGTTTCCAATATGTAAATAGCCAATTTATATTGCAGGTTCAGAATAAATGGGAATAGTGGACATTTTCTTATTATAACAAATGTTTACTTCCTATGTACCTTCAACTTCATATATTCCATGCAGATATAAAGAGGAAATGCATTGAGGAGATTTCAATAGAATTTTAGGGACATGACAAGTTCATATGATACATACTTCAGCAAGACTGTTGCATAGAATCACACTTTCAAAAAAGTAATGATGAGCTTCTTTAAAAGAAGTCCTAAAGTCTGCTTGTAACTTCTCTTACTGAGCATCTAAGTTCACTGATATGAATTCTGCTTCTACTCAATGTCAAGATTTTAGAAAATTTGTCAGTTCTATTATCTAGAGTATTGAACCAAAAAGTGTAATGAAATTAAAACTGGACTTTTAAAGGGAAATCTGCTGTGCCTCTCCTAAACAACTTGCATTTCATTTCTTGGTGGGGAACTTTCAGAGCACTGACTAATATGTTACTGTTACCTTATAGAGAAGAGAATCATCTGTGTTAGTCACATGGGATTTTCTATTTAATGAAATAAAAAAGACACTAAAACAAACACAATTAAATGAAGACAAGTCCTTCAGAGTGATCCATTGAGCCAAACTGTAGGACAATCACATAGCCAAGTGAGGCAAGCTTTGCAGAAACCAGCCCCCTGCTCGTATTTTATATGGCTCAGGGGGGACCTTATCACTCTCCACAACCACCTGAGAGTGTAGCCAGGTGTGGGTCAGCCTCTCCTCCCAGGCAATCAGCAACACAATGAGAGGACACTCTTAAGCTGCACTTAGGGTGGTTCAGGTTGGGCATTAAGAACTTCTTCACTAAAGGATCATTAAGCATTGGAATGGCCTGCCCAGGGAAGTGGTGGAGTCACAGTCTCTGGAGGTGTTCAAGGAAAAAGTGGACAAGGTTCTTAGTGCCATGGTCTAGTTGACAAGGTGGTCATCAGTCAAAGGCTGGCCCTGATGATTTGGAGGTCTTTTCCAAACTAAATGATTCTGTGATTTTGTGATCCTCATTGTATCAGAGTTCTCTGCAGAGCTTTACTATGTGCTGTAGCCCTAAAGCAGGAAAGTGAGAAGTGAAGAGGACAATCTCCCACACTATTCACTAGCTGAAAACTATTTGTCTTCTTTGTCTTCAAAGTCCTATACAATTTCAATATGCCAAACTAAATTCCTTGTTCTGTTGGATAAGAGGTATTGTCTTTCCTTTATAACATATCTGTGTTTAAAATGAGAAACAAAATAAATCATTTTCTTGACAGTAAAGATACACGCTTCCTCTCAGAGATGGTAATCACTCATGAAGCTGAGAACAAGTGTAAACCAAGCCAAAGTTCATGCCTGGGGGAATGCTTTCCTTCCCATCCATTGTATAAGTGATAAGGACAAAACTATTGCTAGTGTCTTCTATAGTCACTGAAATTGCTAGCAAGTTCTGAAGCAAAAAGGCCATTTTTCTTTTTATGAAAACCAGTCTTGTTTCCATATCCAAGGAAAACATAGGTTACAGTGGAACTAAACTCCAAGTTGTTCCTCAGTCTCCAAGATCTAAACAGAATTTAACTCAAGAGAATTAGATCAATGAAAGTCCATTACTTATAGTCAGGATAATGGAATTTGAGCCATGCAGGGCTGTGAGAGAACTTCAACAGCTGGTACCAGGCTGGGCCAAGAAGGGCCTTAGCTGCAGATCAGGGATTAAGCAAGCACAGTGCACAAGCAAGATGAGCATCACTGAATGCAAAATACAGTGTGTATATCAGTCTCCTGGATTAGATGTACCCAGATTTTTCCTTGCCACTTGCATTTAAGACATTTATTTACACATCCTTGCCACATTCATTTACATCTATGCAACATGAGATGCACAGTGTGAGTTAAGCAAATTCACTGAGCACAGAAGCCTACCAAATCAAAATGGTTAAGAATGACTGAGCAAGCTGCAGAAAGGTGAAGACCCACACTCAATGGCTCACAGTATTTTGGGGACTTCCCCTAGCACTGGAGCAATGTAGAAGCTGTGGTTTGTGGGAACACCTATAAAATCAGGCATCGTGTGTGTGGCTGACCATGTTTCTGGTCCTGAGTGTACTTCTATTATTGGTACAAACAGTGGAACTCTCCCAGTGCCAAATGCTCTCAGGAGAAATCTAACAAAGATTCCCCTCATGTCACTTGTCATTTCCAGCTTATATACCACTTATGCAGAAGAACAGTTTTTCCAGTTTTTCCAGTTGCTCTATTGCTAAAAAGATGGTAAAATTAGAGAGCAGTAGAGAGTGGAAAATGTTTCTTTCATGAACAGTCCATTTTTGGCCAAAACACTCAAAATATTGGTGCGATTTGAATACACCAGTTCAACACAGCCACAGGAATAACCTTAGCTGTTACCCACTCTGACAATGAATGTTTATTTTCAGTACAAGCCATTGAATATGCTGTCCTAAGAAACCTAAACTACCAAAATGCTTACAATCTAATTAAGCTACAACTGTGGACTACAGCAATATTTTTAATATGCGTTCAAAAAAGAAAAGTCCTTATTTCTCTTCCAAGAAAAAAAATCACTCAGATATTCCATTTCAGAGGACAGGACTGGGAATGCTCTAACTCAGTAGAAAATATCTTTAAAAACCAAACTTCTTATTGTTAAAAACTCCAAATATATTGGGGGATTCTTGACTCAAGGTATAAGCTTCAACCCTAACTAATCAAAGGAACACAAACTGAATCCTTGATTTGTGTGTCAAAGTACAAGTTTCATTAAAAAAAGAAAAAGAAGTTTGAGGAAATTCTGAAAGCCTCTAATTATTTACATAATGCAAATCAATATATGAGTCATACCAAGAAAAAATCGGTGGGAATGAAGATATGGAATCAATGAGGTATAATTTCCTCCTTCTTGTTGTTGTTGGTTTAGGCATCTTATCCTGTTCTTATGAATCTTTCTTATAATATTTATTGCTATTTCAGATTTTTTATTATTTTATTTTTCCTATATCTGTTCTAAATATATCTCTCATAAAGGACCTGGAGAGAGTCCAGTGAAAGGATACAAAAATGATGGAGACTAGAGCACTTCTCCTATGAGGAAAAGCTGAGAGAGTGAGAGAGCTGGAACTGTTCAGCCTGGAGAAGGGAAAGCTCAGGGTGGATCTTATCAAAGTGTATAAATACCTAAAGGAAGGCTGGAAAGAACAGCAAGGTTCTTTTCAGAGGCGTCCAGTGACAGGATCAGAGTAAACGAGTACAAAGTCAAACACAGGAGGTTCTCTCTGAACATCAAGAAACACAATTTCACTGTCAGGGTGACCAAGCATTGGCTGAGGTTGCCCAAGGACACTGTGGACTCTCCATCCTTGAAGATACTCAAAAGCCATCTGGACATGGTCCTGGGAAACTGGTTCTCAGAGACCTTGCTTCACCAGGGGGCTTGGATCAGGTGACCTCCAGAGGTTCCTTGCATCTTCAATCCATCTCTGAATCTGTGATTCACTAAGACTATGATTTTAATTTTAAGGAAAAGCTTTAGGCTACTGAAACTGGCTTACAAATGAAAGATGAATTTTTCCCATGGAAATGGATCCAATATAGGTCATAACTGTAATAGTAAGCTCAACCATATGAACTTACTTTAAGGATCAGTTGAATCTTGTTGGGGAAAAATTTGCCATGCTTATGTAAAGTAAAATGTAAAAAAACATATTTATACCAAAGAAGCAGGATTTGTCATTCCAGGAAAAGAAAATTACTGAGATTTTGAAAAGAAAACTCAGGGAAAACAGAATTATTAGGAAGAGATGGTGGAGTAGAAAGAGATGCCTGAGAACCACAGTACATGCACTGCAGAGGAACCTTGGAACCTCAGACCAGGAGCTTTGGTTCAGGTAGGCAGCACTCCTACAGCACGGCTGAGTAGCATTACATTGCAGATTATGCACTAAAAGCAAGATCACTCTGTGCTTCTTTACCCATCTCAGGTTTTAAAACCTTAAATTTCTGTGTTGCTGAAGTGTCATGCATGTCACACCAGAAACAGGTCTGCAGTGGGGGCTGCAGCATCAAATATTCAATTATTACAAAAAATAATAGCCTAATTCCAGGTCTAAGGAATGAACCTGAGCAATCTCAGGCACAGTAGTATGCTTCTGACCTAGGAGAGTAACAGCCATGGACACTGTAGGAGGAGAACAAAGCTGGAACATGCTGCAAGTAATTGAGGATACTGAAAATCAGGCCAGCTGGGAGGAATCATTTGTTGTTTTCATCTTAAAAGGGATAAATTCAATTTCCATTAAAGATAAATGTTGATGGGAACTGGATCACACCAAGCACGTAGACGAGTAAAAGGAAATGACCCACTAACATAAATGCTAAATCAGAAGAAAGACAGAAACCACACAGTCAGTGTGTGCTACCATGTCAGAAAAGGGGAAAAATAAAAAGCCTTAAAAATTATATTTATATCTATGTATATATGTGTGTGTATATATGTATATAAGAGGTTTAATTGAAGGGGAGAAATGGGTTAGAAGGAGATAGGGCAGCTTGGTGAAAGTAACTGGGAAATGCTGGAATTAATGTTTCTCGTAGCAGCAGCAGCAATCCAAGCTACAGCTTTGAAGACAGAAGACCAACAGGAAGGAGACTTCAGTACACCTGGAAAAATCTCAGAGGGCACATATCTAAGGGAAATAGAAGCTGGATGTTTTTTCAGCAAATAAATATATAGGATATAAGTGTAAACTGCATCAGTGGCAGTGAAGAAAGAGAAATGTAAGAAAAGACCACCTAAACAAAATCTTGAGTTCTTCAGTGGCTGGAAGCTCACAGAAAATCTCTTTTAAAAATGAATAAGATAAAGGACAAATGTATAAGAAGGGAAAGAATAAGGCCAATGTATAGTATCAGATGTAGCAAGGAAGGGAAGGTTATAAAAATCACGCTGGAAGCCCTTTAACCATACAGGTTGGGAAAATAGATTTCTGCTACTCAGCGGAAGGGGAGCTATAGACAACGAAAGCAAAAAAGTTTAGTGTTTATTACCTCTTTTTACTTCCATCTGCTAGGATCACCTCCATGGCTGTAAAAGCTGAGGTACCACAAGAAATGGAAACAATTTTATTTTTTTACAGAAGGGGGTCTTAAACTGAAGCAGGACACTTCCATCTTGGATTTTAGGGATTGCAAAGGAAGGTATTAAATCAGCCATGTTGCAGATTTGCAAAAATATTAGACAATGACCCTCAGGTTAAGGCATAGCTTATTCTTTACTCAGGAAGGTTCACTACAGGCTTGTTTCCTAAAATTTTTAATTCTGCATGAAAACAGATGAACTGACATTTTTAGACAAATTTCTCAAACTCTACTGTAATTCAGTTTACAATCCATATATAACTGTAGTCTAAGGCAGGTCAAACAACATGTCTCCATGCTTGACTGTCACTAATTTTGTAAGATCTGGACTGCAGTTTAAATATAAAACTTACAGAAACTTTTAAGATATTTGTTCACAGAGTTCATCTGTGACTCTCTACAGTCCATATTTAGTCATCCATAAATCTATCAGGATTTTTAGCTTTCAAAATCAAATGAAGTCTGGAAGTAAATAAATACAGAGAAGGCACTGAAGTCTGCAATAAACACAGAGATTCAAAATAATACAGGAGGGAGATTTTTGTCAGGAAAGCACTGCTTTTGTGCTTGCATGCACATCTCTGGTTTTGACTATATATATGTGTGTGTGCAAAAAATGTCCAGATGGGCAAAATAACAAGCTATCAAATTAAATTATGCTTTAGAGAAATTATGTAGTAAAGGGTTTGAAATGAAAATGTTCGTCCATTTTGAGGTCTCTACATTTCCCATCTAAGACTATATTCAACATTATCTATCATTTATCAGAAATACTTATGGTTAAAAGGTCTAACATTACTTAATGAGATGTCAAAGGAAAGGTTTGAGTGGAATGTGAGTATTAATACACAGTTAGTTACACTAAGAACTAAAAGATGAGGAGCTATATAGCCCTAGTTGTAACTGTGTCGGTGTAAATTGTCATAGCTGGTTTCATTACAAGGACTGGGAAACATAAATTAGCTCTCCCTCAGAAAGGACCTGAGCTGTTAAAAGGACAAGGGGCTATTCTTCTAACATTTATTTACTAAATCATTACCTGTACTAGGAGGGAATAAGTTAAACAACCAGCAAAATGGGGCTGGTTTGGAAGTGGAGCAAGACCACCATTTCCCCACCAGTGGAAAAACTGAGGAATGAGAAGTACTAAAGGATGTGTTGTCAAGAGTGGTAAAGGAAGGCAGACTGCAATTAACCAAGATGGAACACGTCCAAGACAGAGGCCCAGCAAACTCAAGTGGTCACAGACACTGAGTGCCTCTCCATGCTCACAGGAGCCCCACCCTAAGCAAGTCTTTGTCAGGGCCAAGTGACAGTCACAGTTTCCTGCAGCAGTTGATGTCTCTCAGCCATCAGCTAACCCTGGTTCAGACCCGGCTGCCTCATCCACGAGATCCGGTGAGGCTGGAAGGTTATTGCTGCAGGCCTTTTTGAAGTGCTTATCAGGAAAATGCAAAATGACTGAATGCCTCTACCTTGGGGGGAGCAGGGCTGTTAATAGAGCCTCTGCCAACTGATAACAGAGATATGGAGAATCTTAAATGAGTAGACAGCAAAAAGAAAACATTTCTAAGAATGAGGGAGGGAATTCACCACAATGACTTAAACTAAATCCTAGGAATATCTGTCTCAACAACCAGGTCTAAATTTTTGAAAGGAACCAGGCCTTTGCTTAAATCAGTCAAGTAAGATGAACTGGTCATATGCTTCAAGGTGCTAACCTCTAATGGTCACTAAAATGGGAATAAATGACTGATGGATGTTCTCCATGCACTAATACCCAATTCTCTGCACAACCATTTTCACACCCGAGGTCAATATGGTGAGGTTACTCCCTCCAATTGGCTATTGATCTTCATAACCACGTTTGTGCGGTGCACTGACTATGGCAGAGTAGCTACTAAAAGGACACCTAGTGGTAAGGAAATGAGTGTGCCCAGGAACCTCTGGCATTGCTGAAGGTGTGCCACTGCAACTGGCATGGGAATTGATGACCTGTTATGGGTGGAATTCACAATGTCACATATGAACTTAATGTGTCAAGTAACACTACTCTTCTTTTTTTTTTTTATGGTAAGCAATATTCTTAAAAGCATATTTTAAAAACCTGAAATTTAGGCTTAACTTCCTCAAAACTGAAAGAATAGGTTTTTTTAAAACAAATTATGCACAGTACTGTCTGTTGCAGTCTACAAAATTGAATGTATTGAATCTTCACTGTGTCCACTTCAGAAATATTGGATAGCAAACAGAACTCATTACAGATATGTTTTTTCTTGATATTCAAGTCAGATTTCATCCTGGGCATCATCATTCCTTGGTTCCTCCACTGTGCCACTCTACAATATCCTGAGTAATTCCTCCCCTTCTTGTCTTTTCCTCCTATGAAGAAACAGCTGGAGAATATAAATTGAGCTAACTTTAGTTTTTTGGGGGTTGTTTGTTTGTTTGTTGGGTTTTTTTCTTTCTTTTTTTTTGCCCATGCAACTTTATAGTCACTTCTTGCCTGTGTTTATTCCAAACCCTTTAATATGTACCAATGCCCTTATGACCAGGAGATGCCCACAACAGAAAGCTCCATTCCGGATGGAGTCATGCTGGTCTCATGCAGAGAGGGATTATAACTTTCCTGTGTAGTGACATGCTGCCTCTAGGCAAACAGACCAAAATCCACACTTAGCTTACTTGTTTATGTCAGCATACCGTATTACAGGCATGGAACAACTTGTTGACCACTGTACCTCTTTGGTTATTGTTTTTATGTTGTCTGTTCCAGGTTCATCTTTTCTATTGAACATCAGTTTCTTTGGATTAATTTTCCCTGAGTGAATTAGTACAGATTTACTAAGCCATTTTTCCAGATACGTTTTTTATCCAATTTTCTAACATCTCTGTATGCCACTGGTCTGTTCTCTGTCCTCAGAATGTTTATAAGCTCCCAGTTTAGTGTCATCCTTTGATTTAAAAAGCCACAAACAATCCATTTCTGCTCTTCTATCCTCTTTCATCACAACAAAAATTGAAACACTGGGATGAATACACTTGTTTGCTCTTTTAGGTGACTTGTACTAAGGTTTTTGCTCAAAAAAAACAAAACCAAACAAACAGATTCTGCCTTTTTTGTCCAGAATTACCAGTAAGTAGATTATGAGGGATACAGCAGATTCTGCCCTCACCCAAACATTTGCAACCATTCCTCACTCAGCTCAGTTTCCACAGCTCACCTCTCCTCCACTCCACCCTTCTGAAGCTCCAGCCTGTTCTCGTGTCTTAAAATGGCATGTAGTTTCCTTCCTTTACCATAAACAATGCTTTCTGTAACCTTAGTTTCGTGATGTAAACATTTAAAAATAAGAATGAAGGGAACACAAGCTATGTGTTCAATTAGGTAATTCGAGGATTAAATTAAATGTCTCAAAACATGGAACACTGAACATTTCAGCATAACACAGCCTGGCTTTACTTGTTTTCCTTTTATCTCATCCCTTTAAGAAAAGGAGACAATGGATCTTAGAAACTCTGGCAGAAGAGTAGCAAAGACAGCTGAAGAGATATTATTGCTTGTGAATGCAAGAGAAATGAAAGTCAGGTTTAGAGGAAGAGAACATAGCACTCAGGTATGTGTTTAAAGAGTAAGAGAGGCACTCTGTCAACTGCAGGATGCTGGAGGCTGGGCAGCACCTGCCACAGCTGACATGGGAGGCTCCTGCTATCAGTGGTATCACCATTTGTAATCTCATGTCAGCCTTGTAAAACGCCCTGCAGCCAGCCAAAGTCTCTTCAAGATGACATTTCTTTTATACTGAAATGCATTTTAAAAGCAAGAAGCCAACCAACAGATATTATTCTTTCATTAAATCCAAAAATAGGAAAAATTTTAATAAATTTAAATAAATAAATAAATAAATAAATAAATATATATATATATATATATATATATATATATATATATATATATATAAAGGATCATCATAAGGAGTAGAAATAATAAAGAGTAATAAAGGAAAAATAATGTCCATAAAAATACTTCTGTTTATCTCTGCAGTCCACCTATAAGTTTTAGTCAACTATTCTCCTTCATGCATGGGTTTTTTTTCCTTTTATTTGAAAATAACTCTAGAACTCTAGAGAGGATTTCCATTATTAAATCACTTGGATTTTGCTTTTGTGAACTCATTAGCAACAGAAGAAACTCAAAATATCTTCAAATTTGGAAGAATTCTTTTTATGTGCATCTCAAAACGCACATTTGGCTTTTCCTTTGTGGTGTGCCAGACAACTGTACAAACAAAGTGTAGCCTAGTACAGCTTTATTCAGCTCTTTAAACTTTGAATCTCTCTTGTCCTGAAAGACAGCGACCATTTTGGCTTTTCAAGTGAACCCATTTCCTCCTGGCATACAGCAAATATAGGTAATACAGTAGTTGCTCAACTTTCACATCATACTTAAACAGGAGTTTTGAACTTGAATTCAAACTGTAACAGGTATTATATTTGCCCCAAACTTCTTTCCCAGTTTAGTGATTTTACAGTTGTGGTTTCCCATTTCCATCAGCCTGCTGATGAAAGATGGACATTATCCCACTATTTGGTGAAAAACATGCAAACTACATAAGAGGAAATGAATGAATTTCCAATGCAACATCCCATGCACAAAATAAGTTCAATAATACATTTTTTTCCTCTTGTTTTATCAATATAATAGCATTTGTTACTTTTACTCAGGATTAGTACAAAGCAGCAATAAATTAGAGGGATACTTTTAATGAGGTGCTGAGATCGTAAGGAAACCTACCTTGAAAGAAACTTTTGACTCGGAGATAGCTGACACTGAGGCGCAGGACGGAAAGTTTGTCCAGCTTTGATACGATGTCAGGGGGAAAAGGAAGAAGGCTGGCCAGGTGGTCCAGCTCTGCATTCAGACGGTCTCTGTGTCTCTTCGAAGGATTTGATTTTTCATTCCCAACTGCAGGCCTTCTGTGGTGGAGAACACATTTTCAATTACCTGTTTTACTTCCAGAGGCTGAGATGCTCAATGTAATTAATTGATAACAGC
This sequence comes from Ammospiza nelsoni, assembly GCF_027579445.1. Classification (NCBI taxonomy): domain Eukaryota; kingdom Metazoa; phylum Chordata; class Aves; order Passeriformes; family Passerellidae; genus Ammospiza; species Ammospiza nelsoni. The sequence goes on from NC_080633.1 coordinate 92,897,746, forward strand.
AATACTTTGCTTAGTTTCTATGAAAATCTTTAAAGTCTCTGTCCTCTGACAAAACAAGCTTTACTGTTCTGCATCTGCCATGGTGCAAAGACACAGGCTTTATCTTCTCTTTTTGTTTCAGGCAAAAAGTGAAGAACTGGTATCTTTTACTCAGGACCTCTCGCCTTAGGGAAATGGGTACTATCTTCATGTTCTAGTCAATACCAGGAAAAACAATTTCTCATCTTTGTTGTACAAATCAGGGGCAGAACAGCAGGGGAAAATTACCTTGACTAATGCATGAACCCATTCAATACCCACTGTATTCATTCAAAGCATCTTAGTTCCCTCTATTTAATGACTCAGAGTTAACCTGTGAGCCAGGAGATAATTAAGAAAAGACTCTGTCTTTAGACATGAGTAAAAAGTATGCAAAGTAAGGTGAAGAGATATTCTTTCCTCAAGCTCAAAACTCCAGTGTACATTCTCACTATTACCTTCCTTCCTATATCAGTAATAACAAAGATAAGAATTTGGTTTCTTGAGAAGATTGATATTCCTCACAAAACATAGAGATGAAAGTTACTCAGCTTCCTAGGCGAAGCAAGTCCATCCCCATTTCGTGTTCCCCTTATGCAATGGACAGTACCAGAGAACCTAGAACAGCTGTTGTGGAAATTCGTTATGATGCTATACATAACAAGTGAGGAACCTCAGTTTTGGAATGTCCACTGATATTCCCAGAGAAGGTGTAAGATGCTCTCAAGAGGGAGTAAAGGAAAAAGCTGGTGCTTTTGCACACAGAAATGGGGACCTTATTTCCAGCATGACAGTGGGGGATGCTCAGTGCTGAAGCACAGACTTGTCCATTAAGCAAGAAGACCTGAGTGGGAGGCTGAGAAGGTCGTTCCTTTCAGCAGCCAGCTATTGCTGGACCCAGCAGTAGTCAAATGCATTACCCAGGGATGAGCTATGGGACACTGGAGCCACAAACTACATGGATACTCAAGGATGGGAAATGGCAAGTAAGTAGACTATAGTTGTGCTAGCAGTTTCTACTTTCACCTCACTGAATCCAAGAATCATGATCTCAAGTAGCTAGCTGACATTGGACAAGGAGAGTAAAAACTAATTATTTGTCACACTTTACTACTGCATTTTCACACTACACACATTTACTGCATTTTTCAATCATAAGGTGGTTAAGGCGTTAAGTTACGTCAGTATTAATTTGTCATGGCAGTTGTAATTCTGAAACAATTGTGCTTTGGAATTAGCAAAAAAAAAACCAGTTTTTGAGGAGCAGTTTTGTACATGTGACTGCTGCTAACTGAAAACCTCTTAAAGAAAATCATATCTGAAAAATACATTGCTACTTTTGAGAACCTCATTTCAAGGGCACAGCATCAGTGGACAGAATGGACAGAAAAAAATTGAGTTAGAAATAATATTTTTTTTCAATATCACTAAAAATACATAATTTCTGCTATTTCATTCAAAATTGCCAATACTTATATATGGTTCTTCAATAAAACAACAAGTTGCTTCCAAACACATGGAGAAGATTTTGCTGACTGGGACAAATGAACTACTTTCCTATACAAGGGAGAGGAAATATGAGAACAAATAATGCAATCAACAAAGAAGGAATAGTGTTTCTTACTTTTTCTCAGTTAACTATTTTTTGCAGTAAACCTTGAGGCTCAACCACCCTATGACACCAAAAGGATGTCTGATTTATGGAGGGCAGTAATTTTGTGGGAACATAGCCTACAGCTGAGCAGAAGCTAAAGAACTTAAGCTTTGCTAATCAGTCTTTACATCTGACAAACCAGCTGAAGCAAGGAAGCAATGTAGGACAGAAGAAATTAATTCCAATAAGGAAAATTAAGCTGATGAGTTCAAGAGGTAAAAATTGCCGAGAGTAAAATGAAATAGAAATAGAAGTTGTTCAAGCCTATTTACCACATAAAATATGACTGCTCTATCCCAGAGAAGAATGGTTTGAAGAAATTAGGTGGTCTGCCTTTGTACTGAGTGCAAGGAATAGTTTTCAGAAGATGGTAGGGAATGGTGTAAAATGACTACTGGAGAAAATTCAGGGCAGAGTCTTCCTGAAAACTCAAGGAAATGATTCAGTAAGGGAGTGAATCCAAATAAACAGGAGTTGGATGTAAATGGTAGTAAGGTGCCAAGTGGATGTGATTTTAAACAATGTGAGTTCCATGGAAAGGCTCAGTTAGCTAGCCATAAACAGAAAGGCACAGGCAGGGAAAATCTTCAGTGGGCTGCATTGAGGCAAATGAAAATTCTAGCCTTTATTTTGAGCTGAAAGGAGATGGTGCTTGTTGTGTTCATGTAAAACTCTGGATTGTCAAACTGTAAACAGAGACACAGGAGACACTTGATGATCTCACATTTACTCTGTTTTCCATACAACAGTGCTATAGTAAAGGAGAACACATAATTCAAGGAATATCTATGGCTTTTCTTTCCTCACATTGTTGAACTGCCCAGTAGTAACAAGCCCTTGTAGCTGTGCAGGACCCCCATCAGCAGTCCTTGGGATCTGGTGGGGAGAACATTTTATCTTCAGGTGGTACACAAGGCGTTGAGCCATTTGGCATTAGTGATTCAGTGTACCCATGACACACGGACCACCAGTAGTGTAAACCAGTTTGGTGAGCTGGCAGAGGAATTTCCTGCAACTACAGCTCTGTCTGCTGTTCCCTACCCTCTGCAGAGCCCTACCCTGTTAATGAAAACTTTGCCCTGAATAGGTTTTATAAGTATGCTGCGGTGTTGAACCAGCAGAAGACCTGAGCTGAGAAAGGTCTAATCATTTACCGTGACAGCAAGCTTCCAGTAGGAAGGGGAAGGGAAGACAGACCATGAGATGTGACATAGGCTGAGAGCAAAGTAACAACAGAGGATTATCATGAGTGTACTGACCAGCACCCTCAGTCACTGAGCTGTGCTTGGACATTTTATAGGAATTTTGGCAGAGCTGAGCTCCAGTGGCAGCCACGTGTGTGTGGATGTTCAGCATGTCCTATGGACCAAAAGGACAGAATGAGAGAAAGCTGCTTGAAGAAAAGGCAGCCCTTTGCCACCTTCTATGTCTCTTCTGCATCTTGACAGCAAGGAAAGGTGAAAGCAGAATTAATGGTCAGGAAGACATAAGAAGAGCATCAGAGCGGATGAGAGCTGGGACAGTGTGGTACCAAGTAAGAGGAAGGGCTACACCACAAAGGGCCTTAAAATTAGAACTAGGAAGCTGGAGAGAGCTGCACCTCCCAAGGTCTCTGTTTACCCTGGCACTGGCACAGTTCTGGCTGAAGTGATCATTCTGGAGTAGTTAGAGATACACTCAGAGCTAGGACAGGTGTAGTTGCCTTTAAAGAGCTGTAAAACATTACAAGAAATGTTTTGTAGAGGGAGAGAGTTTTACAAGATGCCGGGGTTTGAGAAGAATAGTGCCTGAAGTTCTCAAATGGTAACTGTCCTGGAGCATTGCCTTAGCATTTTTAAGTATTAATTTCAACACAGTGATTTTAGCTTGAGGTTAAAGACAAGATCTCTTTAATTTCCAGATGCTTGAATTACCAGTAAAATGTTAGATTTCCACAGGAAATAAACACTTGGTAGAAAATGTTTCCTTTAGTCAAAATGCCGGCTGGTTGGCTGAAAAACATATCTGATGGAAAATTTTCAATCTGTTTGAGCTCCAGGTGTTTGACCTGTGTCCATAAACATCAGGGTTCTTTAGTGTAGAACATGTTTAATGGGGCTTGTTTGGAAGTTTTGGGGCACAAAAGGAAAACAGCCATGTTTTTTAAAATTTCTTGCGTGTATAAAAGGAGAACCTGAACCTTATATGTTATCTGAAGAGTGGCAACCTAATGAAGATAAACTCTGCTAGCTCTGTGTAGAAAGCAAGACTGAAACATATTAGCTCCTCCCAGTAAAATTTTCCACACATTCTTCCCTAGTTTTGTTGGTCTCTGTAGTCTCCCATGGTGCTTTTTTTATACATTTTCATCACTGTTCTGTAAAAGTACCTCAGAACAAAATTCCTGTGCCTGAAAAACATTCATGAACATAATGAACAATATCATTCTGGGATATCCTGGATTAAAAGCCAGCTGCAGGATCACCACCTGGTTGACAGCCTGATCATGAAAAGATTATGTAGAGTCAGAGAGTTAGCCTCTTGGGATGCACTGAGTATGGGGAGATATAAATGTCCCAGTTGTTCTGCACAGGAGAAAACTGCACCTCTGTCCTTTAAATTCTGATCTTCAAAAGCATTAATCCATGAATCCCTATTGGAATCCAAGTATCCTGCTTGTACTGAGGCACCTGAGCTCACTTATCTTTTTGTTTTAAAAAAAGGTAAATTCTAGAGACTCTTTACATTAAAGAGAGAGGACTGGCCAAAGAACACCCATCAACTTTACTTTCTGTGAAAAATCAGGTTTTACAGCTGAGCAAATACTCCTCCCAGAACAGGTGCCAGTATCTACCTTGATTCATTGGCAGAATGGTAGGGCGGAAAGTACAACAAGACTGTGGAGGAGAAAGTGCTGTCAAACAAGAGAAAAAAGCTGTAACAAAGATTGTACAACATGGATTAAAATAATGGCTAAATATGCTGGTCAATTGATAGGCTTTGTCTACCCTTCTAAATTCAAGATAAACTAATCAAGGCAGCATGACAGCAATCTCGGAGCCCTGAAATGTCAGTAAGACCAGCAGGGCTGAAAGACACAGACCAGGAAAGGAGCTCTGTCAGCCAGCTGGTCTGGGGCATTCAGAGCCTCTTTAGAGGAAAGTCCCTGAGTGAGGGAATAAGCTCAGGAAAGGCTTACCAGAGACCAAGCCCACAAACAGATAAGGTTTGAGGAAGAGACCAGTGTTGCTAGGAACTGAGAAATCATCCTCAGCAAGTGGTAAGTAACTAACCACAGAAAATGGACAGCTGTCTCCAGGGTGGGGCTTCAGTATTCTAACAATCCCAACAGTTCCCCTTGTTTTAACCCATGTTTCTTAATCAAATTTTTTCATGTCCTGAAAAGTTTAGGCTCAGGTACCTGCACGGCAACATCACAGAAAAGCTATTTTCAAGGCAGCATTACCTGCAATGGTTCCCAAGATGAATACTTGGTTGTGTAAAGTAAGTGAGAATTTTCTTCTGAGAGTATTAAAGCCAGAGCTTCCAAAAGGGCTAATGAGGTCATTTCTGTGATTTGTTAGCAGGTAGTTTTCTTAGCCATTCATTTATCTAGAAGTCATCTTTGAGAGGAGTTCTAAAAGGCGTGTAAACTCCAAACATAAGCTTAATGTTTCTCAAAGCAATTGCAAGTCTCCTTCCTTCTTCGCAAAAGTAATGGTCCATAAACTGTTCTGCATAGAGGTAATTTAATGTACTGGAAATGTTCCATCCCTCTTGCAATTGTTATAAAATCAAACATCCACATATATACTGAAACAGTAGTGTAGATATCTTACATACATTTTGAATTCAACACTCAGGATTTTTGCAGGAAGAATAATTTGCTTTTGCCATTATCTTTGTCTATTGAAATGTGATACATTTTAAACTAAAAGAAACAATTTTTTAAGTGGTAACAAGTGGTTCATGAGCAAATACTGCCCCAAATCCAAACAATATGAACAGATGTCATTAAAACATTCAGAGAAACTCCCCTTTGACTTTAGACCAATATGTACAATTTTAAGCCAAGTCAGTTATTTTTAGAAGTTCTAAACAACTGAAAATAGGGAAATCTATTCTAGTTACTTCTCATCCTTAAATTTTGTATGAAGGCCACCAGTGCCAGTTCATAATTTGAACACAGTAAAAATGTATGTTTCATAATCAAATAATCAAGTGTAACACAGAAAATATGGGATGATTACATTAAAAAGCTTTACTTCATAGATTGGCTTATAGCATCTGGAACTCATTTACATTTGAGTGATAGCAACCTCTTTTTCCCCCTTCCCTTTCAAGCATCTTGTAGTAACAAATTTCCATTTCATTTCTTCTTTTCCTGCTTTGCCTTTGCACATACAATTCCTCTCTCCCATTTTTCTCCTAATGAAAGTGATCCCATAGTAAACAGAAGTCTGAAAATTATGTGTTCTATATGCAAAAAGTGACTCACCAGTCTGCTCTTTCAGTTGGCTGAACTGACCCACTTTCCCAGCCCGCTCATGTTGGACTTAGCAATGCCCCAAGCAAGGCTAAGCCCAGGAAAGAGGAAGGGGGAGTGCAATGCCAGTGCTCTGGTGCCGCTCAGCACATGGCTTCTCAAAAAGCTCCTTGGACAAAAGGCAGGGAGCATGGAAGCACCAAGGTGGCAGCCACCCCTCCAAGCCACTGCTGGCATTTAGTCCATTAGTGTGTTCTGCCCACAAAAGGGCACTGTCCCTCTCCACTCTCCATGGCAGCACCATGGTGCCCACCACAACCAGCCTCCTCCCGGGATATCTAGTGCTGGGTAAGGATGGGTTGAGCCAGGCTTGGCATCCTTTCTGGAGACATCTACCCCATGAAGAGCCAGCCTCTCAGCCAAGGGTTTCTCATTGCAGAGAGGAAGATTAGGTCTCTCCTGTGTCATAGGAGACCATAGGAGGAAGGGAACCCTTCTTCTACCTCATTTCTAGCCCGTATGTTTGGAGGGAGATGCCGCCTGATGAATATGATACTTAACTGTTTTTGAATGGGTTTCCTCCTTTTCCTCCCAGCATACAGGCATTCCCCCGGAGGAATCATGGCTTTGACGCTGAAAAACAAAAGGAATAGGTTTCTTACTTCAGAGGTTTCTGTGTTTCAGACTACAAAATGACAGCACTGAGAAAGTTCCACCGAGGAAAATGTTTGTTCCTTGAGTGTGACATTCAGCAACACTAAAAAGCATGGTGGCATTAGTGAAGATAGAAGCTTACAGCTTATTCAATTTCCTACCCTAATATTATTAGAATATTGATGTTTATGTTCAATTTTCGTTTTTTCCAATTAAGTATACAATGCATGATATAAAATGGTTATAAAATACATCCTGTTTACTGGATATCCAAATTTTTTCTCCCTTCCCAGCTCATTTCTAAATTCAGCTAAACAAATAAAAATGAATAATACTACCCATCATCTGCAGGGAGGATTTCACCGCTTTTAAAATACACAGGAATATTATCTCCATTACTGACATTGTGACTGGTAGGTTGCAATTATTCAAATCAGCATTTCTCCAGATCCTCACATCCTCATTTTTAAAGGCTGGAAATATAGCTGTCGGCAGCTCAAGATGTGACACACAGTTTTGTGGTTAGCACTAGGACCCAATGTAGTGCTGACTGAGGTGACAATTTTCACACAAAACTTGGTCTTATTGATTTATTTGAATATGCTAGCCCTAGAGACATTGCAGGGTGCAAAAAAGTCTTTGCGTTCAGTCTGTTTAAACCTTTTGGAGATTAGCTGAATATCAAAGTCTCTTGATTTTTTGTCTGAAAGAATATTTTAGTCATGCTGGGTGCTGTTCAACAGTAGGTGCATGCTGCCAGAGAGGTTAATGTATCTCAAGAGTAATTGCTGTTTTGTGTAAGATACAAAATTAAAGGGAACTTCTATGTCATTGAATCAAATCTCATGCTGGTGAACATGTGTGTCATGTAAAGTAAACCATAAAATTGCTGAGCTTAATTACAAAAACCTTTAGCATTGTTTTCTTTTTCATGGAAAGACAGCTTTCTGATAACTAGAAACCTTTTGCCTTCCAGCTTAAATTTGTTCATGGTCATTTTATGCCCATTTGTTCTTCTGCCAACATTGTCTTTTAGTTTAAATAGCTCTTCCTCCTCCATTGTGTTTACTCATTGGCATATTTTTAAATATCAGTCATATCTTCAGTCAGCCTTCATTTTTCTATTCTGGGACAATTCAAACTCTTTTATTTCCCTCTCATGTTACAAACTGGTTTTTTCTTCCTATCATTTTAGGAGAACAGAATTGAGCCCAGTTTATTAAGCAAAATCTAAAATATATTTCATACATGCAACCACAGCATCCTTTGCTAACTTGAGTTTCTTTAGGTATACTGTGTTTCCTTCATCTGGGAAATCAGTTATTGTGTCAATACACAGCTAGCAGGTTACTTTGGCAAAATTATTTAAATCTACATTCCCTTTTTACTCCAACTACAACTGTTTACTAACTACAACTGTTATTTGTTCTTTCTTTCTGAGAATTCATTCTAAAATGATGCATAATATAGAGATCAGACTAATTGCCTTCTCTCAAATGCAGGTTATGGTGGAAACACTAGTCATTCTCCAGTTAGTGCAGTGTCAGGAATTAGGCTCTTCCAGAAACAGGGCCATATTTTCCACTATTACTGGAATAATTTCCTGTGACATCAGATGGGTGAACTACCTGTCCAAAGTTGATGAAGGATATGATACTGTGCAATAAATACTGCTGCAGGTTAAGATTATGTCACAGCCTTTGCTGAGATTAAGCCTTCTTGCCACCTTTGAAGACCTTGTTAAATAGGTTTAATCTTCAAGTTCTTTCTTTTTAACAGTCTGCCAGTTTTTAAGATTACATCTACCCTAACAGGTTTACTCCTTCAACTGGAAGCTAAAATGGTGTGGACATGCCAAAAGAACTGCAGTTTCTTCTGAAACCTTACATTAAAATATATTTTCTTTGTATTTGTGGTGGATTGACACTGTCTAGATACAAGGTACCCACCAAACCCACTCTACCACTCCCCTCCTCAGCAGGTCAGGGGGGACAAAATACAACAAAAGGCTCATGGGTCGAGATAAGGAAAGGGAGAGATCACTCACCACTTACTGACAAAACAGACTGAACTTGGGGAAATTAGTTTAATTTATTACCAATCAAATAAGAGCAGGGTAATGAGAAATAAACCCAAATCTCAAAAATATCTTCCCCACAACCCTTCCTTTCTTCCAAGGCTCAACTTCACTTCATTTTCTCTACCTCCTCCCCCTGCAGCAGCACAAGAGGATGGGGAATGGAGGCTGTGGTCAGCTCATCACACTCTGTCTCTGCCACTCCTTCCCCCTCAGGGAGAGGACTCCCCACACTCTCCCACGAACTTCTCCAACATGAATTCTTCCCACGGGCTGCAGTTCCTCACAAACTGCCCCAACGTTGGCCCAGTTCTTCAGGAACAGGCTGCCTGAGCATGGGTACTCCTTGGGATCACAAGCCCAGCCAGCAAAACTGCTCCAGTGTGGGCTCCTCTCTCCATGGGTCCACAAGTCCTGCCAGAGCCCAGCTCCAGCACAGGCTTGCCATGGGGTCACAGCCCCCTTCAGGCATCCCCCTGCTCTGGAGTGGGCTCCTCCGTGGGCTGCAGGGACACAGCTGCCTCACCATGGGCTGCACCGTGGTCTGCAGGGGAGTCTGCTCTGCTGCCTGGAGCACGTCCTCCCACCACTCCTTCTTCACTGCCCCCGATGTCTGCAAGGCTGCTGCTCTCACATCTTCTCACTCCTCTCTCAGACTGCACTTGCAGTTGTGCTGGCTCTTTTCCCCCTTCATAAACACCTTATCCCAAAAATGTTGCCATCATTCCTGATGGGCTCAGCCCCGGCCAGCAGCAGGTCTGTCATGGACCTGCTGGACTCAGGGGGAGCTTCCAGCAGTTTCTCACAGAAGCCGCTCCTGTAGACCCCCACTACCAAATCCTTGCCATGCAAACCTAATACAATATTGTAATACTTTTGTGTTCTGAGTCCTTCCTGTCCATAATGTGAATCTATGACTCATAGTTCATGTTTCAAAACAGTGTCACATGCTCGACTTCCCTTCTCTTGCCTTCATGAGCAAAGTTAGAAGGAGGAGAAAGACTTGAACAGCATAATTCAACTGAAAACTGAAAGCTAAGAGTTCATTCAATTTCCCAAAAGGGTGACTTTTTTTAAAACCCATTCTGGATCAGTTGATTAATATGTGACAGCAAATAAAAATAACTAAAAAGACCTCAGTATTCAAACTGAAAACCAGGAAATAAATAGCAAACAATATGAGCTAGAATTTATGGAGTGCAAAATGCTAGTTAGGAAAGATAAAGGCTCAAAGGAAAATTCACAAATTGCAGCGCTAAAGACAAAAGATAGTGTGCCATTTACAAGAATATTATGAAGAAAATAATTCTAAAAAGTGTATGTGGTTCTAATTAGATGGAGATGGCTTTATGTTAGAACTGCATAAAAGGTAAGAGTGCCCAACAGTTTTATTTTCTGAAAAGAAGACTCATGCAGTCCCATCAGACAAGAATTAGCCATGCACTCTTCAGTTTTTCTACAAGAAATTTCTACAGAATTAGAACAAAGGGTTACCACAGCAACGTGGTATGAAGCACTGTCCCAGCAACTGAGCACCAATGTCCTAGATACACACACAACCAAGAGGTGCTTCTGCCACTACCACTAACACCAGTAGTGGCATGTGGTTAAAATTAGTCTGAGAATGCATGGGGACAGGAATGAAGACAGAGTCAGACGGTTCATGGTCCTAAAAATATGTCTGAAAACGGCATTGAATTTGTTGAGTTGCAAAGATCCATAAACCTTGAAAACATCTGTTTTAGAAACTGGAGAAGAGCATGTATTCACAGTCCTACCTGGACTGTGTTTTCTTCTGATCACTTGTGAGCTCTTCTCTCCACCCCTAGGACAGAACAGCCCATCACCACCACTGAATGAGGCTGGGGGCTCCTTCCCCTGCCAACCCACCCATCTCATGTGGATGGAAAACAGTAAGAACTTGGGTGGACAGCACTCAGCTGCTCAGAACAATTGTACTCTTGGCTTTCCCCCTGTAACGCTTGAGAGCCCTCACATTGTCTCTACGTGCCTGAGGTAGGATGAAAACAGACCCAAAGAAGCAATCTTCCACCACCTCTCCAGCAGAAGGAAGGGGGGCTTACAAGACTGAGGAGCTTGAGGAGAAGAGCTGGGACCAAAAGGAACAGAATTGCTAGAAAAGGGTAGATGTGGACCATAATAATTTCCTTCTTTTAGATGCTTGTAATCACTACTGACATAAAGTCACAACGAATCTCTGGGGAACACTGAAGGACTGAAAGACAGCTGCTATATGATAATTTTCAGAAAAGGGAAACATAATGATCCAGCTATCCCCTGGATGACAAGACTGACATCCATCCCAAGCAAAATACCAGAAAAGCTGATAAGAAAGATGAATTACATCACTTAGCAGAATTCTATGGAATATCATGCTCTTTGGAGTGAAATTAACTCACTGAGAAGTCTTCACACCTAGCTGACAGAGGAGTTCACTTGTATTAGTAACTTAAGTTAGCAGCACAACATTCTGCTTTTAAATAGCCCCAAAAAAGCAGTACAGTGCACAGTTTCCACAAGTAAATAATCTGTCAAGTGACAGAATAAAAAGAAAAGTAGTCATAGAGAAATCACTACTAAACAGAAGAAGTTTTACAAAGACCTTACAGACATTGAGGTTCAATACAAACTCATTGGCAATAACATTTAGAAAGTTAAAAATATTTAGAAGTTTGATAAATAATGCTGAAGACACAGGGAAGCAGCAACCAGCAGTGTCCAGTAGGCAGTTTTTCTTTATTCACAATGTATTTTAATACAGTCAAATGCAAACGCATCTCAGAATAGGGAATGCATATCATTGATACTGAATAGGGACTGCATCCTGAAATGTGAGTGATTCTTGAAAGGAATTAGGGATCAAAGGGAAAAATGAATACAATCCATAGTCTGAGCTGCCAGGGAGGAGCTGCTACAAAGGGAGCTGATGCAGATGCTAACCTAAGTGAAGTGGGTTAAAGGTTTACATCTGCTTAAAGATATGATAAGACTGATGCTGGAACAGTGTGTACAGTTTGCATGTAAGTGTTTTTCAAGTAATGTTAGAAACTGGAAAGAGTGAGGAAAGAAGCTAAAATAAATACTTGCAGGCTGAAGAAATTTATTTACATAGAAAAATTATTTAAGTGATTTGAGCAAAGTGAAGTACTTCCAGGGGAAGATATGAGTACTGAATTATTTTAATCTGAAACACAGCAAGCACTTAGAAAGTGAAGCTGAACCCAGATACATCCAAATAAGAAATAATGCATTAATCTGTAACATCATGAGCATTTAAACCCTGTAACAAGGTACAAAGAATTTAATGGATCCTGTTGTCTTGAAACCAGTGTTAGATGCCTTTTTTGTAATATGCACTTTATCCTAAGAGAAGCTATACTTAAATTAAATAGAAACAGTTGAGTTGAACACAGGCATACTCAGAAGAAAAAAAATCTTTGGTAGCTATCGGAGGTCAGATTACATTATCCAATGATCTCTCCTTTCACTAAATTTTATGAATCATTTCCTGCCCAAATGTAATCACATACCATGCATTCAGTGCCTGAACTACAAGAAAGGGCTGTGCAGACCAAGCTTCAAAGAGGCACAGCTATTGAAGAGGCAGCCTGCAAATGGGAAGGTTGTGTGTGCGCACATCCCTGCCATGCCACAGCACCGTGCTGCAGTCCCACCAGCAAAGCAGGAAGGGCATGGGGCTGGAGAGTGGCTTGGCTTTTCTCAGGATTATGTGTTTCCACCTTGGCAGGATCAGCTCTGGAAAAAGACTTCCAGTCACAGTGGCTCATCAACAGGACAGAAATCTACCTGCCTGCTCTCACTAAATTAATTGTGATTAGCACATTTGTGCCAAGTTTTCTGCTTCTAATGAGTGGCCATGTCTTAGGAGAAAGTATGGTAACAGTTTTGGATATATCCTTGTAAATAGCAAATTTCTAGCTGAAATTACCCCATGTAAAAAAATAACTGGAGCAAAGAATGAATAAGGGTTGTGAAACTGAGCCCCACAGTCAGAGTGCAGGAGCGCAAACTGTTTGGGTTATCATGAAGAACAGCAACAGAGAACTTCCGTACAATAAGTAACTGCATTACGTAGGAAACAAACATTTCGTGACAAGAAACAAACATTTCTGGCAAGATCCAATTTATTGAACTTGAGGCTAATTAAATCCAAATAACAGTTAAATGACTATCAAAATAATTTACCGAAGCCTGTAGAGGATTCTTTTTTCTTAACAAAACTAATGGACCTGTGTGGTAAGAATTTGTTGAAGGATATCCAATGGTCCAGTTTTACGTGAGATTGAAGCAAGATCACAGTGGCTCTTTCTGGCCCTAAAATTTCCTTTTCTACCTCAATTATTTCCCCAGTGAAAGAGCAATGGGTTAAATCTCAAACATGAGGAGTTTTCAGAAGACTAAAAAAAAGTATCTAATGCTTGATTTAGAGAGGATGTTCTACAAGTATCAGGGATCATATGTTGTCTGACAAACACACATAAAATCTCTCTTTAATTTCCTTTGAAAAAAATGTGTACAGATTTGGCTACGTTTGGAGCTTCTAGGAAAAAATCCAGCTTGCGTGTGCTCGGCAGACTTGCTGTAGTCTGACAGTTATCTGCAGCTTCTGCCTGAGCTGAGCCCACGTCATCCCCTCCATTCCTCCCACAGGCATCTGCACTGTGCACATTCATCCCTGTGTGCTTCACGGGGCTCCCCCCCGAGCAGCAAAGACAGCACCACACCTTCCCTCTTGCTGTCCCTCCCTATCCTGGTGCTACAAAGGATTCCAAATATAAGGCATGGGAACAAGGAGTCAGCCACGGGAAAGGCTGAAGCAGACTGGGACAAGGCAGGGAGTGATAGCAGAAGGCTTGTAGTCATGACTCTCAGCACCCCTAAGACCTGCAGAGAGATGCTGTGCTCTGAAACGCTCCAGAAAAGGAGCATTCAGGAGCACTGCTTTTGTATTATCATTAGGAATTCCAAGTAACCATTGAAAATTTAGGGGGTTTGCCAGAAATAAGGTGGTCAGCACCTCCACACTGCAGTCTCCCTTCCAGGTCTCTTGTGGGTTCCTTTGCCTTCACTGCCTGCCTTAGGGGAAGCAGTCTGAGCACCGGGAGCCAGACTCCTGCCCCGCTTGGAGAGCTGAGGGAGGGAATCAGGGAATCGGGGCTCCTCAGGGGCTGTAGGAATTAGGGCTGCAGGATGCAAGGCACACACCAACAGCCTGGGACATCAGAGGCACCAGCCCTCACTTTCTGGGAGCCTTGGTCTGTTCTAAGAGTGTTGAGCACTCAGTGCTGCAGCTGGAGTCAGCCAGCACTGAGCTCTGAGTGAACGTGAACCAAAGGCCGTGTCTCCTGGAAAATCATCTCCTGAGCGCCTGGCATCGAGCAAATGAGAATAAGTGTTTCAGGTTTATCACTTCTAATAAGTCCTGATGTCTCAGCAGTATAATAAAGATTAACTCAGTGGTGGATTTGATGTACCTAAATACTAAAGTAACAATTACCACTGAAGAGTCTGTAGCAAAATCAATAGCACTTTTTTTACACAGGATTTGAACAGTACAGGGACTATGAGGTGAATGAGGATAATAGAAACAAAACACACAACTTCTGCTTTAGTATGAGATAAAGTTTAGTTCCTGTCCACACAAGTGAGGAATTTAGCAGCTGGACTTGATGTTCTTAGAGGTATTTTTCAATCCAAGTGTTTTATGAATTTATGTTTACTCCTAGGTTTCCTAATTTGCAAGTGCTTGACTTTAAAACAGAGCAGCCCTTTGCTACAGAATGGATATGTAGCTACACTCTTCTTCTTTAGCAAAACAATAATTTCAATCATTATTCTTCCATCACAAACAAGTTCATCAGGGGACTGAATTGTCTCATCAGCCTTTCTTTCTTTTTCTGTTTATATAAGAAAGCCTGAAATTAAGTTCAAGGACGCTTTTTTTGAGCTTTGAGGATGTAAATAAATAACTTCTTTAAAAAGCTTAGATGCAATTTTGATGGGTTTTTTAAGTGATGTTTGAAAAATACAGCTGTTTTTAGAACTTCTAACATGCACTCTGTCACTTGAGGAAGGATACACATGGTAGCACATATAAAAGCACACCAAAAAAATTAATATTGGGAATATGTCTGGTGCAATACTTTGTAGTTAGTAGAGTGGTATCTCTTTCTATGAGGCTTGACTTTGGTCCTCCATTGTCTATACCACAGACCTGAGGAAAATCTAAGGTTGCCACAGCAGCTGGACTTTTCATAGGAAGGCATGAGCAGAAATGAAAAGTTTTCTACATCTGGGGCATTTAGGATATTGTCTGAACCAGATAGATTATTTGATGTCTAACAAGACAGTCAATCTTGCATTGCAATCTATCCCTCAGTAGGGATATTAGTGTATCGTGTTTCACTTTTAAACTCTCAGGAACATAATATCTTTGAGATCTTTGTCCCTCTGCTCTGTTTGCTGGAACCTGACTAACAGGTCACAAGAAAAGCAGACGTCATGAAAGCATAAGCATCATTTCCATAGCAAATCTAACTAAAACCAGTAAGATAGGTCAATGAAATATTCCTATCATGAATGGTAGCAAGGCCTCAGCTCATCTGTCTTCCACCCATAGCTAGGTTCAGGTTTTGGGAGCAGCTTTATGCTGGCAACACAGAGCTCAGTACAGAGAACAGCTCAAGCATGTTTGTTAACTGTATATATAATTTGTCAGACAGGTTCTGCCCAGATTTAGCTCTGTGCTGTCATGATAAGGCTTCTAGAGCTAATTAGTTATTCAAGTTTATGGAGTTCATTAGCTTGTCTTCAATTTTAAGTGAAGGATTAATATCCTTAGATAAAAGAGGATAACAATATCCCTTTGAATTGCTTGTGTCACGTTTTTTCACAAGACACGTGTGGCTGTGCACTGACTGCCTATTGGGTTGTTTTATCCTCATGCCCCACTCCCTGTTCCTCCATAAGGTGGTATATGCTCCAGCACCCACACAGCTGTGATGGGGTAAATTAGACATGTTACTTGGAGTTACAGAACTAGCCACAGATTGCAAATATAATTAAGAACTGGTCCTCCAAACCCTCTTGTGAGTTCACTGGCATTCCTGGTGTTATTCTCCCAACCACCTCTTGTCATTTCATCCACTTCAACTGTCTGAGGTTTTGGGGTTCTCTTTGAAGTACTAGAACAAGGATCTTTGATAAGAATACTTATCATCCTGCATCCATCCACAAGGCTAGACTAGAAATGTGGTTGTATTGAGTTTGTGTGGCCAGGTTTTGGTAGCAGAGGAGTGGTTTCAATGAGAAGATGCTGGAAGCTTCCCTCATGTCCAACAGAGCCAATGCCAGGCTGCTCCAGGGTGGACCCAGCACAGGCCAAGGCAAAGCCAATCAGAAATGGCAATAGTGTCTCTGTGATAACAAATTTAAGAAGGAAAAAAATGTTATTGGACAGAATAAATTGTGCTCAGAGAGAAGGGGAGTAAGAGTATCCAAGAGGAGCAACTCTGCAGACACCAAAGTCAGTGAAGAAGGGGGAGGAGGTGTTCCAGGTGCCAGAGCTGAGATTCTCCTGTAGTCTGTGGTACAGCCACTGTACTAGGCATTTGTGTCCCTGCTGCTCATGGAGATCCACAGGGATGCAGAGATCCACCTGCAGCCCATGGAGAAGACACAGACCAGAGCAAGGGGATGCCTGACAGGAGGCTGTGACCCTGTGTTGGAGCCGGCTCATGGCAGGGACCTGCAGACCCACGGAGGGAGTGTGTCCAGTGAGAGTCCCTCGTGGTTTGTGGGGGATCCGTGCTGGAGCAACCTGTCCCTGAACAACTGCATTCTGTGGAAAGGGACCCACACTGGAGCACTGTGTGAAGAACTGTAGCCTGTGGGAAAGATTCAGGCTGGAGAAGTTCATTAAGAACCGTCTCCTGTGGGAAGATTCCTCTCTCTGAGTAGTGGAGAAACATGTGGTGAACTGACCATAACCCCATTCCCTGTCTCCCTGCACCACTGGGAGGCAGGAGATACAGCTGGAAAGAAGGGAGGGGTGAGGGGAAGATATTTTTAAGATTTGTTTTACTTCTCAATAGCCTGGTCTGATTTTGATTTGTAATAAATTAATTTCCCCAAGGTGAGTCTGTTTTGCCCATGATGATAATCAATGAGTGATTTCTTGCTGCCCTTATCTCAGCTCACAAGCCTTTATAATGTTTTCTCTCCCCTGGCCAGCTGAGGAAAGGAGTGATAGAATGCTTTTGGTGGGCCTGGCATCCACCCAGGGTCAACCCACCACAGCGGTGCAATTTTGGAATAAATGCAAACAGCGTGATAGGAAACCCTGAGTTACACAAATGGAGGCTATGGGTAGGTTAGAGGATTGAGTAAATGAGACAGGACAGAATCACCAGCAACCATTTCCAGGAGTTTTCTACTGTAAAGCCAAAATGCAACTTAAATGGGAGTTTCATCAGGAAAGAATTGCTTATCAAATTCAGGAAGACTCTCCACAGTAGCCAGTAAGATGGTGATGCTCTTCTGCAAGTGGGCCAAGATCCAGTTCCAAGTCTTAAGAAAAAGTCTATCCTACACAATAACTGTACTCTCATTGTCCTGATCTCTCTATTTTTTTCTATAAAAGGCTTCTTAAAAGATTTTAGTTGTACTCCAATGCACTACAGGAGAAAAATATGTGACAGCTCATCAATTTTGAATATCTATTTTTCCATATATGTATATATATATATGGTTCATATATAATTCATTAGTATCATATATTTGCACTTTTTCTGCATCCCTAGAGACAATGTGGAAAGAGACAAAAGTGGCCATCTTTGGCTCAGAAACACAGCCTGTCCTCAGAGGAGCCTGTGTGACACCAGGATAACACAGAATAGCATTCTTCCAAAGAAAAGAAGCAAAAGAGACCTGGATCTAAGGCCAACAAAATGGAGACTGCTCTAAACATTATGAAATGTATGTAGGACTAGGAAGGCAGAAAAACCAGTAATACAGCTAAATATAAAATCAGCTTTTTGGGGAGATGCAACCCTATTCTTCTCCAGGCTTTGCTCTTCTGTGTTGTTTCTACTCAGTTATTCAGTGGAAGAAAAAGAGTAACTGAGGATGAACTTACAAGAGCCCCACAACAGAGGTTCAGCAGAGCTTAGATATCTGAAGATCCAAAGGTAAAGCAAAACAAAACATCAACAAAAAAAAACCAAACAAACAAAAAAAACCAAAAACACACAAAACCCCCCCAAACCTTTCAGGGAGGAAAAAAGGTGTTTTTCTCAAAGCTTGAGATGGAAAATGGGAATGCAGAGAAAAATTACAACTAAACATGAAACATTTTCTCCTGAAACTCTGAAAATTATGTTAGCTTGATGCTTAACTTGGCATTGTTATTATTATTACCGTTGCAGTTCAGGATTTTAAAATGTTTGTGCCACCATTGTAAAAACCACTTAGTTTGGAAGAAGCTGGTCACATATTGGAAAAACACACCAAGAGCCAGGCTGCTGTGTGAGTTGTCAAGCTTTTGCTCAATTCTTGCAAGTCTTCAGTTTAATGGAGTACATGAAAATCAGAATGGAAACTCAAAAGTTCCTGTTTTTTTCAAATACTGAATCTGAAAACAAAATTAAAAATAAAAGCTGATGTAGCTAATATTTTTTATGCAAATACAGCTAAAAAAGTAATACTGATTGAAAGGCTGTCTAGTTTTGTCTGCTGTGCTGACAAGGCACTACTCCATCACCTTGGTTTGGATAAGTACTAAAATACACTGCAGGTCCTTAATCACCAATGTATAAGGCCCATGCAAACATCACAAAGCCCAACAAGGCCAAGTGCAAGGTCCTGCACGCGGGTCAGGGCAAGGTCCAGCACAGGCTGGGCAGAGAATGGATTGAGGGCAGCCCTGGAGAGAAGCACTTGGCTCCAGGGAGACCTTCCAAAAGCCTTCCAGTACCTAAAGAGAGCCTACAAGAAACCTGGAGAGGGAATTTTCACAAGGGCATGCAGTGATAAGACAAGGGGCAATGATTTCAAAGTGAAGGCAAGTTTAGATGAATTGTTAAGGATAAATTCTTTACAGTGAGGGTGCTGAGACACTGGCACAGGCTGCCTGGAGAAGTTGCAGGTGCCTCATTGCTGGAAGTGTTCAGGTTCAGGTTGAATGGGGCCCTGAGCAATTAGCTGAAGGTGTCCCTGCCTATGCAGTGGGGTAAGAATTAGAATCTTTAAGGTCCATTCCAATCCAAACCACTCTGTGATCCATGATCTTGTGTTTTCCTCTCCAGAAACACAAATTTCTCCTTTGTAAGCTAAATATTCCCATTATGGTTTTGAGATCTATGGATATGCCTCCCTTTTTCATTTGTTATTTGACAGCTTCTGGAACTTTTTATTGTAAATACTTTTACTGTTTTAAGAGACATGTCCAGAGACAAAAACATGGTTAAATACATTTTCAAGTTACCTACAGTACTACTTTCTTCTAATATTACTTATATCTGTTACTGCCCTAAAGTAGACAATATATAAAAATTAATTATCATTAATAATCCTAGCAGTATTGTTTTCTATATGTTCATTTAAGTTTTGATCATGCATTTTTATATTTTAAAACATTAATTTTCATAAACAGATCATGACTACAAGTATTTCACTTTATATTTTTAGGGCAATAGATGGGGGGGAAATTTGACCTCTTGCCTTCAAAACTCCCAGAATTTTATTTGTCTCTAAGATAAAAAAGCAAACATTTTATTACATCACATCTATCACAATATCACCTGTTGTAAAGCATTTGTTTCTATCCAAAACCACCTGACACTTATAGAGAAGCTCGTATAAGATTTACTGATTCACATGCACTCCTGAAAAGTAATAAACAGGCATTTTCCATGGAGTGAAAATCGCAGGGAATCTCCCCAATTACAGGGTAGGAGAGAGCTCTTTCATCTGCTTTTATAGCCTGCCTTCCCTCCCCAGCCCCTTACCACCCATCTACCCCAAGACAGAAAGATTTTGTTAATCATTGCAAATGGGACTGAAAAGACCCTCAAGAGACTGTACAGAACATCATTCCCTGCTTCATACAGAAGCAGCTGTACCAAAGCCATTCAGAGGTTGCATATCTGAGAAATGGCTTGTGAGCATGAAAGACTTGTCTGTTTTTTCTAGCTAAATCAATTGATTTAATAAAAAAGTGCCACATCTTTCTAGTCTTTTACAGGCTTAGGCCATCATAGCTGTAACAACACAGCTGTTAAACCACTCCCCAGTGATGCTTATACTGAAGAAGTACAGTTTCTATGAGTACCCCAGAGATTTTATTCTAGCACTTAACTACCACAATTTTTTTCCTAAGCATCTTAAACTAAATTTTCCTTACAACACAATATAAATTAGGATTTCATCATAATTTTCTGCCCTAATTGACATGAACCTAAATTACAGTTTAAATTCAACTAAGTTCACAGCTAATACTACATTTCTGATGACATTTTACTTCTTTCCCTTTACTTTTCTTGTCTCTAGACTATACAATTATTCTAATCTTTTTTTGTAAGCGATGTTTTTACACATCTGATAATCCCTTGGGCTCTCCTCTGGACTCTCAATTCTATCTGCAATTTTTTCTCGAGTACCCTGCTCCCAAATGAGAGCAATATTCTAGCTAAGGACCCACCTGAGCTGACCCAGACAAAAAGATTCATTTACCTCAGAAAAAACATTTCTATCATTACACACCATTTTTACAACAATGCAATGCTACTGACCCACGTTTAGTTTGTGAACCACCACAATTCCACATCCTTTTCTCCTAGCCATTCCCCATGCTAAATTTGAGTACATGATTTATTACTGACTAAAGATAAAACCTTTGCACTAAACCCTATAGACTCATATCCTGGTTGGTTTTCTGGAGGTTGTGACTGTCAAAAATCACTCTGAATTTAACTTTTATCTTCCAGAGTGCCTGAAACCTGTTTGGTGACCTCTGCAGGCTGAATGCCCACATGCTCTGGCCCCTCATTTGAGACGTTCATGAAATAGGGAACAGTCTGACAGATTCTGTGGGGTACCAGCCTGAATGGTAGTCCTGTCAGTATACCCCTCCAACATCTCTAATGCCTATACTCCTTGCCCACAAAACAACATCATTAAATTTTGCTTCTCTATAAATGTCCTGAAACAAGAAGAAAGCACAATGGTTGTAGAATGATTCCTCATTTTAGGACAAGGAGAGGGAGACTCAGTCTGACAAGTGCACAAGGAGTTCTCAGATATCAGAAAAACACATTTTGGAGGAGCAAATCCCTGTGAGAGACAAGGAGGCCAAGAAGAGATGCTTTTCAAACAATGCTGTCCTGAGTGTAAGGTGAGAACATAATATTTGAAGTTTCAGTGAAGAAAAACGTTCAAGAGATTACTTAGCATCATGACTCCCAGGGATCTGTACCCTACTAAATGTAGCAAAGAGCAGCCCAGAAAGAGAGACAATGACCCCAAAACTGCCACACATTCAACTTCACTCTGTTTCAGCTGAAATGTTACAAAAGAGGGAGAAACTCTCTTAATGGTAGTTTTCTATGGTCCTAACAACAAAACTTGATTTTATGTGAACATATGTTTTCAGCAAGCTAAACATACTGAAATGACCACCATTGTGCATCAATACTAACACAGTTAAAGAGTAAGGAATAAATATCTAACATATTTAGTGAATGCACAGATATTTCTGTTGGGTACAGAGCAATAGCTCCGGTGCACCAGGCAGCCCTGCAGTCACAGAACAAACGCAATTGCAAACACCATGTCTTCCAGCCCTAGCTTCATATGGATCACATCATGCAAATTATTTGTGTTGCCTGCAGATGCAGCCTTAATTCAAAAGCATGGACAGCATGGTCCAGCCCTCATGCCACAAGTACCTGGGTACAGAATAAATGCCTTGTTCACAAATGCTCATAGTGAAGACCTTCCGCTGACATAGACAGCTAAGCACTGCCACCTTGCACAATTTTACACAGCAATCCTGTACTTGCCCTGTCTCTGCACACCAGATGGAACCTCTCAGAGGAAAAGAATAGGATTCAGAATAGGGTTTCAAGGTAAAAGAGATACACTGGGTCCCTTGTGATTGTAGCTGTGCACCTGTGAACCTGAGGGTTGCACTTGAGTGAACAGCTTCTACCTAATCTGAGCTGAAATAGTTGTATCACACACTGGCACAGGAAACCCTGGGGATTCCTAACTATTTGGGGTGCATTTAGTTGGCATTGTGCTGGCATAATTCTTTCCACCCCACCTGTGCAACCCTGTAAGTCCATCAGTTCGAGTTTTGTAGTTACCTATGACATATTTGATATGTTGACAGCAGCACCACACAGACTGCTGTCAGGACTTGCTACTGAAATCTCAAAGTTCAAGACTCTGAAGGTAAGTTGAATTAAATCCAACATGACTGTGAACAGCTCTGTGGGAGCTCTGGACAGACAGAGACATACTCCTAAAGCATTTCTGTCTCAAGATGTTCATCTGCTTCCTGACTCTCAGTCAAATTCCTTGCAAAGCACCTTGAAATTTTTCATTCTTCACGCAGACCCAGAAAGATCACCTTCCTCTTGAAAAAAAAAAAAAAAGCCTAATTGATACACACTAGTCTGCATATTTGCCATTGTGTCCACCTTCTTTGCTTTGACCTCAAAATGTTTGTAGAAACTATGATCTGCCATTTCCTATTTGCATACAGGGCCAACAATGAAACTGTTTCTCTCAAAAGCAGGAGTAGCTCCCACTTCAGCTAGCCAAGTATGTCTGGATATATTTATATTTATATTTATATTTATATTTATATTTATATTTATATTTATATTTATATTTATATTTATATTTATATTTATATCTTAACATGTATCTCCGACATATAAATAACATTTTGCACCAGCTGGTAACTGACAGGAAATTAACTTCTGGGGCAAAGACATCTGTTGCCAGTTGTCATGGTTTAGTTGAGGTGTTGGGGCATAGGTTGGACTTGATGATCTTTAAGGTTTCTTCCAACCAAGTCATTCTGTGAATTCTATGAATTCTGTGTTTGCTTCTCATACCTTGTTGTAGCAGTGCCCTGTTCCGAGCACCAGAAACTGCTGGACTGCTGCAGATTCCTCCTGTCCCGCTTTGTCATGGCCATGTGGTGACAGTGTCCACCACCAGTGACCTGTCACAAACACGGCACTTAGGCAGTAATTGTGTGGGAATGCTCAAACTGGCAAATATCCCTTTGCCAACCTCACAGCCAAACCACACTGTGCTCTGTCTGCACCAGGGAAGCAGGCTGGAGCTTCCTGCTCTCCAGGTAACCCCCTTCAAGTGGGGGCAGGAAGGGTTGAGCAGAATCCCACTTGTGCCACTCAGGCAGATTGGGTTAGCAGCTGATGAGTTGTGGTTATCTGAGCTAGAGCTTGGTCCTCATGGGCAAGCCAACTCAAATTGAAAACATCAACACTCTTCAGCAATGAGCTTGTGTGTGTGAACATGACTCAAATTAGAAGTAATGTCTGAGTTAGGACTAAAGCTATTCCATAGTGAAGACAAGTCCATGTTATCCAACATCCCCCTCCTGGGCTTCAAATTTAATGGTTATTCCAACATTAAAAAAAGTTTTAAAAAGTCCTGGCTGACACTTCCTACCCAAACTTGGCAATTCCTTGAATTTTCCTCCAAAATCTGCTTTGTCCTAGCTGTCTCTGGGCACAAAGAGACACTCCCACATCCTTTACATTCCAGTTGGGGCTAATTGAACTCACATGTCAGCATGAGTCAGCAGTAATTATCAGGAATATTAAGGAAAGATTTGGCACCAGACTTTGATAATTCAATAGCAGAGCCCCCATGTTCAGCAGGGTCTGCGATTGGATCAAACCCCTTAAACACACGACAGGCTGTATTGAGTTCTCTAGTCTCGTTTAACTACGCACAGGCAGTTCCTGATACTGAAAGCATGTTTACTATATTTTTGGATATACCTACAGAAAGGAAAATCTAACGGAAAAAATAATTTCTGAGTAATAAATCCTCCTCGCTGGAGTTTAAATCTGTTTATACGCTGAAACCGATGAATCAATATTACACTGGCTGGCTGGTTTTTGTAAGCACTCGCATTGGAAGCAGGGCCTAAAAATGCATTTCCTCCTTACAATTCCTGAGCAGAAATCTGAATCAATGGGAGGCTGAGGTAATAATATACCTCCCCCTCCCACGGCTCAGTTGAAATTAAAATCCTGAAGCAGCAACAACCCGGCTTTTCCACATAGGAGTGTGCGTTCCCCACCACTCTTCCCGAAACAGTCCCCTCCGTACACCTTCACCCTCCAGACTGTGCAGCCTTGTGCTTCCAGACCTGGGGGCTGGAGGTGTTTACACACCTGCCCAACACAACCCCTAAAATCTTAATCTTCTCCTCAACACTGAAGAACGCCCGAACACACTTTTATGGTCAACTATGGCAAAAAAAAAATTCACAAATATATACGGACACAGAGACACAGTGGATGTGGCAGTGAAAAGTGAGGACTGTCTCAGCCTGCGCTCTGGCAGGGGATGCAGGAGCAACAGTGTTAAAGTCACCATCAAAACCTTAACTGGAAACTCTTTCTGGATCTTAATATCTACAGTATGAGGTACTTTGTTTTTCACAGAAATAAATTCTTGCTCTTGGTTGCAAATTAACCGAGTGTCTTGCCAGTGAATTTGATCTTGTCAGTCATAAAGTCTCTCACTTAAATGAAATTTTTTAGTCTTAGCCCTGAATCATAACGCTCTCTACGTATTCATAAAAGAGAACTGTTTTATTTTATCTAGTACACAAACATATGTGCATCAACATTCTTCTCAACAGACTACTTCTGAACACAACCAGATAATTTGGTTTTATTTAAATTAAGTCCTTGTTGTCTTTTTAAAATCTCCAACTACCGAACATCAAGCATACTCCAGGTTTTTTTCTGGAAGATTTTTTTTCCCTTTTTATTTTCCTGGTTAAATAGCCCATCTCCTAGAAACTCACTAAATGACGCACAAACATTGTTTCTGTCTGTCTTCAGGAAAAAAATTTTTTACATGGTACAACTTGGTTTTATGCTATTTAAATTATTCTTTTAAAAAGACAAAAAACTACAGCTTCACCCAAAGGCGTACAAAATTCTTGTTTGCTAAACAAAGTAACACGAAGTCAGAAAAAGCACCAGAGTCTTTTCCTTACTGCTTTTTCGCCCTTTGGTATGTCAAACTGAAACACAACAAGAACCCGCAGCGCAGAAGTTATAAAACGCTCAAAATTATTTCCAAGTCAAGTACTGGCTGACCCTAAGGCAAACCCACCCTGTACAGCTTCAAGCGAGCTCACCTGGGGCTCGGAAGAGGCAATGCGAAACTTTAGTTCACTTGTTTTCCCCTCGAAAGGTCTCTCGAAGCGACAGGGCAAAGGATGTGGCCAAGGTGTCGCGGCGGACACCTCCGCCGTCCCGGTTTCAGCCCTCGGGACAGAGAAGCACCGCTTGGGCATCCCCCATCCGAGCGTCGGCGGGCACCGGCACCCCCGGGGCTCTCGCCTGGGAGCCTCGGACCGTCACCGGCGCCCGGCCGGGAGAAGCGCGGCGCGTCCTGCGGGGCTGCGGTCCCAGCGCCGCCGACACGGGCAGAGGGACGGCCGGCACCCCGGGACAGCGAGGAGCGAGGCGGCCGGAGCCGACAGCCCCCGGTTCCCCCGCACAGCCCGGGCTGAAACCGGTCCTGACGGCCGCGAGCCCTCGGGATGCAGCCACTTACCCCACGGTCCCCGCCACGACCCGGGAGTGCAAAGTTTTTCCGGGCGAGCGCAGCCGCCGGCCGCGGCGCGGGGCGGAGGTGCGGAGGAGCGGCGGGAGCGGGCCGGAGGGCGCCGGGGGTGGGGAGGATGCTCGGGCGCCGCGTCCCTCGTGATCCAGGTGGCGGGCGGGCGGCCGAGGGACGGGGGAGCCGCGCTGCCCGCTCGCACGCGATCCGCGCCCGCCGCGCCCGCCGCCGACAGAGGGCGCTGCTGCGGCGGATCCCGGCGGCTCCGCGGCCCGGGGAGCGGGAGCGGGGCAGGGATCCGCCGGGATCCGCCGGGCGGGACCGCCGCGTTCGGCGCCTCTGCCGCCCCTGCCACCGTGAGATCCGCGGGGCAGCCCGGAGGAGCCGGAGCCGGCTGCCCGCGGGGTGCTGCACCTGCCCGTGCCGCCCGCAGCCCGGCTGTCCCGGAAAGTTTAAAGGGAAAAGCGCCGTGAGGGTCCTTCCCCGCTTCGCGGGTGTCTGGAACGGCCTCAGTGTCCCCTGCAGCGGTGCCTCTGCCCCCCCGGCTGCCGCTCCGCCCGGCCCTGAGGTCGCTGCGCTTATCGTGCTCCGCGGCTCCCGCGGCATCAGCGCGGCTCCCGCGGCATCACCGGTGCCTTCAGCACAGCACCGCATGTACCGGCTTCTCCTGGAAGCCGAGCAGCAGCTAGGATCATTTCTTTAACTAGCAGTGTTTGTTTTATTTCCCCAGAACGTTTTGCCGATGGATTTCTGGTTTGTACTGAAGGGGCGAGGGCTCCCGGTCCAGCAGCCAGGCCTTCGGTGAGCGGCCCTAGATGCTGGAGTTCGGTAAGTACCTAAAGTGGCGCTTGTACGGGAGGCTTAAGGGGAGGACAGACGAAACCAGAGCAGGGTGATGCAGAAAATTCAAGGTAACAAAGTGATAAGCAGTCCTCTCCTTGGTGAGGTGCCAGTCCTTAGCGAGGAGATCCAAACTTTGAAGCCACACCGGGCTTCTGGGACTGGTTGCTGTGGGGACAAGCTGTCTGCCGCTCCTCAGACCTGGATTGCCGAGGTGCCCCCTCAAATGAGGATGCAGTGGCAGGTCCCAGCCATCAGACAGCAGTGCCCTGCACCCACTGTCCCCACGCCAGACACAGTGCCTCAGCTGTCTGTGACCTATATTATCAAGGTATAGGTGGCAGCAATATGGGGGGGAGGGGGGGGAATCTTTCCTATATGTGTAATACAGGAAAGCAAAGAATTCTGCTTTTGCTAATCATAGAATGCTTTGCACTGGAAAGGGTCTTTAAAGATCATCTGGTCCAATACACCTGCAAGCATCTTCAGCTGGATCAGGCTGCTCATCCAAACAGACCTCGAACATTTCCATGGATGGGGCACCTACCACCTCTCTGGATGACATGCTCCAGGGTTTCACAACCCTCACTGTAAAATGCTCTCTTTCATCCAGTCTGAATGACCTAATAGATGTTTCATCCGTATGAAGCTCTACTCTCAGGTTGCTTGTGGTACAGACTGAATAAAAATGCAGTGCCTGAGCACGAATTTACTGGGGAAGAAGAGGAGGAACAGGAGCACCAGAGAGTACTTGAGCCTTCTCCTCTCTCCCTGGACAGTGGGTGAGGAGTGTGGCCCCAGCTCAATGGTTGGTCTCCATGGCTGCACTATTATGGCTTCCCAGCTTTCCCAGGTCTTCAGAGCTGTCTCTCTGGAGTGCCCTACCACCTGACCACAAAACCACTATTAATTCTTTGGCTTGACTGCTCATGTCTTGGTTTTAGCAGGGAAACTGCATTTTGACAAATGGACCCACATAATAAACTTCTATCTCTGTTGCCCATGTTGTCCAAGATGAGGGGAAGCTCAGGCCCCAGCCCTCCTGTCCTGTACATAAAGATGGAAGAGCCCAGCTCACAGGAACACTATTGTTCCAGCAAAATAGAACCAGCCAGTGTTGTTGATTGCTTTGTTACATCTTCCCAGACAGAGCCTTGGCTATAAAAATAGATGCAATAATCCACATGGACAGTTGCAATTGTAAATGGCATTCAGAAAGCAAAAATGGAATTCATAGTCTGACACAGACATATCCCCAATCCATCAGGATGTGACACACTGGCAGCATGTCTGTGCCAAACTATGAATGTTGTTATTTACTCTTCCTCCAAATGCAATTTACGATTGCAACCTTCGCTGTAAATTAATGTATATATTTTATATCGGACTTTTCTGAGTGTCTTTGGTATTTTCTGCACTTATTATTTTCACAGGATTGAATGCAAGTTACTCTGCTTGGGCCACAATAAATCTTCAGGGACTACAGACTGTGCTTATGTTAGGAGGATTTGCCAGCATAACCATACCAGCAAAATCCTATCTGGCAGAGTCAAGGCCTATGTTTGGAAAGAGAAATCAAAGGCCATCAACACTGAATAGCTCTCCACTAGATGGAACAATGGTGCTTCTGCTGCCAGGCCATTGACAGGGAGTGATTTACCCAGAAGACAATTGGGGGGTGGGAGGATGGAACCCAGAAAGTGCTGGATAAGGGTGAGACAGTCATGGGATTGCTATTGTTCATTGCTCCTCCTGGTGAACTCAGTGCCACAGAGGAGAGCTGGGGAGCTCGGAGGTGTCTTGGTGCGTGAAGACACATCAGAGATCATTGGCCACACATGAACCAGCTTTGAATTAGAAATGGTGTCACCACATGGTATTCAGGTCACCCTAACAAATCTCTTCCTGAGCTTGTTTGACTGAGACTGGGGCCCCAAGCTAGCCTATGTCCACCTTTAAATTTGGGCTCTTTTGCACCTGTCTGCAGTGATATGTCCAAAGACGATGGTTCAGATGCTTTGTGGGAGATTATCCCACGTACAGCTGAATGACCAAGCCCACAGAGAGAATATTTGTGCTGTGTTCTCTTCACCCCCTGGATTTTACATTTTATTAAAAGTAATTACACTTGCCAGGCAAAAATTGTTTTTCATAATCTCATGCTGCTGACTGTTTATACTTACACCAGCTATGTGCAGATCATTTTTATACAAGTTAGGCTTACTGAACAACTGCCAGATACTTCTGTTTTCCTTCTTGAATTTTAATTGCTTACTTGCCCAGCATCTATTTTTAAAATGGAACTGTAAATGGAACAGTAAGTTCCATCACTTACCATAGATGCAGCGGGTCAGTGCTCTCCTTACTCCTCCCTTGCTCCTTCCTGCAGGGAATGTGGAAGAGTTATTAAGGAAAATCCCCAGTCTGACCATACATGAGACTCTCTGGTAGTCTATAACACCAGAGACTTTAGCTGCTTCACCCACTTACTAAAATTTTCCTGAATGTGGTTTCAAAGCAGGCGTCTTTGAAACATCAGTCTTCTTTCTCCCAAACTCTTGCTTGAAAATGTGTGTTCATCCAAAAGGCTGATGTGAACACTGAACTTAAACTCATCCACACCTTCATTTTCAAGACCACCTGTCGTCAATTTCTCACACAATTCCATTTCATCTCTGGAAAATTATTATTGACTTCAGTCTTCATCTGTCTTCTTATGGTTGGCGTTATTTAAAGCACCTACATCCATTTTATCTCTAGGGTTGCAGCTTTTTGACTCTAGCCAGTTTCTCATCCGTATTCTTTTTCTTATTTTTTAATATTCCCCATTATTTTTAGACTATTGGGAAGGAAGGTGATAGTATGCAGGAAACTAGCAGAGAGCTGGAAGCCAAGGTAATTTTCTTTTTGATCCTTTAACTAACACAAATATTTAAAAAAAGAGACAGACATTCTTAATGTTCTCATAAACACAAGCATTTCCTCATGAAGCAGTACTGGTTGCTTCTTGCTCCTTTCATACTGCTTTTATAAATTCTGAAAGTACAAAGTGATTGAAATACAGTCAATCTCCAGATTGCCAGAGCTAGCAATTTCAAACAATTTCAAATTAACTTTTTTTCTTTGAATAGTGTTTCAGAATGATGCTATTTCAAGGGGAAGAAAAAGGCATATGAGATGTTTGGATAACATTCTTGTTAAACTGCAATCTGTCCTCACTCTGGATTTAACTCCCAATTTAATCAAGTGATCATTACAAATGCAGGAGAAGTGAAATCACAGCTAAAAAAGCATCCTCACGACCAGATATTTTGACCAGATATTTTGTTTAGGTTTTGTTTGGCTTTTCTTTTTCTTTTTTTTTTTTTGCTCCATTTTTTTTAATTTTCCATGTTGTGCTTAACTGGTATAGCTCTTTAAACTTACATACTTCTGATGATTGTCTTTATTAACCTCAGCCGAGTGTGTTACATAGCAACAAAAATTTCATTGTCCGAGCTACTTTTGCTTATATTTCCTACTCCTTAGAAGGCTGCAGGTTGGTAAGACTGATGTTTCCTTGAAGGCTTCTGAATGCTGCAGAGTGAAAAAGAGAACTTTAGTTGCTGTGCAGCAGCTGCCTTAATGCAGGGACCACTCCTTGCTTGCTTGCTGAGCTAGAAGCCTGTCTGGGAGCCTTGGGGGAAAAGGCTGAAACTGCTGCTCTCTGGTGCCTGGAGCAGCAGCAGAGCTGAGGTCTCAGAAAGCATCACTCTGGAAGTGGCAGTGACCTTGGAATTGAAACTTTTGTCTGCATTTCTCCACCAAGGGGAAAGTTCACTTTAGTGGGGGTAAGACCTGGTGTCTAACACAGAAAGTGTAATGGGTGCCTGGAGCACAAAAGCACCTTTACAAGCCACCAGAACAAAGGAGATGAAAAAGAAGAACAAAGTGTCTTAAATGCGGAGAGCTCATAAGATAAATGAGTGCTTATCACAAGATACCTCTTGCATCCTCCTCTGGCTTTTGTCTGCTCCAGTTCTGTTTCCACCAACTCCTCTCACCTATCTTACATAGCAGTCCATATGAAGCTGTGAATTGCAGTAAAATGCAAGGAGAAACATTTAATTCAGGCCTGTAGAGACTGGAGAAAAAAATGTTTAGAAATCTAAAGTCTATTTTCCTAATGGAAATAAGCAGAAGGGAAATTTTAAGAAAATATTTATAACAACAAAATATGAGATACCAAGTATGCTTTGTCATATTATTCATTTATTGTAAGAAATCATACAGCCAGTTAAACAAACTTGATTTCCCTATGTATTAAAAGAGAGTGCTAAACCAACAGGCAGAGCAGAGCCCTTACAAGTCATTATTGCTTGTAAAAAAATCAATAAATGACTGCATTGTGTCATTGTATTTTTAAGTCAGTTCATTCCACGTGGTCATCTTCCCTCAGACGAATCAATTGCTAAAAACAAGCAATAAGTCATCCTCATTTTTTATTTTAATATTGTAAAAAGTATTTGTTTTTATAACCAAATTGATTTAAGACTCAGCCTGGCCACAAAACATTCTAAACAGATGTCTAACTTGAAAGACACTAATATGCTTTCTTTCCACACTGTTACAGAAATTTGGGGTGCATGCAATCCAAAACCTAGACTTTAAAGCTCAAAGGAAAACACATTTAGAAAATACATATATTATTATAAATAAGTATTTTTAATAATGTCTTCCAGTGAATAGAAAACATGCTTACTATACAGCTCTGTAACTGAATTAGAAGTCACGCTGTCAGAAAAGTTGTTATGGAACTTTGGATTTAGGTACAGAGGAAGTATCACTGTATTAGTACAGTGGATTTTGTTTATAGCTATACAGGGCTCAGAGTTGAGAACATTTTTATTGACACATATATGAAGAATATGATGTGTTACACAGCCCATGAGCTTTCATGCCTGTGTGTAGCACTTCCTCTGGTAAGCATCCAAAATGTTTCATCTTGAGAGATGCAATAACAGAGGAACACCAAATGCTTCTTCCTTTGACCTCGTGCTCTGAGTTATGACAGTATGGCAACCATATTCTCTTCAGAAAATTGCCTGCTGCCTTTCTCTGTCTGGTGCATTGACTGATAAAGTGGGAATTGCACATTCATCAGACTCTTCTGGAGCTTTTCCAGTAGAGGATTAGGACTGCTAAAGAGGCTAAGCTCAAATCAAAGGGAACAAAACCAACCACATTGAAGAGGGGAATCATCCTGATCTTTTTCTGAGTCCTGCATAAGATAGAGGGCATTTCTTCTATGAGGTAAAAGCTCATGTATCTGATATGAAGCTACACCAGTGCACCTCATCCCTGCACACAGCTCACTTGGAGAGTGCAGGCATAAGGAGCGAGTGTGGCTGGCAAGAACAGATCCCACAGTGCTCCATCACTGATTCTCTGCGTCTCCTAGCCTGCTCCCTCTCTACAGCCCTCAACAAGAGACTGCCTGAGAAGGGCAAATGAAGCTATTTCCTAAAGGAGCTTCTGCCATATGAAGCAGAGTGATATGGGAACAAGTGCCAGATGTGATGTGGATGGGCAAAAAGGTGGTGCTTGGTCAGGGATGTCCTTAGCTCAGTTCTCAGTTCTGTGGAGAGCTTCCTGAGATACTTGGAGCAGCCTTAAACTGCACCCTCCCAAAGGGCAGCAGCTCAGAAACTGATGATAGGCCACAGCTGACTTATGCTGACGAAGACAGAGATGTAGAGCAATTGTTTGCTCATGCTCTGGATGTCCTTATGAATTTCAAACTGTCAGAGCAGCACTTACAAATTGTGTGTGCTTGTGTACATGCATAGAGTGATGAAGGGGAAGGTAGATGTAGGGACATTTTCATATTTTCATTGAATTTGAAATGTTGACTATTGTAAGCTGTCATTTGATGCCCAGTTTGAACACCTGGACTTACCAGCTTCCTCACAGAGGATTCTGAGAAATAGAGGGATTGTACAACTGTATGAGAGCTCTGCATAAGCAACAGCTTCTTGCCTATCCCACCCTAAAGTAGAAATCTTGGTGAGGAGTACCATATGGTCTCATTTTCCCTCAGATGCTGGTTTGGCTGTAGGTATTTTTTGAGCATGATTTTTTCCTAAAATATAAGTGTTAGCAAAAGTGCAGATATTATGCACTGTGCTAACAATAAAAGCTCAAATTAGGGGAAAGGGAGAAGTTGAGATAAGATTACAAACCAAATGAAGTTACTGGAGTAGACTGCATTCCTGAAGGTTGTTGTAAGAGGACAGCAACCCAATTCTTAGATCTAAAATCACTTTGTTCCCTCAGGAAGGGGAGAATTGAGACAGGTGCTTGTCAATTCTTGTAAATCATGTCTTTCTTCTTTTGTTTTTTCTCTCTCTCATTATTTATATTATTACTGTAATCATCAGTAATATTATTAATTTTTCTGAGCTTTTGTTTCCATTATCAAACTGTTCTTAACTCAAAAGTTTTATGCCTTTTTTCTCATTCTCCTCCCCATCCTCCTGGAGGCAGGGAATGAGTGAGGAGCTGCGTGGGACTCAGATGCCAGCTGGGGTTAAACCACAACAACCTGGTAGTGGTTTAAACACTTATATGCTGATAGAAATTGGGTTTGAGAATACTGTAGCTTAGAAGATAGGAAGCAAATAGGATGGCCAATGAGTATTTTAAGACTGAACATGAGGCAATCAGACATCTTGACCCTGCTTCCTCTTGGAATTTCTATCTGAACACTGCTGGAATCCAGGAGCTGGTAGTTGTATGCGTGCTTTTCTGTATCTTTTTTGTCTTTCTTTCTCTTTCTTACTCTTCTAATTCCCTCTTAGAACTTTCGTGTAACTGAAAATTGAATGGGCTCAGAGTTCTCTAATTTGTGTGGACCAAGTTAACTCTTTGAGAGATGTTGTAGGTTAATTGAATGTTGCACTAAGCCTTTTGCCAAAGTTTCTTGATTTTCTGAAGTTGCCAGTAAAGTCTTTAAAGTTGTTTTGATCTCTTGAGGATATCTTGTCGGTATTTCTCCCATGTGTCTAACTCACAGTATGTGAACAACCATGAGCCCTGTCAAGGACCTCACCAAGCGAGTTGTTTGGGGCCTTACACCAGTTCTCATGGGGTTTGGCTCCTCAGCTTTGCAATATGCCATGTTACTCTGTATCAACTGGCATTTTTAAGAGCCTCATACCATGCAACCATCTCAAGTCCCTCTTCTTGAGAGGTCAGGCATCTGGCAAGTTTAATACTTTCACCTTCCTCTGTTGTCATCTTTTTCCTTATTCTTACTTTTCCTTACTTTACTTCAGAGACACCTTTGAAAAATCCTACAGGTTGTCCCAAAGGTCTCCCTTTCCTCATTCAAACTAGAAGTTTGGTCTTTCTTTATCTCAGCAGATACGTTTCAGGAACAGGTGAAAAGCTTGTGTTTGGCAGTACAAGGCTCCATGGAAAAATACAGCCAAAGCATTGTTTCAGTGTTTCTTTGCCATCTTCTTCACTGTGATTTATTGGGGACTTGAGACAGTGACAGATAACTGTACTATCAAAAAATGTTCTGAAATGACATATACTGAAAACTCATAAACTTTTTGTGAGGTCCATGATTCCTTTGTGATCCAAAAGGTATTTTGTAGAAAACAAATCCTTACCCTGTGCAGTGCTCTGGTCTTGAGAGTTTCTGTGATGAGGTTCATGGTCTGTTGGGATGGCCCATGAAAGCCAAGTACATAGTCCTGCAGCAGAAGCAATGGCTAGGTTAGAAAGCTAATGCAGGGGAGATGCAGGGACTGATTTGATTGATTCCAGGAAATGAAGGGGGAATAAGGTAGGTTTTCCCTTTCGATATTAAATACTTATAGATTTTATGGTTAATTATAAAACACACTTAATACAATTAATTATGGAATTGCCTTAACTCCTTGGTGGACACTTTAGATATTGGGGACAAAGTTTGGCATCCTTTGTAAATACAGGATTCATAGTACTAGCAGGTCTCATGTTGAGTATCCTGAAATGATCTCAAAGGCAATGAAGTGCTAGAGTTTTGGTGTGGCAGGTCAGCTGAACTGGATGGCACTAGACCTTTACACTTATTTCTCCCTCTCTGGCCGTTCTGGCTTTGTCCCTTGCTTTCCCAGATTCTCACCACTAAAGCTGGGGGAGGATTGCTATCTTTTTTTCTAAGCTTGCAAGAGGCATACTTTTACTCTTCAGAAATAAAGGAGACAAACCAGAATAAAACCAGACAGAAATGGCACACACAGAAGAATGTGCAAGTGTTCACATTCTGTCATTTTCACTAGGGTGCTAATTCTGATATTCTAGTAATAAAACAGAACGAAATAAGGAACATATAGTCTTTTCGATAGGGAATCCTAAGGAAAGCCTTCTGGCTCATTTGGGTTTTGAAATCAGCATACCAACCCCAGGCAGAGAGCAGTTTTTACTATCTTCCTGAAATGTTGCCGACAGGACAAGTGTTCTCAGGGGAAGGAAGCTGGCTGATGCTGGAGCAGGAGGATAGTGTGCCATCTCCCATTCCTGCAAAGTCTTGTCAGGCGTCAGCTATCTAGTGCACTCTTTCAGGAGAAATCGTCAATCTTGTGTCTTGGCACTTGCTGTCTGTCATCAACATCTCCTCTGTTGGCTATGCCTGAAAGTGTGGATCTGAATGAGTGTACCACGCCAACAATCCTGTCCAATTTCAGAGCTGGGAGACATGACAGGAGTCTTGCCAAGAGTGCTGTTTGCCTCAAGTGGTGTTGTTAGCCACTTTCAAATCCTTGATCATCATTTTATGCTGTAACATCATATCTGTAGCCTTAAATAAGCATTACGGTGTCAATACCACCAAGGGCACTAGTTTATCTGTCCATACAGGATTGTCTGCATCATCACTTTATCCCAGGGGCAGGCATCTGTTGTGTGGGGTGACCAGGGCATGCTGATAAACTCCAGAAGGATTTGCCAGTGTGTGTGCCTGTTGACTCCTAGATTGTGCAGCTTGGCCATACCACAACGTTACAGTGGAACCATACCACTGAGTGGTGCCATGCTTCACATCTCTCCCTCCAGCCCTCCCATTCTTCCCGTGAAGCAGCAGGTGGTGCCTTGCCTTGAAGCAAGAGGCAGCTGCAGAACAGCAGGCCTTTACAAAAGGCTAGCCAGTCCTTGGCTACATCCTGTGATTGCCCCTGTGGATGGAGCAGGTTTCCATATCCCTCTGAGACAAGAGATCACCTTGTGCAGCAGTGGGATCCAGTGCTAGACTCTTAGACAGGGACATAATGGGACAAGAGGTTGTAGCTGGCTCCCTGTGTCTTTCATAGGGCTTGGACTACAGTCCTACATCAGGACTACTGTCAGAGTCACTGGTGTGGGAAGCTCATCTACCATTCACCAGGATTCTGATGGCTTTCTTGCACTGTCTTTCCTCAAGAACTCTCTTTAAATCTCCTCTATATGCCACTTTTTTCCAAATGGAAAGCCTTTGCTTGCTTTTGAGTGTCCAGATGCGCAGATTAGTTTTCCTGGTTTGGGAGTAAGAGGTTCAAAGGCATCTTAAGCATTTTGGTATGTATGTCTGGAAATTGAATCCACTTCCTTTTACAGTTAACTATTGCTTGGCAAAAAGGCATATATATATATATATATATATAATTTGTTTGGTGAAGCAGAACATAATACTACGGTCACAGATTTATACTGGTGGTGAGAAACACATAATAATGCTCTTTTTGAAAACTTGATGATAGTTTTGAACTTTCAGAACTTTTGCTTATGCTATTCTTCACCTCTGCCCTTGAGAAGCTCATCCTGTATATTCAAGGACAGAAAGTCACATACAAACTCTGGTTTTGTTTTAGGTTCTTAGTGAAAGAACCTAATGCTAGAAAAAAATCGTGGTGAGTAGTTATGGTATTGTCACAGCAATTTGTGCTTTTCATGTGCTCTAAGCAATTGAACTAAGAGAAACAGATTTCTGACCAATAGGTAAAATGACAGGGTGCATCCCATTTCCCTCTTCCTCTTCTGTTCCAGCAGGACCTGCTAATGTTATTCAGATTCTTGCAACTTTTAAGGACTTAGTGAGGGACAGTGAACAATGTTGGCTTAAATCTTTTTTCTAGTTGTAGTGTTATTCTTTGGAACCTTTGGGGGAAATACACTCCTATAAATTTCAGTACAGTAATTTGTACAATTCCATTTGAGATTTCTATTTTTTGATGGATAATTATTTATAATTAATTTATATTGTGTTGTGTCCCAGTTATTTGAACAGGAAATATGCCATCTGATGGTTTATCTGATGATTCCCAGAACTGAATTGAACTAAAAAGTGGAATACTACATACGCTGTTGTGTCTGAATTGTACTTTGTTGCTTTCTTTCCTTTTTTCATTTGATCAGTGGAATCTGGGAGTGCTTAAACCTTTTTCTGCCTGGTATTTTACAAAAAAGGGTGTTGTGATACAAGCAAGTTAACTTAAAAGCCAGGAGGTTTCAGAAGGAATAATCCTCCTCAACTGTGCATTTCTCAATCCTACCTTTGTTCTTATGTACAGTATGGATTTCATAACTTATCTTGAAAGTTTTACATTTTGAAAGTAGCTCTTGAAAGAAAGGTGGTAGAAAATCAGTGGTTTTCCCCCTCTCCCTCACATTTGAGAGTACTACTTCCCTTCATATTCATGGAAATAACTTCAGGTAGGAGTTTATCTAATAGTTGGGTTTGTTCAGTCATTAGATGATTGAAGTTTTCAACTGAATGTAATTAAAGCACTCAGTTTTTATATGGTCAAGTGCAGCTCTTTATGCTCTGCCAGAGCTTCAGTCGTGATGACTGCTGTGGAGCCTATGTCTACTTTTGGTGTTGATTCAAGTGACCAGAAATGTGCATTAAAATGGGGTGTTCTCTGAAATGCTGTTGCAGCTGTAGCCTTGTAGCCAGCTGATGTCTACAAACAAGCTCCAACCCGAGGTTTTTAGTGTGCTGTGCTCAATAGAAATGCTTTAGTATTCTTGAAAAGAACTGAAATGAAATCTAGCAGGATATTTGTAGGACTTGGATTTGTGTTCCAGTCTTGAAGGTGGTATCACATAGGATGCTGGTGAGAAACCTGTCTCTCCTCAAATGTGAAAAAATGCTAAGCATGGTTTAAAATTTTAATCTCCCTTTTAGCCTGCTTTGATTTGTGGCAGAAGACCCCAAATGGATGTTGAATACTTCTAAGTTTGGCTAAGAAAAATAGAGAAGGCACAAGTGGTTTAGGTTAGTAGTTTAGGTAAGTCTCCCTCTTGAGGTTGTACTGCAGGCAAATTGCTGGTGCCGTGGGTGCCAGTGCTGTACCACAGCATGGTACTTGATCTCAAGTGTGCTCAAATGGCAGACTAAGTTAGGCATGCTAAAATGTCTCCTATTCCCAGAGTATATGCCCTGTTTTGAGATGAGCAGCTACTGGTGCATATGAAGACAGAAAAATAGCCAGTTATGTTAGCTTTTGTGATTTTTTCTGTTTTGTTTTGGGGTTGGGGTTTTTGGTTTTGTTTGTCTGTTTTGGGGATTTTTGGATTTTTTAGCTTTCTGCATCCTGTGAAAAAAGGATGAGAGGAAAAAATTTGAATTTTTTATTGAGTTTGCTGCAAGTGACATGAAGTGTTTTGCCTTTTTTCTCACTCCTGTTTTTAAAGCTTTCCTTTGAAAAACAGGACACATAGATTTTGCAAGATTAACTGGATACACTGTGTGATTACTCACTGGTGGTAGAGTAGAGGGGAGAAATTGAAGAGCTCTCTAGAGAAAAAAGTATAGGTGTGCCTTTTATGGAGTAACTCTAGCTTTTGTTATCTAACATTAGTCTGAATTGTCAGGTAATGGCTTCTCAACACTGGGTACTGTAAAGGAGAGGAAAGTTGAAGCTGTCTGTGTGATGGGGTATCAGATGGCTTAGGAGGAACAGGAAGCTCATGCCTTTGGCCAAAGTTATTGGGCTGGTTCTTGCCTGCAGACAATTAACTGACTGGGAAGTTCTTGGAAATAGGAACACTACATTTCTTGAGGAAACCATTCTTGCATGGCTTGAGGGGTTATAGAGATGCCATAAGTGTAATTGGGGATCCTGTTTGCTTCCTGATGCTGTTTTTCAAAAGGTTGGTTTCCTCTTTCTCCTCCTTGACTGGTGTTTCATAAGTGAATCTCCCTGTTCATCATGATGTTGTCCAGACTAGCATGCAAAATGAAACTGAGTAAACTTCAGCTTAGTTTACCTGGCCTGCTGCAAATGTCCCATTTGATGTGGACTTAACTTGTATTGGAGGAAAAGGTATTGTTTAATGACAACAGTAACAATGACTGTTGATTACAGTCATTGAAGTTACCTTTTTTTAGAGAAATATCATGTTATGTTCCGTTAAGAAGAGTCATCATGGTGACCAAAGTTCCATGGGCATCATGTAGAGTCAGAAGTGGAAAATGAGTGGAGAAGAAGGTAAGGAGGCCTCTATTCAGCACAGACAACCAGTCTGAATCATTTAAAATTGACTGGATGACAAGGGTGGCTATGCTGTGCCACTGAACTTTCATTTTTTTATTTGGGGAAATAATTTCGGGTAGGAGCTTATCTAATAGTTGGGTTTGTAATGGAAAGTAATGGAACTCCATTGGAGGGAACTCCAGTCTCCTAAGCACCTTTTTACCTGCTATTGAAAGTAGAATCTGATCCACCTTCTACACATCTACCAGTTGTTCCTCTACAGGTACTCCAGCTAGGAAAAGGAGATACTCCTTGCCTCCTTTTCTCCCAATATTATCAGACCATGGACAGGAAACTAGCCATGTCCTCTTTCCTGTGCATTCCTTTTGCTGGGAAATCATAATATGTGGTGGGGAGACGGATGTAGTTGGCATATAACTACCAAAGCCTCAAACACAGAAGCAGGAATACTCTACAGATCTGAAAAGAGCAATCTGTGATTGTGTCGTTTCATGGGCCGTGCTTGTTTTGCTCAGCCGTGAACGTTGGCAAGGAGATGGCTTCATTTCACGCTCAAACCTCCTCTGCTGCAGATGGAAGTGTGCAGCCACCCCCTAAAGTCCTGCTCCTTAGTATGCATTACTTCTGCCTGCAGGGAGTACCTGCTGTTCTTACAATTCATCATCCATCTTCTTCTCTGGGTGGGCAGGGAAGAGAAGGATTAAAGCAGTGAAAGCATGGAGAGGAGCAAGGGAGAATGGTTTGGGAAGAAAGTAATCAAAGCTGTTTAGGGGACAAGTGAGTAGAGCTATTTCCTGTAAGGCCATCCTTAATCACTACATCTGCTGTGGGAGGGCCCATCCCCTGGATACAAGTGAGGTGAACAGTTTTAATGAGATTATCCTCTCTAGGGTGAACCTCTGCAATGAGACACTGCCAGTTGTATGACAGACTGACTGCAAGGAGTGCTTCAATAACCTATTAAAAGCTTTCCCATTATTGTTTTCTGCAAAGCAAGCGCATTTATTCTGGTCCTTTTCTCAGTAAATACAAGTAATCACCATTCCATTCTAAGTCCTAATGTAGAACTTAAGTTTCTTCTAGAAAAAAGAAAAAAAAAAACAGAAAAAAACCCCAGTCTCCTGTCTTTTTCCAGACAACATTATTTCTACAGTTCTCATCATTCTTGCTGCCCTATTTGGGTTCACTTTTGGGTGGTCTTGTATTTAAAACTAGGCATTGCTTCAGTTCAGCAGCCTCTTACCTGAAACCAGCACTCCTACATGGCTGGACCAAGATAGGTTGATGCTTGTCTAGCATGGTTCATTTTTTCAGTGGAAAGGTAGGTAAGATGTGAGCAACAAAGCAGTTTACTTCTATTTTCCTGGAGAATATGTGGGCTGGGGAACACAAAGATTCCAAAAAGCCTAATCATTACAGAAATTAAGTGCTCCTATCTGTCTTTAATAAATCCTTATATAGTTACCCGGTGGATACTTTGCAGACTTCTAAAAAGTCTTTTTAGCTACATTCAAATATTTGGAGAGAAGGCAAAGTACACGTTTGTCCCAAAGCAGAACTCAACTCTGTATGTCATTTCTCATTCTTCAAAGGTTATAGAGAGCTTTCCAAAATAACCTATGAATTTTTTTCCCATAAAAAGACTCTTCAAGGTAAGATACAACAGCTTCTTTAGAATTAGACAGCCCCAAGTTGCTCAATGCTTTGTGTTAATTCTTGCTTATTCCTTATATGAGGGGCTAATACAACAAAGAGTGACAAGATTAATTAAAACAGCCTGGTAAAGCAGTTTAGGATAGGGGACCTGCACTGGAATACCCTTAGCCATATTTGAATGAAGAGCTTTGCAGATTGTGTCACTGGTGGCAGTCATAGTCCGGACATTTTCTAGCCTTAGCAGTGCCAGCCTTGTGCAATAGTATTCCCCACAGATTTAAGAATGACAAGTCTCAGCAGGAGGAAAAAATTAAGCAATGGTGATTTCTGGTGATGTTCTGCAGTAATTTGGAAGCTTTCCACCTTCAAGGCTCCATTTCCCAGTATGGAGAAAGACTGTGGCTGGAACTGGTACTTCTCAGTGTTGCCACTGGTAGCCTTACCTTCACTAATGATGTTGGGAGGGGGAAGCAGAAGTGGGAGATATTCACTCTGCCAGGCAAAAGGCAGACCTGTAAGACTTCTAATACATCCTTACTGCCTGTTTTCAAAATGTAGCTACAGCATGAGATCTGTCCTTGAGCAGATTGCAGAAACACACCTTAACCAGCTGTTGAAACCTGCAAGCTGCTACCAGCATCTCTACGGGTCTTGCTCCTCAACTGACCTCTGTGTTTTGGTGTTTTTTCTGGTGTATGACATGTTCCATCTTTCCTAAACTCTTCACAAAAGCCTGTGCCATGTAGAAACTGAAATCATTGATAGAAAAGAGCTCTTTTCCCATCCAGTAGCTGACTTGCTTCTTGTGATCATCTGTGGAGGAAGGAGAGACGGCTCAGATCTTTGTATAGGAAAAGGAGTGGACTGTTCCTCTGCTAGTCCCAAGAAGGTCCCCTCCAACTGCAGTGAGACAAAGCAAAGAGGAAGCATCCCCAGCAGTCCCTCTTTCATGCCAACTGGAATGCTGTCCTTTCTGAGTCACCCACCACTAAGGCTTTGAGTGCTCTCTTCACATCCCTCTTATCTTCTAGCCCAGCCCTGACAGACAGTGTGGAAAGAATGTAAGTGGTGTCATTCCAGAAGTCATCCCCCGCTGTCCTCATAGCCAGCGGAGAGGGTTTGAGGCACGGACTGTGCTGCTTTTCATCTCTACTGGGCCTCCTTCATCCCGGGCTTCAGGCTTGTCCCATGGGGAGCAGAGCATTCCTGCTATGCACAAAGAACAAGGCAACTGCTACAAGCCACTTGCCAGCAGAACTTCCATGTGCTGAAGATTCATTTTCTGAATCTGTTCTTTACTCTCTTCCAGTCTACCATTTGAGTTAAAACCAAGTCTTTTTAAAGCATAAATGGGTCATCATCACACCATTTTGATCATAGCTAATGACCATTCATGCATGCTCTGTGGGCTTCGTGCTGAAGTTAGCTTTGCCAGCTTTTCAATTTGGTTTGTTTGGTTATATTTAGATAATAAAGAGTATACTGCAGAGCAAACAAATGAAGATATATATGGAAAAGGGAGAATCTTATCAATGTATATAATTACCTGAAGAAGTGCTGCAAAGAATAACCAGGCTCTCTTCATTCGTATCCAGTGCTAGAACCAGAGGCAATGGGCACCATCTGAAACACAAGAGGTTCCCTCTAAATATCAAGAAACACTTTTTAATAGTAAAGGTGACTGAGCACTGTCACAGGTGGCTCAGAGAAGCTGTGGCATGTACCTCCTTAGAGATATTCAGGAGGCATCTGAAAATAGTCCTAGGTAAGAGTGTCAGGGTGACCCTGGTTGAGCAGGGGGCTTGGCTTGGACAACCTCCAGAGGCCGTTTTCCCTCCTCACCCTCTCTGTGATCTGCTGTGATATACGATTCTGTGAAAAATACACAATAAAACTTGTTTAAAATTTACAATACTCACTCAAAGTCAATTTTTTTTTCTGTCACTACAATAAATTATTGGCAGAATAATAGTTTAAAAGTGTCTTTTTATTTCAGTTAAGTACAACTTGTATATTCTCTAAGGAATATTTGGCTAAGGAGGAATTAGATAGTAATCAACATCATGTCAGAATGTAGAATTTCTACCTATTTTCTACCCATTTTGTCTGGATGTCCTTTGGTCACACAGAACTCTACTACAAGAAAGGACAAACCAATCCTTTGATGAGTCACGCTGCTTATTTTTCTGTCCAAGTTCAAAGTCAATGAATCCTGGCTTTCTTACTACTCAGAAGGAATGGAAATTCAGAGACAGAGATATGTGCGGTATTTCTGTGACAAGTGCGTCAGTCTTTCCCTTAGTGCATTTCTCCTGCGGTTTTTGTGGTATCCAATATGATACACACCATTCTCACTTTTGAGTGCATTCAGTTCATCTGCCTGATCTCTGTCTCCTGTTTATTAGTAGCACTGTTGACACACTCTGTAAACCTAAAGGCAAGGAATTTATCATGAAAACATAGGTATTATCAACAGCACAACAGTAATTCTGTGTACAGTGGTCAAAGAGTCAGATAGCCTTGGTGTGCAATAGCTTTGCTGATGTGTCAGTGTAGAAAAGAGGGTGAAGCTTGGTGCTATTCTGGACATGAGTCCTTCGCAATCCTTCCTCCAGGAATCACCCCAGGTCCCCAGGACAGACAACGAACCCTTCAATTGTATCTGTAGGTTTGACACCTCTGTGTGTCTGACAGACCTCTCAGGTGTAGCAATTGCTATCAGGCTTGCAGGACAGACAAAAATGGTGTCTGGAAAGAAAGTGTGGAGTCAATAATTTCAGAACCATAAACTGGAGATGCCAACAGAGCAGTGAAGCTACATTGATATCTGGTGGAAAGGAGGAGAACTGGGATAATCCTGTGAGGTGTATAGTTGATGCAGGTTTCAAAAATCCTGACCCCAGTTTTCTTGGTGGCATGGGAAGTGTCCTCATGCTTCCTGCTTAGACACATGGTGCAGTCTTTGGGTAAGGGTACTGATACATTCCAAGAGATGGAAGGAAGAGCAGAGCTGGTTTGGACCTTCTGCTAGTGGTCATGGCTGTAACGCTTTTAGGAAAGAGCTCATCTATTATTAGCATTAGCACTTTAATAAAGCACAGAG
Source organism: Ammospiza nelsoni (assembly GCF_027579445.1). Classification (NCBI taxonomy): domain Eukaryota; kingdom Metazoa; phylum Chordata; class Aves; order Passeriformes; family Passerellidae; genus Ammospiza; species Ammospiza nelsoni. The sequence continues at coordinate 92,941,606 of NC_080633.1, forward strand.
CTCAGACTCACAGATCCTGCAGGATCTGACTGTTTGCATCAACTGTGTTTCCAACAGCTGTGAGTCTCAGGAAGCCTCATCAGCTTGGGCACGATGTCAGAACCAAAACACCTCTGAGGACTTACCAGGGCCTGAACATTGACAAGTAAGCTTCCTGGACAGTGAGGGACTTGAGAGCAGGAGGGAGAACCTAAGGAGTTCTCCTTGTGTCAGCATGGGTCCGGTAGACTTGCACAGATCCAGAGCTAATGGGCTCCTCCTGAACTGACCCAGCTCTGCCACACCCCAGATACTCACCACTGAGGAATGTCCCAGTGGTAGAACACTTTCTGTAGCTACTAAATATTGTGCAACAAAAGCTGACACAGGTTCTCTCATAGGGTCTTACCTTCCTTGTCTCCTCTACTGATCGCTGTGTTGCCCATAGTTCCTTTATCCTGCCATGACACTAACCCCAAAGGTTCACATCCTGGAGATGCTGCACGCTGCTACCTGGTTGAGCAGTGAGCTAATAAGCCTTCCTGGATTTAGATAAGCACTAGGTAGTGACATAAGATGCTCAGGAAATATTGGGATTTTTGCCAAAGATAATGAGCCCAATGGACTCAAGCTAATAGATGTTCATCTAACAATGTAGCCCAGAAACAGCTTGTCTATTCTGCTGACAAGGATAGTATAAATTTGTGGACAGCAGTAAACTGGCTAGCAGGAGCACTCCAGACTTACCCAGACAGACAGTGGTCTTTAGTTACTTGTTTACATTCTCTTTCTTCAGTAATACAATAAATATCAAGTTTCCACTCTTCTGGAACTTGAGATAGAGATCTGTCACATTTTTCAGTCTTGGCACAAATACTCTTTATTAAAAACAAAAATTGGGGAAGGAGGGAGAGTTGAAACCAAAAAACTCATAGATAGTTCTTCTGCTGAAAAGAAGGAACCGATAATATCTGTAGATTTGACTTCACATAATTTGTGTAAGTGCCTGGACAGCAGGAGTCCACAGGTTCATCTTTACCACCCATTGCAGTCTTCCGTTTTTCCCTGAAGTGATTGGAAGCAGAGAACAGTTTGTTATTCATTCAGTTTACTCTGCTTACATAGCTTACTATTTACTCCTTGAAGTCTCACTCATTTATAGAAACCTCCTTGATATTTTTGCATATTATAAATATATCAGAATACAAAAAATATTTCTGCATTTATGAGCTCTGCAGGTTTGACTGTGCCATTTCCAAAGAGATCCCAGTGGCCAGAGACCACCGAAAAGGCTCACTCATGAGCCTTTTCACTCAACCATCTCTCAGGCTTCTTCCCTCCAACAGAAAAGCTCTGCCAGCTGTTGACTAGAGTGGAGTGTATCTGGGTTGATGCCTCTTTGTAGCTTTTGGATTACAGCTATCCCATGAAAATAAAGGTCTGCAGAACTAAATTTGTATTCAATGATAGAGGGCAAAGAGAAGAGTTAGAAGAAGCCTATGAGGCTTTGATGCTTGAGATAAAGGAGCTCTGGGCAACCAAGATGGGAAAGAGAGGGGGATAAAATAAAATAAAATAAAATAAAATAAAATAAAATAAAATAAAATAAAATAAAATAAAATAAAATAAATAGTATGTCTTTCTTTTCTAATGCTTATAGGCATTAAATGTGGATCCTCTTTGCCCTTCATTTACCTCCTAACAAAATAAACTTGTGGCACCATTGGGTCTACAATGTGGCACCATTGGGTCCCCAGACAGCTGAAGAGGCTGGGGAGACAAAAAGGACAGTGGGCTGCTGTGTTGATTTGGCATGGCCTGGTTTTTGGTAGTAGATGAGGGCTGCAGAAGTTGCTTCTGTGAGAAGCTGCTAGAAGCTTCCACCATGTCCGACAGAGCCAATCTCTGATGGCTCTGAAGATGGCCGTGCTGCTGTCCCAGTTTGAGAGGCTGGTAATGCCTCTGTGATGACGTATGTAAGAAGAAAATCAAAACAGGGAATGTGCAGTTTTTCTCCAGGGATGGCAAGGTGCCCACAGCCCACAGACCTGTCCCTCTGCAGCCACCGCCATCTCAGTGAGGCCCACAGCAGCCACCGCCATCTCGGTGAGATCCACGGTGAGCTTTGCCTGCCTGGCCACCCTCAGACAGCCACCCCACGGGCAGAAGGGCAGAGGTGGCAGCAGCAGCAGGGGCTTCTCCTTCCCAACACCCCACACGAGGAGAGGCCTTAAACAGCACCAGCACTGCGATGGCTGCCACTGCCCACACGGTGGTGGTGGTGGGGCCGCCTGGCTGCCAGCGGAAGTGTGAGGAGAGATTCCCTGATGTGGAACCTAGATGAGATCCACTTCTTGGTGCTGCAGGATCCTCCTGGAGGAATCTTTGAATTAGTGGAGCTTGTTGGCAATGGTACCTACTAGCAGCAGTTTTTCTTCTAGTCAGAGAAGAGGACACATGAGGGACAACAACATGGCGGCACCAAGGTCAGTGGGAAAAAGAGGGAGAGGAAGTGCTCCGAGTGTAGGAGCCAAGATTCCTCTGCAAGCTGTGGTGAAGACTATGGTACAACAAACTGTGCCCTTGTACTGCTTGAAATCCATGAGGGATGCAGAGATCCACTCACAGCCCATGGGAAAAGTGCTCACACTGGAGCAGGTGGATGCCTGAGAAAGCTGTGATCCAGTGGCAGACCTGAATATAGAGAGAGGGCCCCTGCTTCCAGAGGTAGATGCTCTTTCTAGAGGCCTTTTCTTCCAAACTAGAGCAGCTTATCCTTAGAGGACTGCATCTTGCAGATGAGTGACCCATGTCACAGCAATTTGGGAAGACTGTTTGCCCATGCGAGGGACCCCACAGCATAGCAGAGAGAAGACTCCTCTTCCTGAGTAAACAGAGGAAGATCTCCAGTGACAAAGTGACCAAACCCCCCAAACCCTGTCTCCCTGTGCTGTTGGTGGGAACAAGGGAGGAGCTGGGGGGAAAAAAGGTGTTTCAAAGGCTTATTTTACTTCTCATTATCTCATTATTACTCCTCTGACTCTGTTGATAATAAATTTACTTTATACCTGTAAATTTGAACTTGTTTTGCCCTTAGAGTGTTTTCTCCCAAGCCTCAACTCATGAGACATTTGTTAATTTTTTTCTCTCTCCTCTGCCCAGCTGAGAGCAAGAGGGGTGAGCAAATAACTTTTCATGGGTGCCTGGTGTTAGGCCAGTGTTAAACCATGACAGCTGCCAGGACTACAGGCTGGCATGGGCAATAGAGCCATGACTTGCAGGCAGCAGTGGCTCTGGTGGGCATTGCTGAGGCTGCTGCCTGGAGAAGGAACACTGCTGGTGCCTGAATACTAACTCCCAGCTCACCAGGACACTTCCAGGACAAAATGATAAGCTGGGAGCAGGGTGCAGCTACCAGCTGGGACAGCTGCTAGTGGCTGTCTTACCAACCATGTGGTGCTGAAAGTTAGATTGGGTCAGAATGATTGTCGAGATGTCTTTTTTTCCTATTAGTCAAGCAGGTTTTCCAAGTTTATATGTTGTTGCAATTTTTATTTTTCCGGGGCCTCTTCCCTTGGGTCAAAAAATGTGTAGTCTAGAGAACTTTTGTTTAGCTCTCAGCTTGAGAATGGGAAAAAGTTACTCATGGCTGAGTTCTCTGCATATAATTTAATTTCCTGGGTCTATGAACAGTGATTGAAACTGGTTCTATTTAGGACATTTGTAGCAAGAGCACCTAGGAGTTGAGTGGGCAGGTACAGGTAAGCTTTCTCTGAAAACCCAATCCAAATAGGAATGCTACCAAGAACTGGGGACTTTGGTTATTTTGTGTGTACTTTAGTGTTATCTGTGCTGATCGGCCTCCTCAGTATTTGGTTGTCTTTGTTTTCATTTTCACATGAACACAATGATGGTGCTTTTAAACTGAGGTATTTCAGGCACAGTCTTACGCAATTTGCTCTTATACAGCTGAGACATGGGAGCCTATCTGTCTATGACAAGGATTAGTTTATTGCTTATTTAAAAGAGATCTTGAAAACTTGTTTATAACTGTTTACATACAATTTTTTCAACAATTCAGATTGCCTAAGGCTACGGCATGTTCCCTATGCTTATGTGCAGTGTGTAACCCCCATGTGGCCTCAGGCAAATGGAGTGGTTAAAAGATTTATGCACTATGTGGATAAACAAAATCTGGGAGAATTTCCCTGAGGCTTTGCCTGGATTGGCAAAATGGTGTGATTTTAAAACATGATAGCTAGTACCTGGTATTTCTCATATATGCTGGCCTGATGAGGAAAAACCTGTATGAAAGAACCAGAGTTTTTTAATAAGGCCTACTTTGGCATAGCAGATGCTCACAGCTTGCCCTAACTAATATTTTATAGGACAGCAACTACCATCACTGAAATAAAACCTTTTTTCTTAGAGTAGACATAACCTGGCGCAAAACAAATACTTTGAAGACTTTCAAGAATTTCCCTGACCGGGCCATGCAAAGAACACACCAGACAGATGGAAAATTAGGGAATTTCTCTTTCTGAGTAGGAAGCAAAGAGTAGGCTGCCAAAATCTCCTGCTGGTTAGGATCCTGGCCTGACCCTTCTGGAGGATTTCCTGGAGCCCAGTATCAATGGGAACAATTCCACAGGCTGAAAAATTGGGGGATTTCACCTGCAATGTGTTTCCCTTGTTCTGGTTTTGTGTTAAACCCACAAAAGCCTAGAATTTAGTGGAGTGGAAGTAGCCAAGGGATGTGGAAAGCCTTGCTTGCTCTTACTCGGCTTGCAAGAAAAGTACAGCAGGCTATTTATAGGCAGCGTGCAATACTGATTTCTCTGGGGAAGTGATTGATCTTCTCTTTGTGTAAACCAGCCCCTCACCGGCTCAGCCCGAAACGAAATAGAGATGCTGCCTTGGTTTCCAACACAGAGGAGGAGATAAATTTTAAACCAGCCCCGTCCGTGGCAGCGGCACCGCCGACCCTTGCGCAGCATCCTTGGAGCCCCTCTCCGGGGAGAACTCGGTGGGTGCCGGGATGCCCGGGGGATCCCCACTCCCGGCGGCGCCCCTGGAGCCGCTCGCACGGAGCAGCTTTCCCGCTCGGGGCTCGCAGGCGTCCCGGGAGAGCGGCGGCGCGGGGATGCTCCTGCTCCTCGGGAGGAGCCGCATTCCCGCCGGGAGCTCCCGCGGCCCCGGCCCGCGGCTGCCGCCCGCTGGAGGGAGCGGGCAGGGCCGGGGCCCGGCTCTGCACGGCCCCGGGCCTCGGGCGTTTCGTTCTCTGCCGCCCGCTGCCTCTGGGTCGAGTTACCGCATCCCCTGGAAAGGCACCTGATCTCGGCGGGACGGCATCGGGACGAGGAGCAGCCCCAGTTACCTGCGAGGCGGGTTGGCTGCCCGTCACTTCTCACTCTCAGGATTACTCTGCTAGACCGCTTTTTTTTTTTTTTTTTTTTTTTTTTTTTTTTTTTTGTACTTAAAAAGCCGTTCAGCGATCTTTTTATTCCTGAGGGGATTTATTATGCATTCAGCTCATACTAGTTCACCAAATTCCAATTTACAACCCCAAATGATGACTCCCATTACGATGGCTGGTATAAGACATCCTCTCTCACCCATGGCTTTGAGTGCTCCCACCAGCACCCTCACCTGTTCTGTTTCAACATCGGTGTGAAATGTAGGTGTGAGGTCCAACAATATTTTGTTGTTGCACTCTCCAAGGCTAGGTGGGAAGGTAACACTTTCATGTCTTACCACCATCCAGCCCTTATGTGTCCTTTTAATCCTTTGTGCTGGTGCAAGCCCTCAGGAGCCCCTGTTAGATGCCTGCCCAGTGATCCAGAAACACTACTGACACTGAGTGTAGGCTTTTCCCTGTGGCCTCTGTGCTCCAGTCCCAAATTCAGAGTTTTGTCTTTGCTTTAAGGTGCCTTTGTAAACCTGCCCAACCCACAGAGCAAGCCAGGCTGTATCATGAGTATGCCCTGCCCAGTCACCTCTTTCTTGGTAATGTTGGTGCCATCTGTAAATGACAATGATGATTAAGGCATTTCCTTCAATATTATTCCTGCTACTAATGCTTGTGGAACAGCTCTAGAGAAATCTTTGATCAATAACTGCTTTTCAAGTGTTTTTATGCCTATCAGCTAAGTAGATTAAAGGCCATTTAATATGGACTGTTTCTTTTCCATAAGTCATGCTAGGCTGAAGCAAGGAGTTTATCAATACTCATGTGATTTTTATCAGTGCTGTTACCTTTTCTAAATAATAATTCTGACTTTGCCTAAGAACAAAACCAGATTTATTTGATAAGGTTGTGGGGTTTTTTCTGTAGAAGGGACACTAATTACACACAGCTTTCCCTCATGAACCTTTTCTCAACCAGCAGCCACCAATGGGCCTCAAGGTTTCAGAATTTTCCCAGTCTTCCAAGCTGAGTACCAGCTGAGCACTAATGGTCAGCCATTATTCCTTGGACTTTTGGGACAAGTGTCCCGCACATTTTAATGAAAAAACTCCAGCTGTCCAAGTCTGGTCTTTCCCTCTAGAAGAAATCCAGTGTTCCCTTTTTGTAGAAAGGACTATGGGATTCTCAGCCATCCTCATATGACAAGAAAGCCATGACCCATGAAACAAAATATCTCACTGCTTTCTAAATACATAAGGTACTAATACTTTCAATATTTTCCTTTTTTTGTATCAATAACAATTTACCACTGGCATATACTAATAAGAAAATGCAGTTTAAAATTTTATGTGGTTTTGGCCTCAGAAACTCTCTTCTTGTATTTAGGACTGCTGGTCAAGCCTTCTTTTCCTACTATTTACTACTGATGAACCTCATTGGCTTCTTTTCTGTATTTATTACTATCAATTTTCATTTCCTTCTGTTTGATAAACAATGCTCTTTGCCAACAAGTTCATTTATTCCCACTTTGAAGTGAACTCTGCTTGTGTTGTTTTCTTCACTTTGTCACTACGAAGATGAACTGCAAAACCTCCTAACCCAGCTGGTTTAGAAATTAAAGTGTTTTGGTAGTAGTGTGGTAGTGAGTCACATCAGGGAACCAGTCAGCTTTATAACCATTTGTCATATGAGGTCCTTCAGTTCATAGTTTTACCTTTGTCATGGAACATTCAAATTATCTGGAAAAAAAATCCTGATTATGGCCTACTGTGCTGAATCTTGTAGATTTGATTACAAGGAAAAACTGTTGAGTTTGATGGTTTCACCAGTCACAAACCTGGTTCCTTCTGTTCTGTCATTTTCTCTATCAATTAAAAGCCAGCCTTGTGTTGCTGTAAGAGAAAAAGATTAAATGACCTATTAATATTATTAGCACTTATCTTATTTGAACCAGATTTAAGATCTCTGAGTTCCTAACTCAAGGTTATATATGGAGAGTGAGGCCAGCAAGCTAAATGGCAGCAATTGGCTTTAGAGCTGATCATGAAAAGTATTTCTTAACCCTGGTTATATTTGGAACACATTGTTACTTATAGTTTACACAGGTTCAAAAATATCTTGAACAGATTTCTACAAGAAAAATCCAGTGAAGATCATTATATACAAAGATTCCACTAAGGTCTCACAGACACTCTGCCTCATGGAGCAGTGCATGCTGTGAAATATTGTACACTCACATTTACTTTAACAATATACAGGGCAGATGCTAAAATCCCCTTTTGTAGGTAGGACACTAGATTAGATGGAGTTGTGGCCTAACCCAGAACAGCTTTTGAATAGTCTTATGTACATGAATCCAGGTCTCCCTACAGCTGCATCCCAGCTCCTCTGGGGTGGACATTGGAATACTCACTATCAGGTTCTACATGTGGCACAGACACCATTGGAAAACTGCCCATGCCAGCATAGCTTTCAGCACATATTGCCTGTGCAGGAAACCTGTAAAAGCAGGGAGAAAGGTCAGGTTATCCTTATCCACTTACTGCTCTCCTTCTCCTCTCCTTTTTTCTAAGCACTCAGCCTTGTGGGTTTTCAAACCCCACTGTTCATCGTGCTGCTCGTGAGCGGCACAGATCTTGACTTTCTTGGATGTGTCACAGCATGGTTTAGTTTCCTGGATTTCTACATGGTCTTTGAACTGAGATTATGAAGGTCCTTTTAGTAGGAACCAATTCTTTTCATTGCCCAGCTGTGCCTGACACAGGCTGTCCAGAAGCAAACTGCTGCTGCTTAACTCAAATTCAAACCTGGTCTGCCAATAGGTCTACAGTGAGAACATTTGAGAGGAACCTATGACAGTATCAGCACTTAATCAAACCTAATATAAAGTTCTGTGGTGAATATGTACAACAGGCCTCACAAGCAGCACTTTCTCCCACAAAATCTGGCAGTGCAACTAAGAAAGTTGCTCTGTTCCATGTTGTTGAGTGGAGTTTAGTTTAAGAGACAGAAATAGCACAGTTGTGTGTAAATTAAATGACATTATTTGAAAACAACTCTGAAAGAATGGAGACTAAAAATCTCATCTAATTAATGTGTAACAATAGATGATGATTTATTGACTCCTCTGTGAATATACAGTTTCTATTGGCAATATTTAGATATGTTTTCTCAGAAATTCATAATTATTTATGTTTAGTAATTTATGATTAAACATTTTACAAGAAACAAGGCACTAAAATGTACAGTTAGTCATCCTTATTACATATGCTGGGAGTGTCAAACATACAGTACATTCCCCTGGCTAAAAAAATTATTAAATTTCTTCCCCTAGTGGTACTTCTTGTTGAAGCCATGAGAATATATGTACTTTAGGATCCTACTTTTTCTCCTTTTACTCACTGTTTCTGTAGGGAAAACAAAGAATTTGCTATGTATATTAGCTGCACAATAAAGATAATGAAAACTACATTCATCACATTTCTAAGGACTCAGACATACTATGAGATCCTTACAGATTCAAACTATAATATGGTATTTTTTATTAATAAAAAAACAAAACAAAACAAAACAAAAACCAAAAAAACCCCAGCAGTACAAATAAAATTTGTTTAAAGGTGCAATTCCAGAAGCTACTTCCACGCACTCCAGAACCAGCTCTGGTGGTGTCTGAGGCACTAAATTACTAAAACAACACTTTACAACAGGTGAGATGACTGAGCTGACACCATGCTAGGAAAATCAGATCAACCTAGCGGCTACCACTTGGCTAAAAAGATCTTAATGGCGTATAGTTTTAGCACAATTTAAAAAGCAAACCCCAGAAAAAACTGTTGCTACTAAAGGGCAAAGACCACAAGAGATACCATCTAATACTCCATTAAAATACTTAGTATCAGAAGGAGTGATACATGCTCAAGTATCTTATGACAAACAGCCCAGTACTTAAGTGCTCATTCTGTTTCAGGCGCTAGCTGACCGTAAGAACAGGCATGACAAAGTGTAATTTTACATATTATTAAAATACAATGGAATCTAAGGTCCCATACAACACCATGTAAAGAAACAGTGGTTTCCTAATTATTTGACCATTTATACAAAAAGACAATGAAGAGTGCCTAGATTCAGGTTTCCTCTTGAGATTCTCAAGCTCCTATGATGGCAGTATTTTAGAGATCCAATTTTTAATGCCTCTGCATTTGTACTGCAGTGATCCTGAGCCTCCTGAGCACACATGGAAAGATAACCACTTTCAGAGGTTTTCAGACGATCTCTGCATATCCTTAATCAAACAAATTCAGGTGCAAATTCAGCACTAGTGGAATATACATGCAAAACGGGAAGATTCTGCTGGATAAGAAAAAGTGATGGTGGAGAAAGAACTACACGACTCAATCTCAAATACTACCCTTGGTCACTGCAAAATTGAGATGAAAGTTTCTTTTTCAACTTGGAGAGATAAAACTTCTCAAAATATGGCCATGTCTTGGTTTCAAAAGACAGGTGTCTGCTAAGGAAGGCAGGAGCCCCCCCTGAAATGGAAAATGTAAATCCCTTCCCTCCAAATTGCTTTAAATTTTAAATTAAGGGGCTCTCGGGCAAAAAACATGGGAGCAGGAAATAGCAGTTCTTTACTAGGGAAGAAAATTAAAAAAGATAAAATAAACAATGCAGTGAACTAAACAACACTGACAGAGTCAGAACAGAACCTGACACCCTGTGAGTCAGGGTATTGGTAGCAGTCCAATTGGAATTGTGGTTGCAGTCCTCCTGGAGTGTCAGGTGTGGTTCTGTTGGAGCAGGGATTCTGTAGAAAGGTGTAGTCTTCCTCTGAAGATCCAGTGGAAGAGGCAGCTGTTCCTCTGGGAAATACAGTGGAGAAAGCCATGCTGGTATTCCAGAATCTCAAGATTATATCTGGGTAAGAATGCTTGGCTCCTCCCTCTGGGTGGAGCATCTCACAATTGGATGCTCTAGTTCTTATCAGTCATGCAGTGACATCCAATAGCCTGTTATCAGCAGATGTCTCCTTGGAGGGAGGAGTGATTGTGGAAGAGATAAAGAAAACTGCCCACTTAACAGAAGACAACTGCCATACAGATGGCAAATGGAATAGAATTTGCTTGACAATCCAGGACAGGCCACCATTAATGTATCATCACAAGGTGGTAGCACTAGCAGAGATGTCCATAAGACATTTGAAAACATATTATCTCTTAAAGCATTTCCTCTTCTCTGGTACTGTAAAAATAATGCTGTTAAACTGCACGAATTTCTGGAAGCAAGAGGTTCTTCCTCAGCAATACCAATCAGTTAAAAACCCAGCAGGTCAGCACCTCTGAAGAACAAGCCCTGTACACATGAGTGCTGCTCGATGGTAGAACAGCTTGGGCAACTTGTGACTGGAAGTTCAGAAACACAACCACAAAAAGAAGGCCACGAGTAGGGCTATGCCTTTAGGTCTGTGGGAAGCAGGACAGACTGGAATATCACTGTATTTGCAATTACTGATTGCCAGAACTTTTTCTTCAGCTACTGTTGTAAAATGTTATAGCCTCAAGAAGATGAAGATCAGATCTCTCACTATTTAACCTTAAACTTTTGAGAAAAAGTGGAAAGTATAAACAAATGCAAAACTTCACATGTAGCTGAGAATACGAAATATTACAAAAAATTTAATTAGTTTATATGTAATATGTTTATTTGGTTGAATTTATGTATATATTTAAGTGGGCATGGATTAAAGCAGTTTGCTTTATTTTTTTATATTATTTAAGAATGCTGACAGAAAACTGCACCTCCCAGACTGAAGATGTGTTAATTTATTGTGCTTGGTAATTGAACACTGACAAGGCATAATTTTAAGTTGCCCCATGATTTGGAACATTTTAATGTACAACAATTTTAAAAACCAATTGTTTACCACCCAAAGCCAGTTTTATGCACCACTAAAGTTGCCCATGGCTGTCCTATGTCCTTACTTGTGTTTGAAGCTGTGGCAGGATATGGGATTAAATTTGCTGTGCTGTGGGGCTTCAGCCACTTGTGTCTATGCTGGGTGTAAGAGAAGGGCCTAAGTTTAAGTCAGTCCTGTCCCACCTGATGATCTCAGCCTGGCTCCCTGACAGCCCACTTGCACTGGATTTACAGAAGTAGAGCTGGTGGCATTTGGACCAGATTGAGAGCAGAGATCAACACTTATCTACTGAGGCTATGGTGTGGTGTAGAGAAATTTGCTGGCTTCAGTGGGATTGTGGAAATGTAAACTGGAAGTAGGCAACTTATTTATCAGTCTACTAGAGGAGTAAAAGCAAGATTTACCCCATAAGACAGTGCTTTAACTGGCTGAGTCAAAGCACTGTTGTGATCATTTATTTATTATACCTTTAAATTTGCCACCTTACCAGTTTTAGAAGGCATCTCAGCGATACAGTTAGCAATGATGGTTGGCCTTGCTGGCTAAAAACCTCCTATTTGTTTTTTATTCAAATACATACACCACCGCTGATTTGGTAACTGGAAAAGATGCCAGACAACTTGAGAATGTGAGCACTTTGCCAGGGTTGAACTGGCACCACCGTGTGGCCAAGCATATCCCAGCAGGAGTATTGCATTTGAGGTAAAGAGCATAAAATCAGCAGGGTAAGATTTCTTATGCTCTCAGCCACCAACAGAGTGCAACTTAGCGTCCATTTCAGCCTCAGAGCCCTCCTGCAGGCCAGCAATTGGAAGCAAATTAAGTGCATTTTGGAAACCACTGTTGCTTTATTTGGCAAGGACTTCTCATTATGCTTCATTTGAGACATAAAGTTGGAGGTAAGGCAATATTTGTATTGGATATTATTGTTCCCAAAGCAGAGGTTGAACCTCTCTATTAGGTCAGCAGTGATACCTTCAAGCCTGCCAAAATTTCTGCCCTGGTTTAAATACCAAATTCATCATGTCACCTCCCTAATTTGCACTTTTCAGAATCTCAGTATTTATAAAACCTGTTTTCAGATCAATGGAAATTTGTTGTGTGTGTCAATTCCTACAGACTTCCTACAGTCCATGGGATTGGAATTCAAATAGTTCTAAAGCCAAGCAGTTCATTGGGCTGAAGGAGCGATCAGTGGGACCACGTAGGTGTCTAACAGAACAAAACAATTTTTTGGCAAAGCTTTGGTGAGAGTAACAGGTCAAATTTCAAAACTCCACGATTTAACAGAAGCAAGATTCCTCCCCTCCCCACATAATAGCATGACACTAAACGTGTGGCAGGAATTTATATGGGCAATTCAGCTGGTCCATTCATGGCTTAGTACATAATTTCAGGGCATAACTCAAAGAAAAGAAAAGGCATCTGTACATGACCAAACAATGGGCAGAGTTTGAGCAGCTCATATGGCAACTTGTAAGTGCCATATAAAAAATAAATTATTACTAAATAGGCATATAATTTCAGTTTCAGGTTCTGGTCTCTTCAAGAACAGCCTCTTATAGCTGAGAATGAATATCTGAAGATTTGTGGAATACAATTAATCTCAAGTTCTGCTGAATACAAACCCACTTAAATTCTCTTGGCAAACATATTTGATTAATGAGGTGCTCTAACAGTTGGTTAGAGACTGAAGCACACAACTACTCTGAAGCTGGACTGAACAACAAAAGAGAAACAAACAATCTTAATCAACATTTTAAAAACTCGCCTAAATAAATTAAGGACAATCTACAAATCTATCTTGACTTATTTTTGTTAAAACAGAGACTTGTTTCCCTAAATACATATATGTCTAGTGTAGGCTTTGTATCTTGCCAGCTCTTCATCAAGAAGGGAACAGATTGTTTCTAGCAATTGGAGTGCTTAATTTTTTTTGTTTCCTGTTACATTTTTTGTGTGGCTGTTTTGACAGATTAGAAGGTTTGGCAAAAATACTTCTTGATTCCTTCTTAGAGAGGTTCACCGTCTGGTGAGATTCATCCACACACTCTCCTGAATACAATAGTTTTACAACCCACAGCCATGGAGTGCACAACCCTTTCCTGTTCCATGCTGTACATCCTATGCTATTTGCAGACTGTGCTGGACAGATTTCACGTGGCTTTCCACAGTGCATGTGTGTCTGGATAATGTAGTCTTGGAAAACTTTCCAACTTCGGTTTTACAAAGAGTGGGTGGGATTCCTACTTGAAAGTAGCTACTTTTCTTATTGTCAGGCACTTGTGAATGCTATGATAGAGGTGTCCAGAGTCTCAAGGGTAAGAGAAGTGAAGACCATGAGGGGAAATTGTTTGACATGTATGACAACGTTACCTCTTGAGACAGCTAAAAGCTGTCTTCACTTTGACTCCTTCTGAAAACTAGTCTTTTTTTTTTTTCTTTTTGACTTTGCAAGTTTTTAATTTGTTTTTAACATGACTGATGGTGTTGTCAGATGCCTAATCCCTTCACCATCAGAACAGTAAAATTTTCAGAGCCTCAGCTAGTACATTTCTATTTTATAGCTCTAGTTTTAGGTCCAGCAATCTGTCCACATTTCTATGTGCACCTTAGATATCAGAGAATCAAGCTGATCATCAGCACAGAAGTCAGTCTGTGATACCAGAAACAGAGGCTACTGCTAGCTTTCACTGGAAAACATATTATCCTATTTTTATAGATGGCAACCAATGGTCATCTTTCTTTTTATCAAATGAACAAAATTCAGGGAGAGTGATGATGAGTGAATACAGAGTCAAATATCTTGAGAAGAAACAGAAAAATAAAGTGGGAAGACAAGTAATTCTCTTATGAAAGCAACTAAGGTACATCAGACTTTTAAAAATAGCAAGGTAGCTCAAAATATGAAATCACAGGACTACCTATGTGGGACTTGTCTGGAAAAAAAATCAGTTAGGTGTTTTAAGATTTATATGTAATTCCTCTACTCACAGAGTAGCAAAATACAAATGTGTAGCAGTTTATTATTTCAATGTCATAATGAGAAAAGTACCTGAAAACATGATGCTACATGATACTACATGAATGTGTGGTTGTACAGTCTGTAACCACAGAGATTCAGAACAAAACTGGAACATTATAATGCAAGTGGGGAAGAAAAAGGAAGGAAAAGGACACATAAAAGCTACTGTAACTACAACCAGAAAAAAAAATTTGCAAAAGATCATTGAAAATACCTATGCAATCATACAAATACTTGGGAGACTGCTAAAATTTGGTACAGAGATGAATGCTCATTAAACAAAATTCAGCACAACACCCTCAGGTGCACTATATGCTCAGAAAAAGGCAGCCCTGAGCCACCCCTCTTTCTCTGGCCAGAGGGCTACAAGGGGAAAATTGCAACCCTGAGTAGCAATAGTTCAAAGTCTGAGGCTGAGCCCAAAGTCTGAGGGCTGAGCTCAGCCACACCAGGTGCACCTGCTCTGTAAGGATCACTTCTCTGAGCAGTGCCTGGGGAGGGCTGTGTTTTCATCCCTGCCTAAACACATCTCTGCAGTGTAGGAAGGAGCTTCGGAGAGAGGATTTGTGGCAAGCAGCAAGCTCCCTTGCTCTGGTGATAAAGCAGCCTGGGCCTTGAAAGAAGTACAATAGATGTCAGGATAGGTTGTTTGTCAAGGTAAGAAATGTCATCTGAGGAAGCTGTGAAAGGGTTCCACTGAGACTCCTCAACTACCGAGGAAGAAGGAAGATTTTAACCAGGAAACCTCAAACCTAACTTCTTCAGAACCCCAAGGATTTAGGAAGAATGAAAACCAACTACACAGCTTCAGCACCTGCATTAGCTCTGGTCCTGATGAAGGACATCATAGTCACAGACTGTCCTCCCAAATTACACGGAGCTGGAATGGAGGAAGTGCTCCTCTCCATTTCTTAGTACTAACCTCTCCTCAAAATCCTCTAATATGTTTCCTAGCCTACATGCAGGATCCAGAATGTACTGGCAGCTGTGTGGAAAGGGTAACTAACCATGCTTTCTGTGGAAAGGGAAGGTGAGCACCCATTCATGTTCAAATGCTGTGATATAGGCAGTCTGGGCAAGAGAAAGGAAAAAGGAAAACACATGTATCTGAATGAAACCCCCTGCTCATATTGCTGGTTAAAAAACTAACAGTGAACAGAAACATAAGGAAAAAATGCAGGAGGAAAAAAAAAATCAATACATGAAAAATTTATACTAGGCAAGAAATTAGATTACCTTCAAGGAAAGACAGCACCTGGAGCTAGATTCATGTTAATTTGGGGAGCATAAAGAAATTAATCACATCTTGTCTAGAAGGCCCTTGTTTTCCTTCATAAGAATACAGAGGCTGAGAACAATGGCCACCATGTATCTGGTACACATGCTTTTGTATGGAGTTAAGAAGGGATCATTTTGCCCTGTGTATCTTTTAAGTTCATTCCTGACAAAAAGTTTTATAGCAAATCCAGAAAAGAACAGGCATATTCTTCTTAAAATACTGCTGTATTCTATCTGTGGAAAAACCTGGAGAATATGCATCTATTCCTTGGCCAAATGGTTAACAAGAAAACACAATTACGTGAAAGTATTTGAATGCTGTAAGCTAGAAAAAAGGAGAGAGAAACAAATGGACATACTGTCTGAGGTGGCTGTATTACATATAAGAAAAGTCAAACACAAGAAAAGATAAACTCTACTACCAGAGTGAGTAATTGCAACAACAATAAAGGCAAAAGTAATTTCTCAAGCAATTTCAATTCCATCACATTTATCACTTTATAAAGCCAAAATATGGCAAGGAGATATATTACCTTCTAACGCCTGGTTTTAATTTACTTTCACTTAGAATGAGTGCAGAAGGTTAAGATAAATATTTTAATTGGTTAAGACAAATGTCTTCCCTATCCTTTTTTTCTGGATGGTGCCTGAACAATTGTCACAATCAGTCAAACTGACTCATCTTCCAGACCGCAGAATGCAATCTCAGAACAAGGTCCTTACTTCTGTTTACTTTTCTTTTGCCTCTACTGTTGTTATACCTTCCAAAGTGTTTTCACTCAGCAGAAAAACAGAAGTGCCCATAACAACATCCTTCTTTGGAATTCCTGCACTTTCTTCACACAGCCAATTTATAAGAATATTGAGCTTGTGGTCAAAAAGATCTATCTTCAGATTTCACCCAGGCCCTATTTTTTTAATCTTGCAGCAGCCCAGCATATTTTTTTTTTCTCTGTCATATAAAATGAGTTGTTATAAACAGCTCCCATTGTGATTGCTGGTTTTAGCATATTTAAGGAAGTGGCACAGGTACCACACTGTTGACCACAGCGAGTCCTGTGGTTGATAATGGCAGGGCTAACAAAGATGAATCACCAGCAGTGAAAGCAGGTCAAAAAAACCACACTTACACACACACACACACACACACACACAGAGAACCCTACTCAATCCAAAATGAAACTAAAAGGAACTCACTCCACCAGAAAGGATATCCAGGGAAAGATATAGGAGTGTAGCTGGGAATGTATGCCTTGTAATATACTCCACTTTGAACACATGCTCACAGTATGGACTTGCCCTCAGGAGTCATGATCTGAAAATACTTTATTGAATAATGTGATACTCAGATTTTTCAATGAAAATTTATGGTTTTGTTCATTTTTCTCACTGCTTCAAATGATGGTTGTACACCTTCCTGTAAAACAGGTTTTCAAACACCAGAAGTTCTTATGAATTCTTGTGGGGTTCTGCATTTCACATTTTCTTAACTCTTGCCCCACTAGAATAAATGATTGCCAGAGTAAAGATTATTTTCATTTGTGCTTTCCTACTATCTATCATTCTGGACATCCAAAATCTGTGGGGACTTTCATGTGAATGCCTTCATACAAATCACGTCCATCACCCCTCACTGACAGCAAAGGCAAGAAACACACCACCATTACACACAGGACAGAACAAAACAAAACAGAACAGTGCTTCAAGACAGGAATGATTCCCTTGAACTGCTTTCCACCCTACGAGAAGGAAAAGAGGGTGAGTCTGTCTTTTCTTCTAGCTAAGGAGAAATAATCAAGCTAGCTGCTACACCATCAAGTATTGCATAGGAAAATAGAGGGAGACTTTGCCAATGACTGGCTGGCTCACTGCATTTTGAGAGCTTTGTGAATTCTTAAAAAGCTCTTCCCCTCAGAATGACTTCAGGAGAGCAGCACACAGTGCTGGCAGCAGCATTTGAGCCTCCTGCTTGGATATTCTACTTCAATACAAGATGGACCTAGAAATGAAAGAAAAAGCACAGTGGTTTTTGAGGAAGATGTCACCTTCTTTTTGACTTCACAAGTGTCAAGGCTCGAACAACTGGAGGGCCATTCCACAACCATCCTCTCAGTCAGCCAGCCATTACTGTTCTTCAGGAGAGGTCTGTTACTACAGTGGCCCTCTTGCTACATCCTTCATTTTCACATCTTCTATGAAAAATAAGTTATGGACTGTATTAACCAGCTTATTTTCCCTAAGCTTCAGCATAATGATCCAACTAATAGCTGTCCATCACCTTTTGTCTCAATAGTAGAGAGCAACTCCAACCCTTGCCTTCATGTGAGAAATGGCAGATAGGAAGAGATAGAAATCAAACACTACAGCCTGATGTTTAAAGCTGTTAAGTTTTCTTATGAATTCCCAATGTAAGAATACCCAGAGTACCTTAAACTTCACAAGGATCAAGGGTGTTCTGAGAGGAAAAAATATGTTCACATTTTAGAACACTGTGCATGTGTGTGAGTTAAACAAATCAGAACTACCTACAAATAAACAATAGAGTTTTCCTCTTGGTGAACTATACCACTGTTTCCCTAAACATTAAGAGTCATAGTGTGTTCACTATCAGCCAGGCACCTATCCTGTCACTGTACATCCACAGTAGGAAACCCTCTTTCCAGTGCGTATTACTCGTAAATGTGCTAAATCAGACTGACTCTCTGCCCTTCTATGTTCTAAGGTGAATTAGGAAAGGGTCTGTTATAGGATGATACAGGCCATTCTTTTGTAATGGTCTGCAGTTTTCTCTCCCAATACATTTTCTTTTTATTTAGCACTTCCATTTTTATCCTGTGTTCTTCTTCAGCCATCTCACACTCTCTTTCTATTTGCTGAATCTTTGCCACATGAACTTCATTCATTTGGATTAACTGAAGTTGCAAAATCGACATTTGCTGATGATGTTCTTCCTCATGCATCTTTTTCAGAGCGCTTTCCTGAGATGCTTTACTTCTGTAGTTCTTATCTGCTGCTATTCTGACATCAGAACACGAAGGCTCAGGCTGGGAGGTGCCTTCGCATACTGGAAAATGTACCAGATCTTTGTCTTCATCACAAAGTTCTCTGTTGGACACAACAAATGACTCTGCAAACAAAAAGAAGAAAAAGTGTTATAGTATTCTTTTCTTCGTTCAAGAAACAGAAATGTGATAATATAAGTTACTGACATGTGCATATAAAACTTGCGCTCCAGTAGCAAAGCACAGCAGCCACTACATAATGCAGTTCTGCTGCAGAATACTAAGAGCATTATGGGCTGAACAGAACCACTTGGGGCTCTGTTGAAAGACCTCGAAGGTTATAGTGGGAGTTCAAAAGACTAAAGTGAATGCAGACACTTGTAAGTGGACACCTAAATTTAGGTGGCTGAGCCTGGAGCTAAACCTTAATGCAGCCATTTAAGCTAAATCCATATGTGACTTGCAATATTTTCTGAAAGATCTGAGTGTCAGGTGAAGCTGTGTCAACATGAATATCAAAAGATTGAGGAAATAGTAGGAAGAGCACTTTTTATTCTTTCCTTATCTCTGCTGCAGATGTTGTAAATACAGGAGTGTATATTTTTAGGAAAAAATCACATTATTCTAACTTTGAGAAGGCTCTACCAATTCTTCTGAAATAAAAGAGACTGTGCAGGGAACAGAATAGTTACCACTGCAAATGAGGGTCTCAAAATACATTCCTATCCAAATCCAAATGACTAGTTATGGTAAATACAATTATGAAAGAGACATTCTAAGAATGTTATCTAACAATGTAGCTGCTGTTGTCTTTTGAGCGAGAACAGTCTTCTGTGTGAGATCCTGTGTGAGACATAATAAAATTTGCAAGAAACTTGTAGCCACCCTCCCTCCTGGTATTGAATTATTCCTTCTGAGTATGCTTGCCAAACAAAGAAGAATGTAGTACTGAACTTTTTCAGAAAGGCCATTCTCCAGTGTGGACTGCAGCATGAAATATGGCTCCACATACTCTTTTTAGTTCTTGGAAACAAAGGAGGAAAGACCACTGGGAACTCTTGCAGCAGGCAATTGTGTATCAATTTGCTGCTGGTAGTTTTTGTTTGGTTTTTTTTAAACCAGCAAAATGATACTTTAAAAATTGTAACGATATCCTTGGGACTGTGCTCTGGAAAGCCAGCATGACAGCAACTGTGATGCTTGCCACAAAGCAGCAGATATGTCAAAAACAGATGAAAAAAATCTGTAAAAAACCTCACACCCGTTTAACTCCTGTAGGCCTTGGGAAATACACACAGCCTGTAATATCATAGCTCTGAAATGACTTTTTATATCCAGCAGTCACAGCTAAGTGGAGAGATTTGAAAAAGAATCACTGGCAAAATCACATTCAAAACAATACTGCTTGCATCATTACAGCAACATTTATACCTTGACTAGAAGCATCAGGCTGATATTCAGAGTCTTCTTCTGGTGGGCTCTGCAAAAAGTACATTTGCTCAGGCATTATGCTTCCAATCTTCTCCTTCCCTACGATGTGAGTATTTATAAGTGGACTAATACTTCTTTTTACCTTCTCCCGCCTCTCATGTGCCATTATCTTTTTTGTCCGTGCCTTGATATTTTCCCAGCATTTCTTTAACTGTTTGAAGTCTCGCAGTGATACACTGGGCTGTGAGTTATATTCATGAGCCAGAGCTTGCCAGGTGCGTTGTTTCAGAGCAATAGTTCTTGCATCGCTTTTTTTACATTCCAGCACGTATTTGTATTTTTCAACTAATGCAAGCAGCACACTCTTCTCCACTTCTGAGAAGTACTTAGCAGGCTTTATTATTTCGTTTTGCATTTTCTACTGTTTCTCCAAGAAGCCAAAATTCCTACAAAAACAACAATGAAAGAAAAAAAAAGAAAAAACCAAAATAAACATAAGTTAGAACTGGTTGCAGTATCAGGATTCTGAACAATTTTGTTTTCTAGAATAGCTTGTGAATAGTTCTAGAGTGCATAATGGAATGATCAGGTAAGATAAAATAAAATTACATGCTGGTTTGTGTTGCCACTTTGGTGGATACACAGTGCCAGAAGTATACTATAATGAATAGTTGTCTTTGTTACAATTTGTCTGGATACAAAATATTCAGTATTTACTTAGTAACTTGCTCTCAATATCTTGTTTTCCTGTTCATTGCACTTTTTCACTCCCAGAAAGTTTTCCAAGCCCTCAAGTTAGGAACAAATTTCAAAACTCAGCTCTCGCTAGCTTCAGGTTTATGTCTGAAACCACCTTCAGCATGTCTGGGTTTTTTGGTTTTTTGTTGTTTTTTTTTTGTATACAAAATACCCTCTTCTCTCCTTGCTGATTGTGTATAATAATTTCTCCCATCTCTCTCCAATATTTGAAAGATGTATGAGCAATGATAGCAAGAAGTTGTCCTTTTAAAGACCTGTTAGCTCTGTTCTCCCCCATGCTCCATGCCTTCCTGGCTGATACCCAACAGGCATCAGGATCCTGACCTGTATTACAATATGGAGAGGCAGCAAGAGTTGCAAGGAGACAAGAAATAACAAAAGAAACCAACCACTTGGAAGGCACAGGTCCTTCAACCTTGACTGATGGCCCTGCATGTGTGGTACTTCCTTCCACTTGTGCTGCTGGTCACTCAGGAGCCAACAAACAGGCTGAAAAGGGTTTTGGCCTTAACACAGCCACTGCTATACACTTACACCATGTCAGCAACCACCTCTCTTCTGAAGCCCAGCACTTACGTAGTCAATAGGAAAGAGTTAACAACATACGGCTGTGAAATATATTTTATTTTTGCTTCTTCTATCTTTTCACACTTTTCTCCCCCTTCATTTCTGCTGTAACTGTGTAGCCCAAATTACTTTTAGATTTTGGGCAGAAATGCTGCCTAGCTCTCATTTCTTTTGTTTTTAATCATTAAACCCAGTGATACATTTATAAGACAACTGGTTCATATTCCCAACAGTCTAGGACTTTCCCAAAATGAAATTTCTAGTCTTTTGCCTATTGTTTCTACTACTTCTCTCATAACGTTCCTTGATGGTGCACTAGATATCACCATCAGGTTTCCTCTTCTCAACATATTTTTCCTTAACTCCACTGCACTAGGACTTTGTGCCATCCTTGTAATTCCTTTCCTCCAAACATCTTAGTACTTACAGTTATTCCCATCTCTTTCAGTAAAGGTAACTACTTCTATTTATAAAGAAAGCTAACAGACAAGACCATATCACAATGAAAACCTAAACCTGACATAAAAACAGTGGCTCTCTTGAGTAGCCCATAAAATATGGCAAAGCCCAGCTGTCCTGGTTTCAGCAGGGACAGAGCTCATTTTCTTCCTGGAGGCTGGTACAGTGCTGTATTTTGGATTTAGAGAGAATAATGCTGATAACACATGGATGTTTTAGTTGATGCTCAGTGGTGCTTATTCCAAGTCAAGAATTTTCAGTTCCCCATGCTCTGCCAGAGAGCAGGTGCACAAGAAGCTCTGAAGGAGCACAGCCAAGGCAGCTGATCCAAACTGGCTAAAGGGATATTCCATACCATAAAATGTCACATTCAGTGTATAAATGAGGAGGGAGTTGGCCGAGACCTGCAAGTGGTGAGCAATTGTATTGTGCATCATTTTTTTCTCTTGAATTTTCTTCCTCTCTTTCTCTCTCTTTATCTCCCACTCTCTCTTTTCCACTACAAGTATTATTATTGTTACTATATTTTATGTTGTTTCAATTATTAAGCTGTTCTTATCTCAACCCACAAGTTTGACCTTTTTTTCTGATTCTCCTCCCCACCCCACTGTGGGCAAGGGGTGAGCAAGCAGCTGCACAGTACTTGGTTGCTGGCTGGGGTTAAACCATGATGCCAGCAAAACAAAGGAGTCAAAGAACAGGGGACACAGTGGAAAAAGCCTGGAATAGCAAAACTGAAGCAAAGTGAACAGAAGCCAGTAACAGTCTAGGTCAAGTCAGCAGCTAAGTTGTATCCCTACTGAAAAAGGAGCAAACACTTGGTTTGTACCTTCTGTCAGTGCTTGTCTGGGTTATTTCTGGGCACCTATGTGGGTCCTGCATAGTCACAGTTCTGCTCTCTTACCAAATCCTGGTGCCACAAGGACATGGGAGAGCTGAAGTTTTTGCAGCAAACAGGATCTAGGGGACTAAGGCAAAGATCCATAGGAAAACAAAATGCAATAGTGCTACTGCTCATAGGAGAGCTAGTTTATTTTACATGAAAGCAAAAGGAGGAAGAAGAAAGAGAGTTGGGTGGCTGAGTTTAAGGAAGACAGTTTCTTGATCCAGCATTTCCTCTGTCACACTGTGTCAAGTTATTTTTTATGGCCTGTGAAAACTTAAGTCACCCCCCACATTGGTGACAGGAACTCTTAAACAGCTATAAACCCAAAGAACAAACTAGGTGTAAGTAAAGAAACTTCTTTCATTGCATACCAGTCATTACAATATATAGGTCTAATGGAGGTGTACAGCTGCTTCAGGAATTCCTCAAATAAAACACAAATTAGGAGAAAAAAAAAAAAAAAAGTAGTTAGGAAATTGACATCCTAGCAAAGATACTGAAAACTGGCAAGTTCACTTCATGAAACCACTCTGAAAACATGTCAGATAAAATAGACCTAGAATGGAATAGAGTGTATCTACTAATCCATTTCACTTCCATACTTATTGCACCATTCCAAACCATTCAGTTGCTTTGGACAGATGCTGAAATGAAATTCTTGGGACTAAACATTGGTTCTGTATCTTAATCTCAATTCCACCAAGGAATGGGATGAAATACAGTCCCATCAGCAAGTTGTGAGTTCCAATACCTTATGATCCTGAAAAGCCAGGATCACTCCATGTGATCAGAAAGGACTGATTCTACCATCTGCTGATACATGGAAATCTTCTAGTTTTGAAAAGGTGAGAGAGCCTCAAATGAAAAAAAATCACTACATGTTTATGTTTAGAAAATCCCTTTATTTAGAAAAACAGGATTTTCAGAACTTTGGAGAGTACATTCAAAAAGTTAAACAATGTTACCTGGATTCCAGGTGCTAAATATCTAGCTCCACAGACTAGCCATCAACTGGGTCAGTAAATCAGTGATCAGCTGATGTCACTAAATATCTAAAACATTTACAAATATGACTTCTGATATATTAACACATTATGTACTAGAATAAAAGCTCATATTTCATAGATGGAGCAAATTTAAGTATAATTTTCATACCACATTATCATTTACTTCTATTATTTTTACTGTTGGAGCTTCTGAGATCCCCAGCTGTAAGTTCAAATCCTAAACATTAAAGAATGGAAAGATAAGTCCTACTCTGAGAAGAATATATTGGGCTTTCCTTCCACTAATCACATTCCTAGTAATTGTTTCCTAAACAGACACATTGCACTTGTGTCCTTTCTTTCTGTGAAGAACCCAGGATTATGATCTAGAATGCATAAAGGAACTCAAGAACTGGTGTGAGCAGTCTAATACATAGAAGAAAAGAGTTTTGGAAGACTCTTCTCAAGATCTTACATGCTTAACCTACTTTCTTCAATGTATTAAAGCCCATTTGCAATGAGGTGAACAAGAAAGCTCTCTGAGATGTCAGGACAAGTTAGAATAGCAAGAAGTTGTGTCAGAACGCCACCATGTATTTATATTCACCTCTTTTTTCTTTATGCATATTATTCACCTTCTTGCAGCCCACTGGCTCCTCTGCAGAATATGAGAAAGGACTCACAAGCCCACAGAATTTCCATTTTGAGGCTAAACAGTCCTTCCAGGACATATGCCTGGGATATATTTTAGCAGGAATCTGTGCTGAAATAAAAGTAGTTTATTGTGCATAGCTCATCTCGTAAACTGGATTGATTTGTGTGGGCACATGAGGACAGCTGCAGAGTAAATTCTAAGAAACAAAGACTGGAAAGCTTCTCCCACTCTTACAGGTGCCTAGGCTCCAAGACACATACAGCAAGAAAGCCTTTTATCCTAAATATCTTCCCCTGGCATGACTCAATTCACAACTTGCCTTAAAGCAGTGTCCTAAGCATTTGTCCTCTCACACAAACCTCTATAGCTTTAAGATAACAGAAGCATCTCTCAGCTCCTCATCTTTACTGTGAAATGTTGTGCAGCATTCTTCTTTTAAAGGCTATAGGAAATGTGATGTGATCTGCTCGAAGAATAGCTTGGAAAAAAAATTACAGAAGTTAGGAAAAGCACATCTGTTCATAAATATGTCACACACATGCATTAGTTTGCTTGCACACATCTAAACAGACACCCAAGCTCCAATCAGTTGCAAAGAAGCACAGTAAAAGGGAAAAAAAATCGGTTTAAGTTGGCATGTGTGAGCATTTGTAGTCCATGAAATGGTTTTTTAGGCACATGAAAATGCAGAGAAAAAGTTATGGTGGAAGACTTATCCCAAAGGTTAAAAAGATTACACTAACCAAACACAAAGAAAAGAGTTTGTTAGCAAACTGATCACTTATGGGGTGAAAATGAAATGCACTGACCAGTGTGCCAACAGAATTACTACCAGAAATATTCAAAGATTGATAAAAATAAAATGTATGTTTCTAACTTCAATTGCAGGTGAAGCTCTAAATATAACCAGTAATTAACAACACTGGAAATCAATCACAATTCTGTCCTTTTCATCCAGTGCTTGAGGACGAAAGAAAGGCATGGAAATGCAATGACCCAAACTAGCCACAACAGGTTTGTCTTTCATTTGAATGACAGAAGCAGCAGTAAACAGTGTTCTTCTTCCTCAAATGTTTCCTTGGTTTTACTCACCAAGCTTCCATCAGTGTTCCAGGCCTGACCCTGCCTACCTTGAGACTTGAAATCACTAGGTAATTAAGAGCACATTGCAAATATGAATGAGATCTATGCAGACAACGTGTTTTAAACAGATTTTTAAAAACCCCACCTCCTTGGGTGCTTGCCCCCTACGCTTTAATACAAAATAAATAGTTATCATGGATCATCCAGCAAACAAACAAGATCATCTATTAGTAAAATTCACAGTAATTTACCCAAATGTTTCCTGTCACATTTTATATAGTTATACACGGAAATGTATTAATATATATATGTACCGGCACCATATTACACTATAGATATACACAGATTTTAAGCGGGTCATCCCGCTACCTATGGGAGGACATCCAAAGCACTTCCCGCAAGCAAGGTAATGGACGCAGGTTGTTATTCCGAACGACTGCCTGAAATCCACCAAAAATAGGCACAATACAGGAATCCTACCAGACTCTCCCGCACCCGAACTTCTCAAACATTAACTCGAGCTTGGTGGGCTTTTTCTAATCTCCTCGCTAGCTCCTCTTCTGCCTGCAGGAGGACGGAGAGCGGGTCCGGGCTGCACAAAGGCGGCCGCTCCCCGCCGGGCGGGCGCGGGGGCTGCGGCGCGGTGCGGGCGCATCAGCCGCGGCGGCGGGGGGGGCTCGGCCGCTGGCACCCAGCGCCCGCGGGGACCAGCGCCGGCGGCGGGGACAACCCCACCCTGCGGCCCCGCGGCTCCTCGTAACAAAGCGCCTCTCGCCTCCTTCCTTCCCTCCCTCCCTGCTTCCCCGCCTCCCTCAGCTCCCCGCCCGCAGGCCGCCGACACCGCTCCCTCCAGCTCCCCGCAAACTCCGCGCTGGATTCCCGCCCGCCGCGGCGCCGGCCTCTCCCGCAGGGGACATCGCCGTGTGCAACGGGGACACCGCCGTGTGCCGCGGGGACACCCGGCCCGGGCGATCCCGCGCCCGCAGGTGCGGCGGAGCTGTCGGAGGCGGCCGCGGGAAATGCGCGTGTGTGTGTGTTGTGGGGAGCGGCGTGCGAACACCCGGCGGCCGCCAGGAAGGGGGCGGGCAGCTCCTCCTGCACCCGACACAGCCCGAGCTCCCGGGACGCACGTCCCTAGCGCGGCGTGCCCATCCGCATCCCGATCCCGGGGCCCCGGAGCGGAGCAGGGAGTCCCCAATCCCCGCCCCGGTGCGGCGGCCGCAGACCCAGCTCGGGCTTTACCTCCGACAGCGCCCGGCGGCCCACGCGCCTGCGCGCCAGCGCCCCCAGCGGCGGCCGCGGGAAGAGCCGGGAGCTGCCGCGGCCACCCCGCTCCCGTTCCCGCTCCCGTTCCCGATCCCGTCCCCGATCCCGTCCCCGCCCGCCGGCACCGCGCAGTGCCGTACCCGGCCCGGCCGGGCTCCCGCCACCCCTCCGTGCCTCATCGCGCCCGGCGTGGCGCAGCTCCCGCCAGCGAGCGGGTCGGTGGCAGGTGCCGGTGCGGCACCAGGGAGCGCCCTCAGCTCCTCCGGGCTCCGGACGCTGCCCGGCCCGCCGGTGAGTTGTGGGCAGCGGCGGCCCGGCGCTCTGCCGGCTCCGGCGGGAGCAGCGTCTGTGTCCGCTCCGGCGGGACTGGAAGTGCCGGGAAGGGCGCTCTGCCGCCTGCGCCGCTCCTGGCGTGCGGTTCGGAGCTTCGGGGCCTTCCTGCTTCCCTTCCTTCGCTCCATTCCCTCCCTCCCTCCTTTACTTCCTCCCCCTTTCCTTGGCCGCCGCGGGCCGGGTGGGAGCGTGTCCTTGCCGAACCCCGCCTGTGCCGCCTGTTCCCCAGGCACACCCCCGGCACTGCCAGCTGGCCGTTCCCGCTGTCTGTGTCATCTGTCCCAGCCCGTGCGCGCAGTCCTGTCCCAGGAAAGAAGGGGGAAGCTTGAAATGCCCCGCATTAGTTTTTGTTTCATTAATTTTTGTTTCATTAGTTTTTGTTCTGCGTAATCTTTTGGTGACGTTAATGTTTCCCGAGGGAAGCTCGCAGAGAACAATTGTTTCTTTCCATGCTGTAGTTTTGCTCTCGAGTTGAAAATAGGACCATTAGCCTGGGAAGTTAAAGGTTGAATATAACTCAAGGCGAGACGCAAAATAAAGCTGGAATGTGCCCAACCCTCATATAGAGGAACAAAAAATGTAAATAATTTTGTGAAGCTCAAACAACAGTTTGCAATCTTTCTGCAATTTTCCTAGAGTTTTTTTTTATCATCTAAAGACTGAATATGGACCCTGAAAGTGAAATAAAGAAGCAAATAAACCCCTTTTACTGCAATGTAAGTATTCACTTCAGAAGTTGTACCTAAACCAAGTGTGAATGTTATTTTTTTTCTCTTGAGCAAGCTTGGTAAATAGCACTGGACCTGAACTTGTTTTGGTGACTTTGTCATGTCTGACTTGGCTGTGTGTCAAGAATCGCTTATTAAAGTGAATAATATTATGTTTCTAAATAAAAGCATTGTTTTTAGTGGGTGATTAAGTGTAGATCCTGCTCAGAACAAAAAATCCTGATTTCCCTAGTTGTCAGGTTTATTGCTGTTTTTTTAAAGCACACTGGGATTTTAAGAGGAGAAGAAAATATTTGGGCTGCTGCTGTTCATTCACGTGAATTTAAACTTAATCTGCTCCCGTTTTGAACTGACCCAGGCATAAGCCAGCTGTGATAGGGAAGTTTTCCCAAGGGAGTGAGGCAGGCCCTGAGCTGATCAGAGTAAGTGTGGATGCAGCACTGAGGGGAACAGGCTCACCTCAGGTAGGTGTCATGGCTTGTCACAATTAATGCCCTGCCTGTGGCTCTCCCTTCCCTAGAGTGTGTGAGGAAGGTCTTGGATCCACCTTCACTTATCCACACATGCCCACACAGAAAGTGTTATGAGATAATGGCAGAGTTCTGGAGCATCTGAAATTCTCACGTGATGTGGAGACTCTGGTCTGTTTCACTGTCTTTTAGTAGTCTTGAAGCCTTAAAATATTCAGTTTCAGGAATTTGTCTAGTTTATTGCTCTAGTTTGTCTTTGAAGTGCTAGTACTTTTGTAGAACTTAAGCTATACCAACAATTTGATAGTAGATCTGTTTTGATACGAGTGGTATTTTATTTGTCTTGGTCTGTGTGCAATGCTAGAAATTCTTCTCTTTCATCTAGATTTGCAAAATCTGGTGTTCTTCTGCACTAAACTTGCAGACTCATTTCCTTGGAGCAAAACACAGGACGGTAAGATCAGCTTTGGAATGCACTTTTTGTCAGATTTTACCAATTTATTTAGCAATACATTATGGGGTTTGAAATCTAGTTTTTATTGTGGTGGTGAAACATACAATTTCAGATATTTAACTAGTTTTGCTAACTTACTGTCTTCTCTACAATGATAAAGTAGAATGTGGTTTTGTACGTTAGTCCTGTCAGAAAATGTTACAACTTTATGTCTAGTAAAGACAATACTTGAGAATACGTGGCTGTTAATAAAGGGAAAATGGAATTGCTTAAATCATAGACAATCTCCAGAAGAAAAAGAGATGTTTTTCTTTTTTAATTTTCATGTAGTTGTTCACCTGAGATAGTCTATGCTGTTGGTATTAATTGAACTTCTATATAACGAAAACTATGCATTGTTGTTTTTTGACTCTTAAATGCCTTTCTTATTTTTTGGTTGATAACTTGGTAATGTAGGTTGAAGAAGCACTGAAAACTCATGGCATGAGTAAGTGCAAGATTTTTTGCTTCCTGCTGTGTCCTGTACCCACATCTTTCTCCCTACCCCAATGTAGTTGTTTATGAAACAAATGAAAACAAGACTTGTTCTTTAAGACCTATCCTGTGCTTTTTTATGATATAGCTACCTAATCAATCAGTAATGTGAGCAAGAGGTATGCACAGTTGATTAACAAGCACTAGCTAGAAGACTAAAAATCACCTATGTT
Organism: Ammospiza nelsoni; assembly: GCF_027579445.1. Classification (NCBI taxonomy): domain Eukaryota; kingdom Metazoa; phylum Chordata; class Aves; order Passeriformes; family Passerellidae; genus Ammospiza; species Ammospiza nelsoni. The sequence continues at coordinate 92,970,998 of NC_080633.1, forward strand.
AAATTTTTGAGAAACCCTAAAGAATTCAAGACATTAGAGAGCTTCAAAAGTTAAAATATAATTTAAAATCCTATGCTTCTTAAAGCATGTAGAAATACTGTATGTACTTTACATTTGTTTTTGAAAAGGGTTTAATTTGCTTCAGCTAATGAAGATATTTTTAATACTTTTAATAAGTTTAATAAATCGTTAAACCTCCTCTGGGTCTTGATGAACTGGTCTAGTTCCAGAAGGAGTGAAGGTCTAACTACATTTGCAATTGTTCTCCTAACTTGGTTTCATGATGCACCAAAATGTTTTTTCAGGTTTCTACAGTTCACTGCTCCTAGAATTCTGTTTGAAAGTTGTTGTTCAAGTCAGATGTAGTCATTGGACCTACCTGATCTGAGAATTTTTGTTTGGACTGTAATGGAAATTTAAGTGATGAAATATTTAGCAGCTGTATGCTTGCTGAAATAAATATCCTGAAATTCCTGGGTGCCCTCAAATGTTTAGAGACATTGAACTTGATTGATCTTCCTCTCTGCCTGCTTCATTGAATCGCCTGACATGAAATAACTTTGTTGTTGTTTAGTGTGAATGTTTTTTGTCCATCTTTTGGAGCATGGTGCTACTGACACCAGGGTCAAGGGTTCATTCCTTGAACAGGACTCGATGATCCTTGTGGGTCCCTTTCAACTCACAACAGTCTGTGAATCTGTGAAAAAAATCTCTTAGCATGTTCAAAACTTAACTTAAACATAGCTGTTTTCTCATGTCAACAGAAGCTCTGAGTTTTTTTCAAGTATTCAGTCAGTTATTTTACCAAATTATTTTTATACTAACAATTTTATTTCCACTTCTGTGGGATTCTTTCGTTTTCTTCTTTGTGGTTTTTTTTTTTTTTTAGTTAAAACAGAAGGTTCCTTAGGAAAGAAATTGAAAACAACTGTGAAACTTCCTGATTTTGGTAAGAATGTTTAACATCTTCCCCAAAACCTCCCTCCCCCCAAAAAAGAAGAAGTGGAAGAAAAAAAAATTTTGAGGTACAATATTACAGGTGATGTCCAGATCTTATGAGGTTGTTGGGAGTCAATTTCTGTTCATTGTACTTTCAGTCTGCAGTAATATTTTGTAGTAATACTTTATTTTTGCAATACAAATGCTTTAAAAAGAGTGGAAATAAGATTGGGGACAATGTTTCATGATAACTGACTTAATTTGTGATGTGGGACCATGTACATGGGGACCAACTCCCCAAGCAGGGACTTGTACACGACTCAGTGATCCTTGTGGGTCCCTTCCAACTCAAAATCGTCCGTGAATCTGTGAAAAAAATCTCTTAGCACATTCAAAACTAAACATGGTTTAGTTTTCTCTTACCAGCAAAAGCTCAAAAAGTTTTTTCTAAAGTAGTCAGTTATTTTACCAAATTGTCCTTTCAGCTGTACTAACAATTTTATTTCCACTTCTTTCAGATTCTTACTTTTGTTTTCTTTTTTTTTTTTTTAGTTAAAACAGAAAGTTGCTTAGGGAAGAAATTGAAAACACCTGCGAAACTTTCCGATTTTGGTAAGAATGTTTAATGCCTCTCCCCACACCTCCCTGAAAAAAAAAAAGTGGAAGAAATAAAAAATTTTGAGGTACAACATTACAAGTGATGTCTAGATCTTAGCAGGTCATTGGGAATTTATTTCTGATCATTGTACTTTCAATCTGCAGTAATAATTTGTAATAATACCTAATTTTTGCAATTCAAATGCTGTGGAAAGAGTGGAAATAAGATTGAGGGAAATAATGTTTCATATTAACTGACTTAATTTGTGATGTGGGACCATGTATGAACAGGGATTCACTTGTATGTGAATTCCTTACAGCGCCACTTGAGCCAGAGAAGCTTCATGGACAGACACTGGAAGACCAGCTTAATACATGTAAAGAATCAGAACCTGCACTTGGTGAGAGCTTTTAATACTGTAATTGTTTGGTTTTGTGATATTTTCCTTTAAAGAGTACAGATCAGCTTTTTAAAATGTAAAGTCAGGTAATATGTTACAAAATCTCCTTATGGTTGTACTGAGTACCCAATAGTATGGTATGGAAGTGACAAATTGCAGTGACAAAATCATTGGATTTGGCCTGGAACATATTTGATTAGATATCTCAAGCTGACAATATTCTCTAGACACAATCTAAAGTGATATGACAAAAATGAGCTTTAACTTAAGAGATCAGTGTGGCTCTTTGCAATTTAACTACCCATCCAGTGGAGTGGAGATAGGAGTTGACAGAAAAAGCCAACTAGGGACATTCATTAAAATACATTCCCTTCTAATTAGTTAAAAAATAATTGTTGCTATTATTTTTTAGGATTTTTAAAATAAATTGTTGAGTACTATGTGGTAAGCATAAGACATCCTAAAAACATCAGTTTTATACCTTTGGTGTTCTAAGTCTAGACACCCAAAAGATAAAATACCTGATGGTTCCAAAAGTCTTCATTGATGTACTTGACATGCAGTAGTAATCTTTTCCTTATATGTCAGGGCTTTAAGATCAGCTCCTTTGCAACCAGCACTGATGATTTGTTCCAGCAAACATGAAATTTCCTAAGTTGTTTGGTTTTTGTTTTCAATACAGGACTTAATTACATAATAGAATACCGAACAAAAGACAATGTTCCTTTTCTCTATGAATGTCAACTATGTTACTGTAAAACAGGACTGAGTAACATGTTCATGCATGTTTGTGGTTCCAAGCACAGACTGGCATACTTGGTAAGTTCTTTTGTTTTTTTTTTTTTTTTAATGTAATGATTAAAGGGGAGAATTAGTTAGTCAAATTTTGATTAAAAAAAAATTAAGGTTTTACATAAGCTTTTGTGAAAATCTTGGTATTGCAATTGTGCAGGTGTGATGAATAGACTTAAAATTCTCATCAGTAATATGCATGTGTGTCCATTGCTTGATACTGAGTGCAGTTTATTCTGTTTTGGTCAATCAATAATGAAATCTGTAGCTAAAATGGATTAGAAATAAGTGTTTGACTGATTTTTGTATTATGTAAGAGAAGAGTATCAATGAAGAAACTATTTAATCTTTCAGATGCTTTGAAAGGAGCATATTTATAAATGAACATGATGCAATTAGACAATGTGATACATATTAGATTATTAGATAGAGTGACTTGGAATCAGTGGGGGGAAAACCCAACTCCTATTCTGTTTTGAGACTGGAGAAGACATGTCTGTTCTGTTGCTTGTTTTATGACAAAGCTCTTGAGGTTCACGTCAGCTCACAAACATTCAAACATTATAATTTTTAATATGTTTAGAGAAATTAGGCTTTCCAGTCTCTGAGTGTTTACTTGGCTTAGGATGAGCTGTAACAAAACTGAGAAAGCAATATACTGAAAAGTATTTTGATACTCCCCATAAAAGTCTCTCAAAATTGGTATTATGTTGAACACATCTTAAAGTCATAGACAGCTGAGTTCACATAGTATTTTGGGGTAGCTTCAGGCCTAATGTTGGGTGTGCTGCTATGAATCTGCAGTAATGTCTTTCATAAACACCATGCTGTTTCTGGTCATTCATTCAGATGTACATGCTGAGTTTTGATGTTCTCAGCTATTGCATTTCCTGCTAACTTGCAACTGTTTCCTGCAATTCTGAATCTTACACTTGTTAACTGCATCTCTCCTAAATTCTTAAATAAAATATAAAAATATAATAAGTCATGAAGGATAACTTTTAAGTTGTGCACCTGAGCTGGATTACCCTGGGTAGCAGAAAAGACGGGAGACTAAATGATTGGAATTTGCTCTGTTGAAAAAGGAGCCTGGTGGATAACAAGCTCAAGATAAGTAGTGTAGCTTGGTGTCAGTGAAGGCTAGCAGCAAGCTGAGCTCTACTAACAAGGGTACAGCCAGTAGATCAAAGGAAGTGATTATTCCCCTGTTCTTGATCCTTGCTAGGCCATATCCAGGGTATTGTGTTCAGTTTTGTGCTACTGCAGAAAGGAGGCTATTTATGAAATTGAGCTAGTCCAGTGGAGAACTGCCAAGATGGTCAGGGGCTGAAGCACACTTGTACTATGAAGAGAAGTTGAGGTAATTGGGTTTTTTCTGGCTGGAGAAGAAAAAGTGTCAGAGAGATCTAACAGTAACCCACCAGTACTTCAGAGGAGGTCATTAAGAAGGCAGAACCAGACCCTTTTTGGAGCTTCTTGGCAGGAACATAAATTCAAGCAGGGCGTTTTCCTACATGACACAAAGAAGTTTTTGCTGTGAGGGCAGTCAAGCATTGGAGCAGGTTGTCCAGAGAAAGGGGAAATCTCTCTCTCCAGAGGTTTTTAGACCCAAGCAGGCAAAGCCTGACGCAACCAGTTCAGCATTCAGTGTCAACCCTGTTTTGGGCTGAAGATTTGGCTTCAATTCCCTAAATTATTCTGTGCAGAACTATTTTAATAAGTTCTGCTATGTATATGTAGAAGTTGATTTATCTCCCATGATTATTAACTGTGCCAGATCTGGAAGGAGTCGTGTGACTTAAAGACTTGCATTTATTTTCTAGAGACAACATTATCCAGAGATAGCACAATCTGATGAAGTCAAGGGTAAAGGCTCTGAACTAAACAAAAGAGTTAGGCAAATTGGATTAACAATTGAGAAGAAAGAAGGAAGAAAACAAATACAGGTACATTTCTCTTAAGAATTCCAGAAGGTTTATATTTAATAAAGAAAAAAAATGTAATTTCCATTATGGTGGATGGATTTGCTTTGGAAGGTGGGAAAATCTTACTTTTTAAACCTTTTTACAGGTGCTTTTTGTCATTTTAGCAATTCTTCTGGGATTATTCTGGACAAAATTTCTCTATCTGAGTGCACAAATAACACAGAATATATATACTAATATTTAGTCAATTCACAGCTCTGTGTGTGTGTGTAAAATAAGATTTTTTTTTTTGTTGCTAGGAAACTGCCTTTATAATTTTTCTGAGTAGTTTCTGCTTTGTAAGCAGCTTGTGGCAATTGTCAGGGAAGCCAGGTAAAATTTCTCATAGTACAGATGGAAGTGTGGGAATTTGCAGGTTGACATGAAATAATCAGCAGTGCTGTGGCATCACAGAAGTGCCATAAACTTAAATTCTTAGGGGGCTGCCCATAAAGATGGGAAACTGACAGACCCTTAGAAACATATTCATGTGGAGATATCTTCATATTGCTCTCTGTTGATACTTACTTACACTGCAGTGGTATTTATAATGCCTTTATATGGACAGGATATTGGTGAAGTTTCTTCTTGAGGTTCACCTTACCACCAGCTGGTTCATGACAAGCTTAATGAGGTGCTCACAGTTCTTTGTGGTACACATTTAAATTGTTTTCTCCATCAACTTGTTTCCTGACAGGATCCCTAGCTAATGCTACTTCATGTGCATAGATGTCTCCTTCCAAAGTGGAGCTCCCAAGGTTCCTATGTTAAAGCTGGCAGTGTCCTCCCATTCTGTGTGATACTATCACACTTAGGTTCAAGAATTAGAGCCTGCTCTGATCGTACCCTTTTCTGATAAAAAAACAAGTATGGGAATATTGGAAGATAAGTCAAGAATGAATGCTGTAGAAGGGAGTGATTTCAGATTATCAAATCCATTCTGTCTGTCCTTCATTTTTAACCTCTGCTTAAAACAAAAATCAACTGACTGTTGGCAGCAACATTTTCATTTGACTTACTTGAATTTCTTCTTGACTTGAGATTGTTTATTTTACTTGAGATTTATGTTCATGGATATGAAAATATTTACTTCCATCTGTATTTTGTAGACCTTTTTGTTTTTCTAGGTAGTTTATTACCTCCATAGCAATCCATTTTTGATGTAGGGAACTTTTAAACACATTGTGTGTGACCTTGGTTAATTTTACTGCTATATCGTCTGAATTCAGCTGTTTAATTTCCTTTTATTTTCTAAGCTCTAGAAGAAATTTATTTGTGGTAAATAAATGTCTCAGTAACTAACTTATCAGCTTTTTGAATATCCATTGAGGGATTTACACACACATATTTTACACTACTGGTCATATATTCCTAGAAAAATAAAAATCTGTTATATCTATGAAATATCTATGAAATAATTTTATCCACAAAATAACTAACATAAATGGGTTTTATTTTTAGGTTGTTATAGGTGTTCCAAAACTGAGAAGGAAATGGCAAGAATGTAAGTGTGCTCAGTGGGGTGCAAATTATCAATTTCTAATTTGGTCCTCCTTTGATATAAATCAGACCAGTGTTGTCTCTGCAGTGTCAGATACTCACCAGCATTTTGGTGAACTGGACAAAAGGAGCAGGTTGGGGCTCTGTGCTAGTAGTTAATTTGCAGTACAGAAATCCATACAGAATTCTTAAAGCACAGCTATAGCTCTTCTCTCTGATAGAAAACTTTCTGTTTTACTAGACATTGATACTCACAGAATTGTAGGAATGTGGTATCTCTGAGATTTCCCCACTCAGTTAATGTTTTAAAACTCGTAAGTACAGTGTTGTCCAGGTGGACAGACAGTATTGCTGAATGCCACTTGAGGAAATGGCTAAACTTTGCTATGATTTGCATTACCTGAAAAATAAAGATTTGAATTAAAACTAATGTACTTAATTTTAGTGTATATTAGCATGTAAGTGGTACCTTAAAATAACTCAGTAGAAGTTATTTAAATTAGCAGTGTTGTACTCTGAAGAGAAAAATAGCCATTTTGAATCTAGAAAAGGGGTCTGAAATAAGCTGAGTCCTATTCAAATTAGATTTCTTGACTGTAACCTGTTGGTTAATGTGTCTTATTTTGCATGTGACTTTGTAGCATTCTACTACATTTATAGTATTTACATTTTTTAGGAGATGCAAGCATGTAATTATAACCAGGCTATAAAATACTTTGTTTAAACTTTGTTGCTGACTTGTAGTTCATATTTAATATGGTGTCACATAACAATGCTAATAAAATTATTCTTGGTGTTTGTAAGTACTATTGCCTAGAAACAGAGCTAGGTGAAATTGAAGTGCAGTAGTAGAACCACCCTCTATCAAGAAAATGTCCATTGTGCTACATTTCAAGCATGTTTGTTTAGCTCACAGTGCAGAGGGCAGCCCTTCAAAAGCTAAAGTTCAGCATGTGGATGCACCCCTTAGTGATGCAGAAAAAACAGATAATAAAGATGGGGAACTGACAGAGCCTATGCGAGGTAAGAGGAAAAATTATTTCTTTTATTGTTTTTTTTAACTTTCACCAGTGCATGAATTATGTACTACATGTGCCTGTTCATGGCTTCCACAGAGTTATAAAGGTGAATTTGCACAGTTGTGTGGATGGTCTTGGGGTCAGTGGCAAAGGAAGGAATAATCCCAGTGTTTGTGAAGAAAACATTCTACTTCTACTGATTTTTAGGTTCAATTTTTATTTTACTTCTTCATAAGATACCTTACTTCCACCTTTAGATTTTATTGATGTTGTCTTTAGAAGTATTCTTTGTTTAGAATATTTTTAAAATTAAACACTGGAAAAACATCACTTAACATACCTTTTTATTGTTTTAGATGAAAATAATGTTCAGGAGCAGAATGAAGAAAGGCAGGAAGAACAGGGAAAACCAGATGAAAAAGTTGAACCTAATAATGCTATTGAAAGCAGCAAAGGCAATGACTCAGAATGGTAAAAGAAAAAAAATCACCACCTTCAAACCCATTTAAATTAACTTAAAGGAAAATGTTATGTGTGACAATTGTCTGTATTGGATTTGCATAGTAAAATCCATGTCTTCTGAAATTGTGCTGAGCCTTAAACTTCTGTCATTGACAGAAAACCTGGTGTATGTAAAGTGACCTCAGACTTTGCTCTGGATGCAGCTGGCTCTTGTATTTAACTATTAACCCTAAAGTATAGTTGTCATGTGTTGCTCAAAATGTTCCAAAAGTATGTCTCCTCAGGGTTTAAAACTGCCTCTGTCGCAGGTTCATGTCAGATAGTTAAAGTGGTATGTGAACTGATTTTGGAAGGGAAACACAATCAGTAGTAGTTGAAACAGTTGGGGTTTCTCCTTTACAAAGGAGAATAAGTGTTTCAAAGGAGCAGCTGTGTTCTAAAATGGTGAAACTGTGCTTGCTGCTTGTGAGCATCTTATTAGTAACAGAGTTGTGAGGTGAGTAACTGCCAGCCTTTGCGTGAGGAGGACATCTCCAGCATTGGTCATCTTCCTGCAGCACCAGGAGCCACAGGAGGGCATTTGGAAAGGGATATACAGGCATCAAGCCAGACACAGGACTTTTGTTCCAAGTTAGTTACTTGGTTTTTTCTTAATGGCATTCCCTTGGAATGTGTTCTAACTTTTAACCAGTAGTGTCTCTCCCAGACATGGAGGGCTAACAGCTTTTGCTTGTTCATTGTTAAAGAAGAAATTTTCATGTTCCTGAAGTACATTTTTTCAGACTTGCCTCTCTGTGGAGCAGCCATTATGGAAAACAATGAATTGAAACCAGATTCAAGTCCAGGTTTATGAATCTTTGTGTTTACTTACTGGCTTTCAAATAACTAACAGTTCTGAATCTGAACCAGTCTGTGAAAACATGAAGAGTAGGAAATGTATAAAAGCTCAGCCATCCATGTCTGGAGATGCTGAGGTCTATTTCTGCCTGGTACTGATCTTCATTGTGCAGTCCTGTACTTTTAAATTTTAAGAATAGCTTCCTTTGGAATATCACTTAATGTTTTTCTTTTAATCTGGCTCAGATGGATTCTGGGTGACTATAAACAGCCAGGTGTTGCAGTGAGACACTGACTTGGAAGTTAGTAACTAAATTAGGGCTTCAGCTTGTTTCTTTACTATTTATTTATTCTTTTGAGACTACTAGAGAAGATAAGAACTCGATATATAGTGTCTTAAAAGAACTAAGATCAGATCCTCATTGACAGCTTGTTTCCACTTAAAGATTCTGCAGTGCCTGTCTGAGAATTTCTATGACTCCTCATTTCTTTGTATTTAAGTTTCTGAACACTCATCTGACGATATAAATTATATTATCATCATCTGCTTTTACTAAACTTTTGATTCCTAAGAAACATTTCAAGGCAGAAGAGGGCTTAGGCTTGGCAGTCATAGGGTGTTGGTGAATTTAAGAAACACCCAGCCACTCTCAGCCCTGGTTCCTGGGCTTGCAAAGGGTTGGAATGTATCTGTAGTAGTGGTAATGGCAGAACAGCACAAATATGGCACAGTAATGTTTTGCCATATGAATATTTTTATGCCCATTATTTGGTGACTGCATTGTAAACCACCAATTTTTTATAGCTGAATTTTTTAAAGGCTAGTTTTTGAAGTGCTGATAAAAATCCAGCTGTAATTAGGAGCCTTGTCTCGCTGCAATGTGTACAAAAATCTTGGAGCTATTACCACCAATGCCAAGCTTTTTTATTAACTCTGGGTTCTAGAGCTTATGTGCTAGATAACCACACTAAATAAAATCCACACAGCATAAATACTTTTTATGATGATCTGGGATGACTGGGATTTCTCTGAGGAAATAATATGTGACCTTTCTTTCAGAGTGTATCAGAACTACTGTAGTAGTAGTGTGGCAGGAATTTAAACTGATTAGCAGTTATTGGCTGGCTACACAATTTTGCTGAATCAGCGAACTGATTGATTTATTTATTCTATTTCAAGGTGTGAGACCAATAAACAATCAGAGGAAGAAAACACAGAAGCTCAGGTGAATATTTTTCTGTTAATGGGTTACTCCAGTTTCCAAATATTTGGGGGAATAATTCATATATGATTGGCAATGGTCTTTGCTTACTCAATATTATTGCAAATAAATTAGCTACAAAGTTACTAAGGCAAAACTATAAACAACAAGGTTTTTTCCTACTTTTTTATGAAAACCTATGTACACATTTCATAACAGCACAAGCAATTTGTATTGTAGAGTAACCATAGTTATTATTGTTTATTTGTATGTGCTGCATATAATAGATCTAAGGACCTCTTTTTATGTCAAACAGCAAGAATTTACAGAAGATCCTGAAGAATTCACTAGTCAAGAAGAACTGTTGGGTTATTTGGTAAGTGTTAAATCCTAGCTTGCAAGAAAATTTTTGGAAGAAAAATTTAAAAACTAAGAATGAAATCACTGGTTTGCTAAGTCTAAAATGTAGCAAGCAATGAAAGGCAGAATGTAGGCAGTCTTGTAATCTAACAGATTACCATTTTGCCAGAAGGCAGGATTCAGAATAAAATGAATGTCACTGAATTTATAATGTGTCTATTAATTTTCAAGTTTCTAGACATTGCTTTTGCCAAAATATTGGTTTACTGTCAGAGGAATTACTTGCATTGAAAATTATTTGTTTTCAACTATATCTTAGCTTCACTCCTTAACTACATGTTTAGGTAATATGACTTTTTTAAACTTTATTTCTCCTTTGTTTCTATAACTGGTCTATAATTTTCAAATGAGGAATTTGGAAATATGAAGTTCAGTAACAGAAAGAAGCAGAATGAAGACAAATATCAGAGATACAGAGAAAGGAAAGAAGGGATTTTTAAGAAATAAAATGCAAGTTGTGTATTAAAAACAGGGCTCCCCCATAACTGCAAAATGTGCCTCTCTGAAGTAAGTGTCAGTACACTGGAATTCTGTTCAGTTGTTGAAAATATGTATTAGGTACGCATGCACAGCAATGATACACTCAGTAACAGTGGAAAACTGTCCTTTTCCAGTTATTAGATGTATCAACAACAGTTGTGATCTTGCATACAGAAATGGTGATTTCCATAAAAGCACTGAAAAACTGTATGGAAATCTTTAGTGATAGTTGCTTGACCGATCTACTGCATGGTAATTAAGGCACTATTGACTATCATAAAATGGTTTTGTCCTCTTGTTTTATAGGAAATTACTAGGTATAGAGATTACACCTTGTCAATAAAACTTGAATTTGTTTTGAGGCATCTTCTTTCTTAATATGATTGTCCTCTGAGAAGAAAATAGGATTATTGAGAATGTGATTGGAACACTATTCTGTTTTGCAAAGTGTGGAAATCGTTTATTTTTTCATCTACTGTAATTTTTTCAAAAGCTGCATTGTGTTTCTATTGTTGGATTCAAAAGTTTGTTATGTGGTGAAAAGTAATTTTACAGGTATCTTTTCTGCACTTGCTGTTTGTATTCTGTAAAGCTGTCCAATAATTGTCTATACTATATTCTTTTATTACCTCCTAGCAAAGATATTCTTGCCACAATTTACTCTTCTTTTTCCAGATAGGTTTTGAGAAGATCTTCCTTAAATATAACTTGGGTAAACCAGGAGACAGAAGTACTATTAGTGGTAAAAATATAATACAGTCCCTGTTGTTACGCTGTCTCATATGAACTTAATGCTAAGTTTCTATTACTTATTTTCTATTGTCTGGTGTGTTTAAAGGTGTTTGTTTCTAATCCAGACGACTTTGAACTGCTAGGACACACCTGGAGTTCTTTGCTTTGTCCCCAGGAAAGTGTTTTCAGCATAATTTTCTTGGTGTAGACAAGAGGATGACAAATGTAGCCGTCTCTGTGAGTGCTGTTGGTGCTAGAACTTGCTTCCCTAGTGGAGCTTCACAGCTTCAAGATTGCTTTTTCTGTAGACTTTTAGGGAAAAATAAGGTTATTGTAAGGCAAGGCAGCATGTACATTTAAATTCAGTAGCATTCTGGCTTTTTGCTACATTCTAGAGAAATTGGTTATGACTATGTTGCCTCAGGGAAGGTGTACACATTCATTTGTATGCAGGCATCTTGGCAAGAGATCAAAATACTTAAGGAAAAGCATTATCTTCTATATCTGTCCAGGCATATTTTTGTTTTATTCCTTTTCAAATGATTGTGTTGCATAGCTGCATCTTCCTTCTCTTAGATTTCTCTTTCATTCTACCTTCCTTCCCCCAGTTTATGGGATTAAAAACTGTATTTGCTTTGTAATTCCATCTAAGTCTGACAAAAGGGTAGAGACACAGAGAAAATGAGGTTCCTGCAGGTTTGTTTACAAATTTTCATACTTCAGGTTTTCTGAGGAAAAATGTTTTATGGTGTGTTTTGTTTCTTTTTTCTCTAGCAAAGTTTTGAGATACTGAATGAAGATGATGCTTCATTTATCCTGAAAGTTACACAGACTCTCACAAATGCACTGGTGGAATACCGTCAGCAGGCTGCATCAAACAAAGTAATGTGGATTTTGTTTTGGTTTGTTCTACAAACCTTTAGATTCCTGTGATTGTGCATTTTAATTTTAGAGATGATACTATAAAACAAAAATACTGTGGAGACTGTATTGTAAGTTTTGCTCGTTAAATACAGAAATTTTGGTAGTGATGATAGGGTAAAATTTTAGCTTTTCTGTTGACAAGTCTTAATTTTTGGTCAACAGTGCTTGCTTATTTTTTATTGTTGATAGAAGGTAAAAATCATCTTGTCACTTATTTCCCATGCTTTTCCTTCCATCTAAGTTTTTCTGCTCATTTTGCTCATTTTTAATTCTGACTTAAGCTTTTCTCATCTCTACTGACTTGCATAACACTCCTGTTCTGTATCCTGTTCCTGTTCCCAGGCTTCACTTTATTCACCATGCATCAGTGATGTGATTTGTTTTTCTTATACAACTTCTGGTCCTACTCTTTGGAGTGTTTATCTAAGGTCTCATTCTTCGTCCACTATTAGGAACCCAGTTTTTCCCCTCTTCTGACTGACTTATCTTTACATAAGCAGTACATATGGAGGTGTTTTGAATACTTTTCTGAGGCTGCTGACATTGTTACAAAATAATGAAGTCCTAACTGAAATAACTGTCAACCTACAAGGTGTGGAAGACCAAAATGTTTTCCTACATTAGGCCTTGTTAGTATTCTAAACTGTGATCTTTCAACTGGTAATGTTTTTAGCTAAATCTTCTATTATGAGCTAAATCTTCTATTATTATAGAAGCTAAATCTTCTATTATTATAAATGCTTCCTTTTGAAATCTGACAAGTTGAGAATTAGGCTCAATGAGTATCACTTCTTTGCCTAAGATAGAGCTTTTTCAGACATAGAGAGATCTGATGGGCAGTGTGTACAGAGAAGTTATTAGCCCTACGATTTGCAAAGAAATATGCGATTTTTCAGATTTGGTAGCAGAAATACTGGTCTTTTATTTGGTTTGTGATCATTAAAAATGTAGTAGTTCATTGTTCCAAGAGGTTGTCTTGATGAGATTTTAAACTTCTATTTATTTTTTTTTAAACTCATAGGACCACCTAGGTGCTGGATATAATGGAGAAGCAGCACTAGAATATTCCACAGAACAGCCTGGCCCAACTTCAGCAGATATTAATGACTCTGACACTGGTAATGTTGGCTTTGCAGTCTTTAATATAGTTTAATCTTAATATTAAATGTTGCATAAATGATAGTAAGCCTTTCTTCCTGCTTTTCCAAAAGCAGTGGTTAAGAGCAGAATAAAGCCAGAGTCAAGTAGCATAAATGGTTTGGGGTTTTTCCCCCACTCTCTACTAACATTAGAAGACAATTGAAATACATTGATCCTACTTAACTGTAGGATTTGGGGAGAAATTGAGTTAGTACCAACTCTGACTGTCCTGTCCTCTGTTTTCAAAGGCACCTTTTTCTAAGGAGACTTTCAAAGTCTCTTTGGCTTTTTTTTTCCCCCAATATTTTTTCCCTTCTTGATGGAGGAGATGTTTCCTGCAGGTTTAGTCAAATCAAGATGTTAGTAGAAAGTTATGTGGCAGAGGATGAATAATTCTCTTTAATACCTGAATACTTCAGCTAATTGGGCTCAGTATTTCTGATTAATTTTTTCAAACAATCCTGGATTTCTTGGAGGTAATTTTCTTCTGATAGAAACAAATAGCTGTTTTTCTTAAACTTAGGAAGTACAACCCTATGCTTGGAAAGCCAAGAATCCTGGAATACTAGGGAAGTTATTCTGTGTGATTTTTTTTTTTCTGTACTGTGTCAATTTTCTAGTTTTTCTAGAAAGTTTAGCTTTTGAAAACCTTAATTTTTACAATGGTAATACCAAAAATTGCAGTGACTTTGAATATGTGAGATTTGAGACTTTTATTCTGTTTTTGTAAGTGTAATGGAAATAGCTTTCACCTACTTCCCCACCGTTGTTTCTCCAGGATTTTCTGTAACTGGACAGCATTCCTGACTCTTGGTGGTTTGAAAATACAGCCAAGTCAGGTGTGAAAAAGCCCTGTTTAGAGAAATAAGTGGTGAAGTCTCTTCAGAATCCCCTTTTACTGAAAAACAGTATTTCCCTTCTTTAGACTACTCAAGCAGCTGGTCAGCTAAGCAGTTCTTACCAGCCAATGAAGATGAAGCCCAGAACTTTTCAAGTGGCTCTTTGGAAACAGCATATGAGAACAACATCACGACTGAATTTTTGAAGAGTGTAAGAAACATGAATGCTGAGGAGGTTACTGACACCCTGCACAAAATAGCAGCATCAAATCCAGCTTTCAGAGGTAATTTGCATACACATGTACACACACACATGCACATATATAAACACATACGTAACATCATTTATTAGCTGGGAAATATCAAGGACTTATATGGGTCAAAGAACTTTGAGGTATTAGGGAGAGTTGAAGAGAATTCTTTTTTCCCACCCTTAACTTTTGCAGGATCCAGTTTAGGAATGGTATTTCAGAATAGCTGCTTTCCCATACAGGCATTAGTAATTGCTGATTTTTTTTTTAATTCTTCTCTCATTTTTGCATAGTAATATTTGCATGGCAAGAGACAGTAAACTAAAACCAAATATATTGTTATTAAAAAATTAGAATCTTCTCTGAGCTGTAAGTGGAGAAATGCTAGTTTTATGAATACCAACAGTGAAGAATTTTTTTATTTACCAGTTCCTGAAAGAAGTGTATTTGCACAGTAACATAGAAATAATAATGAATCAGAGACAAGTAGTCTCCCTTTTGCATACAACTTTCTAATAAGTGTCAGCTATTAAACCTTCCCATGTCTTCAGTCAACTCCTGCTCTCTCTTCAGAAGCTTCCTGTGTATGTTTCTAAGCTTCTCAGAGTGTGTAACCTCACAAAGGTTAAAAGATGAACACTAAAGATGAGTACATTGTAGGAAAGCTTACAGTTTCCAGGCACATACTGATTGTTCTCCATTAAGGTATTTTTCTTTTAATGAGGAAAGATCCAAAACTCATCTCAGCATCTGAATGTTTCAGTATAACATGTATTTTTAAATTAATTTTATCATAAAATTGCTTGTTTTTTGATTTTGTTTGTTTGTTTGCCTTTAACTAAGGAATCGATATACCGAATGTTATAAGGATCCTGACTGAAAGTGGAACTCTGAGGGGACCAAGCAATGGCAGCACACAGTGACATGGTACTTAATAGAGATAATGTAGCAATGTTTACTTCCTCTAAGTTTGTTGCTTTACTTCATTTGACCTCATGGAGTTATTTTGTTTTACATTTAAGTTTTGTACAGTGTTTTTTTATATTAAATTAATAACTTGCTTTTGATGTTCTTGTTATTTATTTTTCCATTTAGCTGAAAGTTCTATATTGTGGAAAGGTTGTAAAGCTCGTGCTCATTCTTTCTGTGTTAAAACAGCTTTTTAAAACAAGCAAGGTAAACTTGCTTTCTTCAGTTTTATTAAATATATTGACAGTCTGAACTTTTCTTAATGTTGGTTCTTTTACAAAGAATTATTAGCAGAATGAACTACTGCACTCAGCAGTACAAACTCATCCTACTAGAAATGCTTGGAAGTTATTCCCTGTGGCTGCTGGGACTGACTAAAAAGCCTTTGTAATAAAAACTCTTTCCCATATAAGGGTTATGAACAAGTCTCCATATCTTTTTCTTAATAAGATTAAAAATAATAATAAAAAGTCAGCGCTGTCAGTCTCTTGCTGAGACTAGAAGTGTCTTGATTATAGCTGATTTAGGGAGCATAGAAGCTCAGCAAAGTTAGTAGAAGTTTGCAAATTTAGAGATATTTCCCAACAGGAAATATAAGCAGGCTCTGACTAAGAGGCACTGATGGAGTGGCAAGAGTATCTTTTGTCTTTTATCCTGCCAGTATGAGAATGAAATGAAAGCTGGCTTACACTGTCCTTCAGGCTCTTTTAACATGAGTTTTTTTCCAACTAAAGTAGTTCTGGTTCTGACTGAGTGTACATGTCTCTACATTAATGACTTCTACTTTTGTAGGAGGGTGAAAAAATGTTTTGAATGGTTATAGATTAGTTTGCTTGGGAAAAAATATTTTTTTAAAGTGATTAAAATTCAATTCCTGCTTGTGATGCTGGGTAGCATTCAGTGGTTCTAATTAAAGCTCTTCAGCTTTGCAGCCAAATACTGATGTAACTTAGACATGCTGGGGCCAGATGGCATATGAACTTTTTAGTGTTAACTTACTTTTTTTTTGAGATCTGGATGGAATTTGAGAATTCTCATCCTGATGGTTTCACATCTTCATACCATGGAATGCAAGATGCAGTAAAACTAAGGTAACAAAGAAAGCAGCAACAAAATTTATGAGTTTTATTATGTGAATGGACCCAGGAAGGAAAACAGTTCACAGAAAAATTAAAACATTGTGTTTTAAAGAAACTCTGAGGAATTTCTGGAAGGCATCTAAATCTGTTCTTATCAGAGGCAGAGATGGAACCAGAGTTCTTACATTTCATTTACTCTGTATAGGAATAATTTTAATGCCTGCTTCATGGAGGTGAATTTAATCAGCAAAAATTCTGAATTCTGAAAATAAAAATAGAAACATCTTTTTCCTGTTTGTTTTCAAGATGCAAAACAATCTTGTATTAAAATAACAAAATTAGAATATTCAACTGTTGTAAATGGCCATCTCTGAGACAGCTTCTTTTTCCTCTTACTGTGGAATCATTTCAAGTGGAAATAGAGTTACAATAAAGTTGAAGTGACTTGGATTTGAGATGGATTTTTTTGCTTGGGTACAGGAGGAGCATGCTGACAAAGAAGATCTAAATCTGTAGTACACTGACATAAAATGGTTGAATGGCATGCTGCAGAGTGCTGCTGTGCCTCTCAAAGACAGCTGAGAAGCCTGAACTGGATAAGAGTCAGCAAGTGAATGCTTCTGGAACTGTTTTCAAAAAACACAGTCCAACATAGTCCATCCAGCTGTACAATTATTTTTATTTTTTCCTTTCTTACCAGGTGCAAATAGAGGCTGAAGAAGCATTGTATTATTTTGTTCTTTTATCTGCCTCTGTTTTGTGATGGCTTGGTGTATTCTCATACTAATGGAAAACTGTATATTTGTTCCAAAATACATTTTAATGTTTTACTTGTGCCAGTATTGCAAAGTAAGGAAGAAAAAGAAGTATTATCTTTACTGGTAATATTTAAACAGTGCTGTTGGTGGGGTTTAATATTATATTTTTTTGGTTTCTCACAATAATAGCAAGGCAGACTTCTGAGGTAACTAGAGAATTAATAAAATTAAAAGTTAACCAATAACAAAAATTAAACTAAGAGAAAATTAATTTTCTGTAAAGCTTCATCTAGGTTTTTACATATTTTACTGAGACCAGAGAGCGTAGAGGAAAATGATTTTTAACAAAAAGCTGCAGAACTCCTATTCCTCACAGAAGGCACAAAGGGGAAGGGAGAAGGGTGTTCACAGGTTAATTGGCAGGAAATAAGAAGTTTAGAGCTTGCAACTGCAGAGTTAGTGTCTCGTGTGAATTGAGACATTGTTGTAGACAGGTGTGGAACATCCTCCTTGTTTGTTGCTTCCTGGGTCTCCCAGGGTTTCGTGCTCTCTTTCTGATGTGGGAATTCATTACCCCTTTGGAGCAGCAAGCTTTATCTGGGTATGCACAAAAGCCTGCAGCATGCCTCGTGGTTTATATGTGAAATAATAACCTTGTGTGTGTGAAATAATAACAATAACCTCAAATGCCAATGCTCACTCTGCAGTGCCTTCACTGGAAGAATCACAGAATCAATTAGGTTGGAAAAGGCCTTAGATCAAGCCTAACCCATGACCCAATACCATCATGTCTACTAACCTGTGACACTCCTCTCTTTCCTGCAGGGATGGGGACTCTATCATCTTCCTGGGCAGTCCATTCCAATGTTCAACCCTTTTCAGTAGAGAAATTCCTCCCAATGTCCAACCTAAACTACCCCTGACACATTTAAGACCGTGTCCTCTCATCCTGTTGCTGATTGCCTGGGAGAAGAGGCCGACCCACACCTGGCTACACTCTCCTTTCAGGTGGTTGTAGAGAGGGAGGGATAGGGTCCCTCCTGAGCCTCCTTTTCTCCAGGTTAAATAACCCCAGCTCCCTCAGCTGCTCCTCACAGGACTTGTGCTTATCTGGGTACTGGTTATTATTAATGCATCTTTTTTCTGCTGTGGTGCCTGAGCAGCCATGTTTTAAGGGAAGGGAGTTCATCTTCACAGAACTCCAGAGTAAACCAAGGTGGAAGGGACTCATGGAAATCACCGAATTCAGCCCCTGGCTGGAGGTATATCCTGCACAGGACACCCCAAGAGCCACACCATGTGCTTGAGAGCCTTGTACAAACACATCTAACTCAGGCTTGGTGCTGTGATCACTTCCCTGGGGATCCTGTTCCAGAGCCCAGCCACCCTCGGCATGAAGAACCTTTTCCTAATATCCAACCTGTGAAAAATGCCTATCACTTGTTTTAAAAAGTTTAATAGTAATAAAATGGTTATAAAAATAGTAATACAATTAGAGTTATAATAATTTGGACAATTTGAATTAGGACAATATGAGACAATAGACACAAAGAATTACGGACGTCTGGGTACCTTTTTCTGGGCAGCACAAGCCTGAAAAAGGACACATGTTAACAAAGGATTAACCCTTAAAAACAACAGCCTGTTGCATATTCATACACCTCATACATGATGCATAAATTCCATTCAAACACAGGATTCTGTCTGGTCATTGCCAACTTCTTCCTCCAAATCCTAACAGTGCCTTTGAGGTGGGAAGAAGTTTCTTCTGATAAGACAGCAATAAATTCTTTTTCCCTGAAAGATTTAGGTGTCCTGTGGCTGCTACCTTGCTGCAAGTCCTTTCTTTAAAAAAAGTATCCTACATAGCATAGTTTCTATTTTAACATTTTTTATAACCTTAAACTATATTTAACACACTACTTAAGAGAATTAACACAGCATTACTTTCTAACACAACACATATAATATTAATTTTAATATTTGCAAAAAGCTGTCACAGACATATTTTCAGAAAAATCCTTTCCTTAGGATTTTTCCTCCTGGCCTCAGGAACAAAATGTAAACAACGGTTATCTGCTGCTGTGGAATGCAACAGGTGGAGCTGTGATTGGTCTCATGTGGTTGTTTCTAATTAATGGCCAATCACAGTCAGCTGGCTCGGATTCTCTGTCTGAGCCATAAGCCTTTGTTATCATTCCTTCTTTTTCTATTCTTAGCTAGCCTTCTGATGAAATCCTTTCTTCTATTCTTTTAGGATAGTTCTGATATAATATATATCATAAAATAATAAATCAAGCCTTCTGAAACATGGAGTCAGATCCTCGTCTCTTCCCTCATCCTCGGACCCCTGTGAACACGGTCACAAAAAGCCAATCACAAAATACGCATTTTTCACAAACCCAAACCTCCCCTGACACAACCTGGGGCCATTCCCTCGGGTCCTGTCCCCGGTCACCACAGAGAAGCGATCAGTGCCCGCCCCTCCCGTTCCCCTCACGGAGGGGGCGCCGCCGGCACCCCCGGGGCCGCCCCGCCTGCAGAGGGCGCCAGGGCGCGCGGCCGCGGCGGAAGCGCGCGTGCCCCAGGCGCGTGGGGCGGGCGCTGGCGGCGCCGCTCACGTGGGCGGCCGCTTCCGGGCAGGCGCTCGGCGGGGGCGGAAGCGGGGCTGGCGCTGCCGCGCGCGTGGTTGGTGAGTGAGGGAGCGAGCGGCCGCGCGCGGGCCGGGCGGGAGGAGGCGGACGGGGAGCGGGATCGGGATCCCGAGGCCGGCGCGGTCCCTCTCGGTCCGGCCCTGCTGGCGGGGCTCGCCGCGCTCGCCCGGCCCCTGCGCCAAGGGCCGCCCGCCTTTTGTGCGACCCGCCCTCCCTCACGTTCCTGCGCCAGGGAGGCGGCGGGAAAAGCGGGAGCCGCGGCGGCGCGGGCCGGGTGCCGCTCCCGGGGAAACCGGCGGCATCGGCTCCGCCGCGCGCCGCCGCCCCTGCCCCACCTCCCCCGGCGGCTTCTCCTCGCCGCCGCTCCCGCCTCGCCCGGCGCTCCCTGGGGCCGAACTCGCGGCCTCCCCGGCGCCGGGCCGGCACTGACGCGCATTATTTGAACGCCTCGCAGAGCGGCTGCAGCGGGGCGGAGGGAAGCGGCGTTCGGGGAGCGAGCCGAAGGATGTCCCGGGACGGCGAGGAAGGCAGCGTGACCGCCTAGATCCGCGGAAGGAGCGGCCGCTCCGGCGCTCGGGTACGGCGGGCGCGGCGCGGGCTCGGGCGGCGCCGTGCGGTCCCGGTGGCGGCAGCGGCGGGGGATGCGCTGGCGGCGCGGGAGCGCGCGGAGGTGATCGCCTGTAAGTATCGCTGTGCTGTGCCGGGAGAGAGCTCGCCCGCGGGGAAATGCGTATCTGATCGGAGGAGTCGGGTAGGGCGTGTGCCTTGCCTTCGGGTCTCTCAGGATTTTCCTGACTGAGCAAGATTGTGAGGTTCCCGAAGGATGCTGCTTGAGAGCTGGGAGGGAGTGAAACCAGAATCATTTGATTGGAAAAGAGCTCCAAGATCATCAGGTCCTACCTGTAACCGAGTATTTTTTCTGAGCCTGAGGTGAGGGTGCCTGAGTGACATTGGAAGTGGTGTCTGAAAAGCGATGCATGCTACTTTATGTTCAAGGAACCCTGCATCGATTGGACGTTGTTTTAATGCTTTGGATTGTAAAACCATGTTAGTGCTTAACTGTTAGGTGCTCAGTCTTGCTGGAGGAGGGCCAGGTGGAAATACACAGAATCACAGATTAGCTGGGGTTGGAAGGCACTTCTGGAGATCATTTAGTCCAGTCTGCCTGCCAAGGCAGTATAACCTAGAGCAGGTGTCATAGGAACACATCCAGGTGGGTTGGATTGTCTCCAGAGACCTTCCTGGGCAGCCTGTTCCAGTGCTCTTATACCCTTAAAGAAAAGAATTTCTTCTTCATGCTGAGGTGGAATTTCTTGTGTTTTGGTGTATGGCTGTTGCTCCTCATCCTGTTGCTGGGCACCACTGAAAACACTCTGGCACCATATTCTTGGCACCCATCTTGGAGAAATTAAAATGCAATAATGAAATTCCCTCTCAGTCTTCTTCAGACTAAACAGGCCCAGCTCCCACAGTCTCTCCTTCCTCGTAAAATGCAGTTTGTGTCCAAGGCAGTTGTTTCAGCAAGAAGCTTCATTGAAATGGTTACATAATTTCATCAGCTGTAGACAGTTTTGTTTGATGTCTTATTATGTAGCCACTGTGGTGCTTATATCCTTATATTTTGTAAGGATTTTGTCCTTTGGTATAGCGTGGTACATATGAATTGGAAATGGATAGGCTTAGATTACCAATTATTCCAAGAATATTTATTGTGAGGTAAGCTGTGCTGCTTTTAGCAGGAGAAAGGATATTTTACATGCCTGCTCCTTTAAAAGAACTTAATTGCTCTGTTCAGGTGTGTGCACACCTGTATTGTGAAGTTTTTATGCTGACTGGGAGCCAGACATTACTCTTGTAAAAGCAAACCTTGTAAGTGGAAATAACTTCTATGCCAAAAGCTTCTAGCCATTTCTATATATCAAGTGGTGAAATTCTTGTAACTCTTTCCTAAAAAGATGCATATGGTAAAAATCAAACGTTTATAAAGCCATCGTTGTTATAGTTGGACACTAAAGGACCTTTTCCTTTTGGCACCAGGCTCCAAGTTTTTTAAAACCTTTTGAGTTCATAGGTTACTTGTGCCAAATTTGTACTTCAGTTAAAGTGGTCTTGCATATGATTTTTTAACCTAGTGTGGGAAAAGCAAAACTAAATTGCAGTCAAATGTTGGTGTAGTCAGTTAACATTGTTTTAAAATAATAGAAAATTACAGTTTGTTTTAAAACATTCTTTAATGATTATCCTGTTAATGTATATATTAAATACTGTAGTACAGCACAAATTTCAGCTTGAAGTCCATTGGGAAAATCAGCTGTAGGAATGATTATCACATCCACCAGAAGAGAATCATTGTTTGGATATGTTATTTAGAAATTTCTGGGTTTAGTCAGTTGTATTGTTGGGGTTTTGGCTTGGGTTTTTCTTGATTCAGGTTTTTTTTGTGGGGAAAGTGGATGGTGGCTTGTTTGGGTTTTTTTTTTTTGAGAGGATTAAATAAATCTGTGGTGTAGTGTTTGTTGGGACCTTTTCAGTGTGTTCATTTTTTTAACTTGGTAGACATGTACTTCAGTATCAAAACAGATAGAACAAAATTAAAAAGCTATTTAGAAACTTATGGGAGTTTTAATTTGTTTTGGTTATTGTGCCTCTATTCCAGTGTGTTTGTACAGCTTACAAGTACAGCGGCTCAGATATCTCATTTCTTACGCCTTATTAAAAATGTTTTTGTTTTCCTTTTTTTTTCAGTCCGTAGTTGCCCATTTGTCCTCTTCTTTCCCCCTGCTTCTAGTTATATTTAAATGCACAGCCTGGTATTTTCAGTGTAAGTTTTCTTAGGTGTTATGTGTCCTTTTATGGGTGGAGGCCTGTTTAAACCTGTGATTGTCCATGTGCAGGCTGTGTGCTGCTAGTGATGGACTTGGTGAGCAATGTGCACCTGAAAGGGAACGGTTCGCTGAGCTCCTTGGCTTGACAAGAACTGAGCATGTAAAAAGTTGTTTTGTTGGCAGGAACTTTTTAAAACAAAACCAAATCAGCAACTTAACTCTTGGTAACGCAGTGGCAGGTGCAGATATCTGGATGCTTTATGATAAAGTAGTTCTCAAAGCAAAGATGGCCAAAGGAGCAGCAGAATGTTTTCTGGATGCTGGAAGAGCAGCTGCATGGGATCAGTCTGCATGTGTGTTTAGTCTAGCATCTTGTCTCAGGAGTGGACACTCAGTTATGCATAGACAAAAGAATGAAAACAGTAGCTGTTGTTAGGAGGTTGCTGCTCTTTGGTGGAAAAACTACTTTTGTTTTGTGTTTAATCTGATTAAATTCTCTTTTTGCAGAGAATCAGAATGACTAAAAAAAGGAAACGTCAGGAGGATTTCCAGAAAGTGAAATTCAAAGTTGGGAAAAAAAAGCCTAAACTAGAGAATGCAACTGATACTACCTTCAAAACAAAGGCCATACAAATTCCTGAGCAGCTTAAAGAAGATGGAGTGCTTCCTACACAAAATAGAAAACTTAACATAAAGGTATGCTGTGATACTGCATTCTGAAATGACAGAAAATTGCTTGCCTTTTGTCTAGGTTGACTATGTTTACTGCAATTTGGGAAAAAAGCATTTATAAAAAAATAGATAAATGCAGCAGGCTATCTGAATGCAGCCTCGTGTTTAAACAGTCTTGAATTTCTCTGGGGGTTGGATTTGTTTTACTTTCTTTGTGCCATCGTCTGTCTCTTGCAGCTCTGTGCTTAAACAGGAAAGCTATTCAGGCTGAGGTTTTGTAGTTCTGCTTTTGAGAGCGAGAGTGAGAGGACTTTCCTTTGGTCATCCCTCTGTTGAGTCAGTAGGGTTGTGCATAAATTTGAATGAGACCTAAGGACAAGTCATTATACCTTGTTTTTCCTATCACTGAATTCTGATTATTTGTTAATTGTTGTGCTATAAATTGCATACCATGTTCATTCTAAACCCATTTTGCTGTTATGAACAGCAGTACATCATAAGAATATTGTGCATTTTTAATTGTTTAGGAAAAATGTGCAGAAAATACATGGGGGAAGTTTGAACAGTTAAAATAATAATGATGGCAAGTGTATATGTTTGCTTCCTTATAGGATCTGCTCTCACAGATGCATCACTATAGTCCTGGGGTCAAGCATAATGCACTTCTCGGACTCAAAGAACTCCTGTCTCAGTATCCCTTTGTAATTGATGCACACCTTTCCAGTATAATAAGCGAGGTGGCAGCTGTGTTTACAGACAAAGATTCCAGTGTCAGAGGAGCAGCTGTTCACCTGCTGCAGTTCTTGGCTTCAAAAATAAGAGCGGAACAGATTGCTCCATTTTTCCCTTTGGTAAGTGCCCATCTCTCTAGTGCCATGACTCATATCAGTGAGGGAATTCAGGAAGATTCATTGAAAGTTTTGGACATTTTATTGGAAGCATACCCGGCTCTTCTTACAGACCGCAGCATTATATTGTTGAAGAATTTTGTAGAGCTTATTTCTCACCAGCAACTCTCAAAAAGACTGAAAAGCAGGGACAAACTTTCGTGGATGCTCTCTGTTAACCCAAATCGCAGAGTAACTTCTCAGCAGTGGAGGTTGAACGTTCTTACCAGGCTCAAGAAGTTTCTCCAGGCAGTGGTAGATGGATCCAGTGATACAGAGGATGAAGGGCTTCAAGAGCAGAAGGACAACTCTCATTCTGTGAGGAACCCAGTATGCATTAGTTGGAAGCTCCATGCAAATAATCAGCAACCTATACAACTGTTTGAAAATGGTGGCTTACGACCAAAGATCAACTCATCATTTAGGCTGAGGTGAGAAAATGTTAAGTAGTTTGGGAATTAATGCCAACTGTGTGATCGCAATTTAATTTTTTTTGTGGGATTGTCCCTTAGCCATATTTTAGGACACTTAGTGTAATTTGTAGTCTTACTGCAGAGGCTTGAAAATACAGAAATACTCAGCAGATAACTGTGTTATGTGTATAGCAAGAACCTTTCCATTATAAAGTCTTTGTTTTATGCTATTAATGGTAATTTTGGATTACCAGCTCTGTTGGGATAGTTTTGGAATGCGAACTGACAGTCACTTCTTGCAGGATGTCTAACACACCTAGGGACAAGTAGGCAAATTTCTTTGTGTGAAATGTAAGCTTGTTTGCGATAATGAATTTTACTGAAATGTTTTGCTTTTACCTTCAAGAGTCTGTCATAAGGTCAGGAATCTGTTATCTTTGACTGTAGCTCCTTTTAAAAAGGACAGCAGGATGGGATGTGTCTGGTGGTATGAAGTTCTGCTGAGTTTCCAATTCTAGATATTTTAATCACTTCACCAGTTTATATATTCACTGTGGATGAAAGATGTCTCGGCTGAGACATGCTGATGAATATGAAAGGAAGCTTAGTGTGCTTAGTCACAGAAGGGTTTGTGTGGGTTTCAGTAGTACTCTAAACAGATGTGAGCTGAAGTTAAGGGACAAACAAACAGCTGTTTTGATTTCTCTTCTCCTCCCTGATTCACCCACTAGAGGTGAACCTCCCACCTCACTTTATGGTGCTTTTTGAACATTGGCATCCTCAGATGCATTACTATGGATGTTACATACCTGCTGACAGGAGATGGAATGGTGTCTTAAAAAATGGAAGCAGTTTAGCTGTTACATAGATCTGTTCTCTGTAGATACCAAGCTGGTTTGAAGAAAAATTACAATCCTTGTTTTACTGCTGGACAAAATAAGAGGTGTAAAGCAGTTATACCAAATTCATCTAGGAAGTCAGTGGCAAAAAGGGGGATTAAACCCACTGCCTACTCCATTACTATGTCCATCTTATATCTTTGAAGGAATAAAGGACAGAAGAAGAGGTGTTCTCTCTGAAATACCCAGGTTGACCTGAATCGGCAGATGTTTTCCATTTCTGTCGGGGAGAGGCATCCATTGCTGCTCTCCTAGTTTTCCTCTTTGGAGGTAGCATATTACTTTTGGTAGGTGTGGGAAGCATATTAAGCTCAGTAAGAAGGTCAGCTTTTTCTCCTAAAAGTGGCTGTCAGCATAAGGGTTCAGTCATGACCAGCAGTATCTGCTGCAGGTAAAATTTTAGCTGGCAGCTAAAATCACAACTAAACATCACTGACTAGGCTGGTGATGCCCCCTTGAGGCAGGGAAAGGGTTCAGTGCTGGGCACAGAACAGTCCTATTGAGTTCATCTTTGCAGTCAGAGGCACACAGTTGTGCACCACTGTGTGTCAGAGGATGCTTGTATTGTGCCCTGGGTGATATGCAGTGTGTCATGTACCAGGCTGTGTAATAGCTGAAGATGCATTGTATCCAAGGTCTAGGAAAATAAACTTTACATCTGGTGTCACCTGAATTGGATTCCACTTTTCTGAGGAGCTAGATTTTGGTGGAACATCGTGATGTGCTTCTGGTTATAAATACTTACAAAAAGATGTTTGCAAGCATGAGGAGGAGCCAGAAGAATAGAAGGAAACATGGCTAGAATCCAAGGCGAGATTGGCAAAGCAAGCTGATGGCAGCAGAACAGAAGAATAGAGAGGGAAAGATCATCTGCTGAAGGTACTAAAATGTTCTCATTTTATTGCATTTGTGCATATTTTTGGTGTATTCATTTTTCACAAGGGTACAGCTTGTTTTAGTGACTATGTGTGAAGTTCCAATAGTTATGGTGGTGATTTTTGTATTGGCCACTGAAATAATTTCTAATAATCTCAAGGTGTTTAATTCTGTCACTTCCAATCCAAACTGTTGCCTTTTATGGGTATTCTGAGGCCTCTGCTATGGCCACTACTGCAAGGACAGAAATTATTTGTAATAAGAGGTGCAGTACTCTGTGTGTGTGTGTTTTAAGTCAAATAGTCAAGTCTATGATCCTAGCTAAGGATAATGAGGTGACCAAACCATAAGTAATTATTTGCAGAGTGTGTGTGTGTATTGGTAGTCTTGTCACTAATACTGCAAGTAAGTTTCAACTTTGTTTTTCCAAACAGCATAATAGCATACTAAATTGTTAAAGTTCCTGTATCTATTTAATCTTGCAAGCTCATTGCACAGGGCTGACATATCAATGATAACCTAGTGATTATGGAATGAGATATTCTGAATCAGTTTGCAGTATTAATGTTTAATAAAAAGGATAGATTCTGAGCTTGGAATGCTGGATGATTCAAAGATGCAAATCTTAAGACGCTGTTATCTTCTGTTGTGTGGTGGATCTTCCTACTGTGTGTAAATTAAAAATTGCAGTGTATTAGAAAATTGTTAGAATGTATTCTCTACATTATGTGCTGACTGTGCTGCTTTTTGCATCAAACTCATTTCAGGTGTGGAAAAAGAGAAAGCCTTCACAACTCAAATGTGGTGGTACCAAGGCGTGGGATTTTATTTTTTTTTTGACTGGAAGAGAAAGAGTTGAGCTTCAGATTCTGCTGAGAGAGTTCAATATGAAGCTGCAGAGAAAAGCAAAAATGACTTGAGAAACTGAAATGGAAGATGAGGCATAGCCGATAAAATGTACATGTGCATCAAAGAGAAAAGGAGAATGCAGTTCACTTGGTGTGCTGTGTGTTTGCTGCATTTGGCAATGCACACAGAAAAGGAGGACAAGTAACCTGGCTTAAACTGCAAGCCATAAAAACTTAACTTCCAAAGACTTTTCCTGTTTTAAAAGAACAGCAAGTTATTTCCTTATTTTCTATTTCTTTTATGCTTCCTTGACTTCCCTTTGCTGAATTTCTGTTGTCTTCTTACTGTCAAATGGCAGATATTTACACAATTTTTGTTTGGTCCTGCTGTATAAAAATACTGGCATTTTAAAGAAAAATGGTAGCTTAGGGTACACAAATATCTTGCAGCTCCCTTCAATAGTATTTCATTCTGATATAAAGGTGATATGCTTTGCAGTGTTTCTAAAAGTCACCCTACCACTCAAGAGTAGTGATAACAGATATGTAACAGCACAATTGCCATCAAACCTGCCCAGGTCAAGTGAACCTGTATTGTTAAGGATATCTGCTGGACAGATTGCTATAATACTTTGTCATCATCTGGCACCTAAAATGTATTTTACACTTTTATTGTTAACCTTAAATATGTGGAGGAGTCTTACCTGGAGAGATAGGGGCTTCTTCTGCAGGGGTACATGAAAGCTGTGCTAAGTATTCTTACCCCAATGCTTTCAGCAGCTGGGAGGAGTACCCCTTTTGGCACTAATTCTTCCTTTTTCCATTTCTTGTTTCAGAAAAGTACTGAAATAGTTGTGTGTTACACTTCTGTAGAAATCTTCTAATCTGGATTACCAGCTCCTCAGGTTTCATGCACTATTCACTTTTTAATTGGGAGATTTTTGTGTTCCTTAAATAAATTGCTGGAATTCCAGAGTTCTGCTGTAATATCAGGTATTTTTGCTGTAATATCAGGTATTTTTTGGAAAAGAAATTACTAAAGACTACTACTTCAGAACTATTCCAGCCAATTACTTAAATTTCAGACTTGTCTGAGGCCATAATCCTGTAACAGCATAGCATGTACAGGACAACCTGACTTTTTCAATGAGACTGTAGTCTTGGCATCAACAGGCTAGATTTCATTGTGATTGTAACTGGAAGATGGGATTTGTCTGCTGTATTTGAGATAACAGAATTAAAAAGTGTAAGATAGAACCATTCATAAACTCTTTCTAGTCTTAAAGAAGCTGGTGTCTACTGCAGTGCCTGTGCTACAGAAAGGAAATAAGGCAAAAAAACAAATAGAGCAAATTATATTTATTGGATATGTTGGTGGCTGCAGTTAAAGCTAAGCTTTATAAAATTTTAACATGTTTGATAATTGTAAGTAAAAGTAAAGCAATTTTTTTTCTTATGATCAGTTATGTTTCCACTTATCCCTTTTATTTTGTGGTGGTGATCTAAATTCTCCCCCGTCTTGCCTTCATTGAAAAATAGCTTGTATTTGTCTCACACTTTGTTTTAATTCCTTCTCCCTGTTCCTTTTACATGTCATTAATACCTGGATATTGGTTTAGTGATTTTTCTTGATACACTGATATCAGCTAGAGAGAAATGGCAGAATAAAATTATTATTTGTATTGTAGGTGATGGCAAAACATGTAGCTAGAAGGATAGAACTAATAGAAGATATAGCTAATTGGGTAATTTAGAAGTGACTACGGAAAACTGCTTTACATCTTCAATATGAAATTAAAATACTTGTCAACAAAACTTCTGCAGGTCTGTTGAAAGTTTTCCAGTTCCTATTTTGAGTGTATATGTAAAGAAAAATGACTTGGAGATCATTACTGAAATAAAGGAGTTTAGCAGCAGGTTCAGTGTGCTAATCCTATGCATGTTAGGAAATTAAAATTATGATAGGAATTCCCCGCTGTGAATTAGGAAACAAAATCACAATGGAAAACAATTTTACACATGATCGATTGAAACTGTTGTTGCCTCTTTTTAAGGAATCTGTACTTGTTAAAATTAACAGGATTTACCAGGGTTTTAGTTCATTTAAAGAATCTTCTTTTCAAATTACTTGAATTTATCCAGTAGCAGTGTTGGGTCATAACTGCTGATTGTCCTTTCAGAGACACAAGGTGTTTTTTGAGTAGGGGGAGAATAAGAGTTGCTTTTTTTGATTTCTGGGAGATATTGTATTAATTTAAACTGTATCTTGGTTTTTAAATTTTTTTAACTTCATTATCAGATAATTTTCTGTTAAGTTGCCTTTCAGAGCACAGTAGCTAAACATCAGGTGGGAACCAAAGGTATATTTTACAGGAACTTTTTTTTCCACATTTGATATGAAAAACATTGTGTTTATTATAGTTGGAGATGGTTATTAACTGTAATAAACCTCATGCATTTGACAACACCTTGTAGTCAGCTTCGTTATTTTGCTTTAAAGAGCTTAAAAGGGACTTTTTATTATTTTGTTGTGTTGAATATAATTAATTCCTTACTGTTGGTTGAAGGTGATAGGATAATGCACATTGTATTTCTCCATTTCATAGACTTCACATGTAACAATGGGGAAAGAAATACTGAAATCTAAGAAGTTGTTACAGAAGCACACAAACTTGCAGGGAGACTTGGGAGCAGGTTTGTTGTAGATGGTTTGAACTCCCTTTTTTCCATACTGAAATATCTAGCAAGAAAGCCAGCAAATATTTAATGTGTTAAAAAAGTATCTTTTCCCATTATTTAGAAATGAGGAAAGTGGTATTACTGTAATCTTGTTTTGAAAGGTATGATCTTTATCTTTTTATGCTTTTTTGCTTTTGTTGTTTAGGTCTCTGACAAGTGTAATGGACAGTGCAGAAAAAGGCCTGTCCTCGGCTGAAAACTTAAAAGGTTTTATTGAGATAATAATTCCATTACTGATTGAGTGCTGGATTGAAGCATCTCCTGCACAATCAGCTCCCATTCTTGGAAACCTTTTGGAATCAGAATCTCAGCAGCTCATGCAGCAAGTTCTTAGCATAATACATTTATTGTGGAAACTCACAAAGCGACACGATGAAACATACAAAATGGTAAGGGAGAAATGATCCATGGCATAATGATGACAGTTCATTTTGTTTGGATAAGAAACTAGTGGTTTGGTGATTTGAAGTACTGAAGGCACTTTGTTAAGGGAGAAAAAGCCTAGGTGTTGAGTAGATTTTGAATCTGGATTTTGTTGCCTCTTACTGTAGAAAATAATCTGTTGAACTGAGCCAGGAGTTCAGTAAAAAGTCTCCAGGAATCCTCCTTGACTGCAGCACAAAGGTTTTGAAACTGGAAATGGTAATAGAAAAGAGGAGCAGATATTTGTCTCCCAGATAACCTCTAGAATATAAACTGGAACAAAGTATAGAATGGAGTTTGTTTAAAGATTCCTTGTTTTTGTGTGTTGAAAAATTTCTTGGGGGAGTGAACAAACTAAATGTTTGGAAAGGTAGAAGATAATGGTGGTTTGAGATCCTGTAATTGCTTGGTGCAATCTGTGTTGCTGTGATTGGTAGGATCATAAGACATTGGATGAAAAAGGATTTTAGCAAGTATCCTCTGAAGTTGTTTTTTTTTTTTTCCTAGGTTTTTTTCTCTGTATTTTACTTAGATAACTGAATTACTTGTTTTGCTAACTTTTGCCGCTTTTCCAAAAAATTTGCAAATTGGAAAATTTGGCTCTTGAGTAGTTGGAAGAAAGGTCTTGACAGTTCTTGGTTTAACCTGTGTATAGGACTGTAGGTCCCTTTGCTAAATGAAAAGCTACACATAGGGTAATTACTGGAAAACATTTGTGGAATCATTACATTAAACCAAAGTTACTAAACTGCTTTGAGGGATGGATTCAGTGTGTCTGAGCAAAGCACGCTGTTCCTGTTTTTTCTTCTTCATCTTTTTTAGAGGCCCTCTTGGAAGTGGGCAAAAAAGCAGGCACTTGACCTGGAAAATTCCTGTGGCAGCCTCCTGTCCCTATCCTTTTTCTGAAAGATCCTGGAAAACTGCTGCCCTTAGCCATAGGGTGCCTGTCTTTTGGTCATGTAAATGGCACACTCCTCTGTCAAGATATAAAGTGGTTTGGGTACACACAGTTGGATTATGACCTTAAGTTGTTTGTGGGGAGAAAAAAATCTGAGGTTCATACAACTTGGTTTTTTTTGTGGAGCAAATTTCATTTTAGATTAATTTTTTTTTTTTGTCTTTACAGTTACCATTATATACAAAATGCATTCAAATGGCTCAGTTTGAAAATGAAAGCTTTGCTTATTTAATAGCCCTTGGGCTTGCAGGCCAAAGTGGCTATCACAGTCACTATGGAAAACCACTCTGAATATGCTTGGTGGAAAGCTATTGATCTTTGAAATAGTTTAATGGTCATTCTCTGCTCTTAATAGTTGAATATTGAAAAGATTATTCTGCCTGATCAATTTGATAGCAATGCAGGTTTTTTTAGTGGTGAGTTCTGCTGGACACTTTGTGGAATGGTGACTGTCTGCTCACCTGCAAAGAGGTATCGGAACATGTTTTAAGTCCACTCTGATTTTAAGAACCCTGATAAATTGATATAAAAGTACTTTCATTCAGATCTGTAACTCAGATTAGTATTGCATATATCCACATAAATATGTGCTAAAAAATAAAATGGTTCATGTAGCAACATGTTGTTGCTCAACCTTAACTTACAGCATCTTGTTATACTCCCTTGTTTTGTGGACTTTCATGCACAACACTTGAAAGTAAAGATGTATGAAAAACTTGGAATCAGAGGCTAAAGTTCCTAGTTTCATTGATTCCAATAATGAATTTTGGGACATAATTGTCTGGATTTATTTCATTTGCTACCATGTTTTCTGTCTATCATCTGCTTTCCTTAACAGGAACTATGGCTTCGAATGAATTACCTTGTTGATTTCAAGCACCACTTCATGCGTCATTTTCCTTATTCTTTACAAGATACAGTAAAACACAAAAAGAAAGATCCATGCAAAAGGTAAGAATAAAATCCATGTCATGTACCAGCTTTTAATTTCATAAGAGAAGTGGGACAATGTGACTCACATGCTTTATCAAATATTAAGTTTTTAATGATGGAAAATAAAACTTTTTATTGCATATTTCTTGAAGATCTGTGGAGATGCAGTTAAAAGAAGGGTGCAGTGCTTCAAATTGAGATGTTTTAAGTTGTTCTTTGTAAAAGTATTGTATAGGAAGTTGTCTGAATAGCACCCAGTAGAAAATTAAGTGCTGCCTTAGGGAAATAAAAGCATTTTATTCAACTCTTGATCTGGAAATTGCATATTGCTAAATGGTGATTGTTTTAGGCTAACTGGTTTCATATTTCTGCATGTTTTCTTCAGCTGACT
Source organism: Ammospiza nelsoni (assembly GCF_027579445.1). NCBI lineage: Eukaryota > Metazoa > Chordata > Aves > Passeriformes > Passerellidae > Ammospiza > Ammospiza nelsoni. Next base: position 93,003,821 of record NC_080633.1, read on the forward strand.
GCTGAATTACATTAAACATAGTTCCAACATTCTTTTCACCTCCATATAGTCTTCTCTAGTTGTATTATGGGGCTGGGTGAGCACATCTTGGAGGGGATATTGGCACACTGTGGCTGTCCTGTAGGGCAGAGCAGTACTGGAGCAGAAGCCAAACACATGTTTCTTCACTATTGAGCTGTCAAAACAGATGCACCAATTCTGTTTTGCTACGGGCCAGTAGTAACTTGTCTCCATTCTTAACTCCCAGATGTGAGACTAAATTCATGCTAAAGTTGTTCTGAAATCATTCTGCACCTTTGCAGTCTATGTAGAACACTGGTGTATGTACAAGGGTATCAGCTGGTGTCCATTTTTATTTCAAAAATAATTTTTTGAAATCTTTCTGTTCTCCCCCCTCCTCTCCTTAGCAACAGGAACTGTATGAAATCCTCAAACAACATCGACCATCTTTTGTTGAATTTAACCTTGTGTGACATAATGGTTTCATTAGCAAGTGCTTCAACACTTCAGACGGACTCTGGCTGGCTGGACATGATAAGGAAATTTGTGACAGACACTCTTCAGGATGGCAGCAAGTTGAATAGCAAGCAAGTGAACAGATTGCTTGGGGTGACTTGGAGACTAATGCAAATACAGCAAAACAAGGGTAAGCTTAGTAGTTTCTTTAAAGCAAAACTATGCACTGACAAAGCTTTGAGTTGTTTCAGCATTTTAATGCTGCACTTTATGTTCTCAGTTGTTACATCAAAATGCATTTTGTCATAGAGATAAAATTGATTTCATGGTGATATCCTTGCATGTAGCATTGGAGACTGTTTTTGGAATGCTTTTAAATTCATACTGTTGATATCCAAGGTATGAATATATTTGTACCTGTTTTCTGGTTTTGCTTCTTAAGATACTCTTATAAATGGAAGATTAGCTTTATATTGAAAAAGTAACTACTAGGCTGTAGAGATGCACGATACTTTAATGTACCAGTCCTTATTTAAAGTCATTAACATAGCTGATAGACTCCCTCAAGTACTGTCAGATGACCATTTTAGTTCTGTGGTAATGTGAAATGTCAAGATACTTTTGATGGAATCTGCTGTTGAGTATTTTCCAAGGTTTGAATTCTTTTCCAAGACAAAACATTTCCAGTTATGTCTTGCAGGACCAGTCTAATATTTTAGCTTGCTTTTTTTTCTTTAATTTCAAGTGCTACTTGGTTGTATTCCAAATGAGACCTTGCCTATATAGAACTTCAAGAAAGGACTTTTATCAATAACCAGAAAAGTGACAGCAGTCTTTTATGTTTTACCAGTGTGATAGAAATGAATTCCACATCCAACTAGTTTAAAGAAAAGCCCTTAGCAACAGATACAATAGTTAGAGTTGTAAAATGAAAAGATGTCAAATGTCCCTCAAATACATTTTGGCAGTTAGTTATGTTTCCTGCCAAATCCATTTTAATTGGGAATCTGTCTATTCCCATATCTCTGGTGACAAAGGTAATAACTGCTCATTCCTATCTGCACTTCAAATTTAGCTTTGTGTTAAAGAAAAATAAGAATCCAAAGTCAGAGCCTGTTGCACCACCTAAGATAAAGCAGAGGAGTTGCTACGCAGGAAAGTAGCTTCCAAGTAGTTGTTAGATGTTAGATATTTCAGGCTTTCTTTGTAATGAAATACTGATTTTTTTTTTTAACTTTGCCAAACTTCTACCAAACAGTGGACAATTTAATAATTTTCTGATGATCCTGTAGGAGTTCAGTATCTCACAAAGCTGTGTCTGTTCATGTGGATGGTTTATCTCACCCCTTCAAGATAATCCTTGTGCGGTACTGAAAACCTGACTAGGTGTCAGATTGTAATTAATCTACCAGCTGTAGAGGAGATAGAGCCTTGACATACTGGAGTAACAGGAAGATTTCAACAAGGAGAGGTGCAAAGCCCTGCACCTGGAGAGGAACAATCCCATCCTGTACCTGCTGGGGGACAACCAGGTGGAAGCAGCTTGGCAGTAAAGGACCAGGGGTCCAGGTGGAGCCAGCAATGGGCCCTTGTGACAAAGAAGCCCAGTGGGGTCCTGGGCTGCATTAGGAGTGTTGACAGCAGGTTGAGGGAGGTAATCCTGCCCCTCTACTCTACACTGGTATGGCCACTCCTGGTGCAGTGTGTCCAGTTTGGCATTCCCTGGTAGAAGAAGGGCATGGACATACAGGTGAGAGTCCAGCAAAGGCTGTGAAGATGGTGAAGATGCTGGAGCACCTCACCTGTGAGGAAAGGCTGAGTCAACTGGAGATGAGATGATTCGGGAAGCATCTCATCAGTGTATGTAAATACTTGAAGGAGGGGAGCAAAGAAGAGGGAGCCAGGCTCTTTCCTGTGGTGTCCAGGGACAGGATAAGCAGCGGGCACAAACTGAAGCGCAGGAGATGCTGTCTGAGCATGAGGAGGACCCTTTTCACTGTAAAGATGACCAAGGCACAGGTTGCCTGTAGTGATAGTAGAATCTCCATTCTTGGATATACTCAGAAGCCATCTGGACATAGTTGTGAGCAGCCAGATCTAGCTGATCCTGTTTCAAATGAGCTCGAGTCATTCATTCCCACTCTTATCATTATGTGATTCTGTGAAGATAAACATTCTGTCCTTGATTGGTTTTTTGATAATGGTCTAGAAATTTTGAACTGTGTTGTCAGATAGGACTGCAAAAGATGATACATAGAAAAAAATGAACTCTTGATTTGTTGAAAACAATTTGACATGGAGATTAAAGCCTGGAAAGGGTACGTGTTATTTATAAGACAATGCAAAGTGAAAAATGAGCCATTACAGTAAAAAAAAAAAGTTAAGAGCACAATAGAAATCAAAAGACGGGAAGTTTATGTAGAAAAACCAAAAGAGCTAATGAAAAAGATTAAATAAAACCATAGGGAATGTCCTGTGCATTATCCTGCACAAGCATGGTTCCATTTTTCTGGATTGCCTGTTTTGAGTAGAGATTTATGCTGGGGTTAAATGCAGACATCCCCTTTTTCTGTAAATGTGTAGAAGAGCTTGTAGCTGTGTTGTCTGAAGATTTATCTCCATCACTTAAGATCAAACTTGGGACCTCTCTGTAGTTAGGAGGTCTGCTGTTTTCTTGCATTTCTCAGGTATGACTTCAGCAACTTGCCTGCTAGTTGTGTTTTTAATAAATTTTCTTCATGCAACAAAAGGGAGCACTCTCAGTCACTTCAGAAGGAAGCTTGACATGTGCCAGTTAAAACAGAGGTATTTTAAAACCTCATGCGTTCTTCAGCTGTGTTTTGGACATCTGTATGATGTGGGCCTTTTAAAGTATTACTTTTTAAGAGCTCTTTTTAAAATTGCTTCCATTTTTAAACTTCTCCAGTTCACATGAAGCAATTCAAACAGTAGGACCTGTTTTACTTAAAATGCCAGAGTTTTAGGGAAGTGAAAATTCTACTCACTTAGAATACTTATTTATTGTTATATTTTTTCAGTGAGCAGTTTATCAATTAGCTATAAACTACATAAAGTTGTTATTGTTAGTCATTTAAGAATAAGCCACTGTTCTGTTTAAAATATGCTTTCCAAGGTGAATCATCACCTGAAGAATACATGAATTGAGTAAGCTGATAGTCCTGATGCATTGAAAATCATTTAATAATATGTATATTAGCTACATTAAATATTAGAATGGATTTTATTTTTCTGTTGAAAAATATGTTAGATTTTAACTTCTAACTGGCTCCTGCTTCATGCTGGCATGTGACCATGCCATTTCAGGTGATTTTTGTAGTGTGCTTTGTAGTGAGAATCCTTATACGGTAACTTGAAGTTGAGTAAGAGTTTTGCAGACCAAGACTGGCCCCTGGCTGGATCCACAATCATTTTTAGAAAGGAGCATTCTTGTCTGTCTCTGTGGGCAGAAGTTGCTCTGTTCAGTGTGGAACACAATATTTTGTCTGGTTTTGCACACATAACTTACTAAGACTGATCTGTGTACCTGGATGAAAAGACAGATGTTTCTGTCTATGGTTTATGAAGATAATTAAGTGATTGCTGCTACCTAAGTATGCCTTAATTGGATCGAACTCTTGGGACCACAAGCTCTTCTGTGACAAACTGAGTCAGGTCTCATACCTTTCATGTATTGCTTAAATTTTCAGATGCTTTCCTATTTTTCTAGGCTTGTCTCCTCTGAATTCAGGTATTTTTCCATGCTTTGTTAATTTTTCCATGCTGTGGTTTAGTTTGGTTTCCAAAGAATATGTTTGGTCTCTTTTTCAGTCTATTACAGTAAGTTCTGTGTTTGCTGGCTAATTTTATCCAATTTGGTTACAGTGGTAAAGCTTTGAAATTTTGTGTTAGGTCTGGTGATAACACATGGTTGATGAGAACTTCAGGGCAGGAGAGGTTGCAGGGGAGTAAGCAGTTCTTGCAGTGTCTTGCCAGCTGCCTCTTGAGGTATTTATGTTCTGGTTAATTAGCAAGTGTCACTTGGAGCCAGCTGGTTCAGAGACAGGGAGAGCTGGTGAGTGTGTGGCAGGGAGAAAGGGATAGTGCAGAGAGAACTGAAGGCGCTGTGACAGTGAGGTTTTGAGGAGCAGAGGTAAATGAGAACATTAGTCTGAAGTTGCTGCACTAGGGGAAAAGGATTGGAAGATAGCTGTGAAAAGCAGGAATTAATTGCTTTTCAGCTACCTTGCAACCTGTCTTCTGGAAGTTCTGAAGTTTTCACTTGCATGTTGTCTCTATTCTTTTGTGTTTCTTCTCTTTCTTTTTTCTTTGTTTCTTTTCTGTTTCTTTCCCAAGCTGCACAAGAAGTGTTGTTTCAATGGTTTAGAAGTCAGTCTAGAAGTTACTTCAAAATATTTTGATACTTCCCTCTGGACTACAGTGTAAACAGTTGCAGATAAAGATCCCAGTTCTCTGTGTGTGTGCATGTATGAAATCTGAAGATTAAAAAGTATTTCTTCCGATTCTTTTTCCCAGTAGCAACGGAACCCTTGATAAAAGCAGTGTATACACTGTACCAGCAAAGGAATCTGCTCTTTCCAGTTCGTACATTGCTTTTGAAATTTTTTAGCAGAGTTTACCAAAAAGAAGATTTGAGGACACAAAGAATCAGGTAAGAAAAAAGAAAGGCATATTGTTTCCAATTTCAAAATAATGTGTTTATTTTGGGAGTGAGAATACTGAATTCACGTGTAGATGTCATAAAACTTCATTCTGAATCTGTTTTGACACTGTCAGTGGAATTTGAAAGTTTGTGTGCTCTGTGAAATGGAGATGTACCAGCTTAGTTGTCTATCTTACCATAGGTACTAGATAGATGTTAATGACTTAAATTTTAGCTTGAAGTACACTGCTACAAGCTTATTGTTACTGACTGGCAGTCAGTGGATGTGTCAGGATCATGCAGCTGTAGCCATGGAGCATTTCCATCACTTCAGCCTGAGGTCATGAGCTTGTCACTTAGTGCCTTTGTTGGTGTTCTGATAGTGGCTGTGTAGCCTTTCTGACTTACTTTCTTCAAGAAAAATACTGTGTTGTTTTGGGGGTATGATTCCAAAGGGACTGGGTTTAAGAGTGTGTTCTTTCTGGGCTCCTGGTTCATCGTAGGATCTATTCGATCATGGGCAGCTTTTAGATACCTGACTTGCTTCAGATGCAGTCAGTATGAGGAGATTATTCTCTCTGTATAATGCTGTTGCAGCAGTTTTTATTAATTAGGTGTGTCCAGATTGTCTCCAAATCTTAACTTTTCTAGAATGTATTTTTCAGCCAGTCATCTAGTTCCAGGACATAAAAGCCTTAAACACAAATCATGTGTTGATGTCTGTTGTGTCAGTCCTGGCTCGTTTGGGAACTGCAGGTCCTTTCCAGGTACAGTAAAGCATCTCTAAGGCTCTGGGAAGACCTTCTGTTCTCCAGGCTGAGCAACAGCAGCTCTCTCAGCCTGTCTTCATAGGGAGAGGTGCTGTAGACCTCTGATGATCTTGATGGCCTCCTTGGACTTGCTCCAATAGCTTCTTATTTCTGGGCACCCAGAGCTGGATGCAGGACTCCAGGTGGGATCTCACCCGAGCAGACTAGAGAAACAGAATCCCCTCCTTGATCTTCTGCCCACACTGCTTTTGGTACAGCCCAGGACACAGTTGACTTTCTGGGGGATGTGATCTGTTTCTGCCACTAAAAAAAAAAAATCAAACCTCAGGTCTCTCAGAAGTTGTGGTATCTGCTAACACAGTCAGGTTTGGGGAAAATTGTTCTGTTCTGCAACTTCTTTGCTTTGTTACATCTTCTGTTGTAGAAATGCCTGAGTACATGTAATTAAATCTACAGCCAGAAATAATCTAGTGCTATGCTCTGGAAGTTGTAAAAAGTATAGGGAATATGAAAGACAGGGAAAAACACTTGGGAATATCCCAGTTTTCTCCTCTTTTCACACAGAGTGAAAAAGAGATTTTCATACTAATTAATTTCCCTGAGGTTACATAATCACTGTACTTACCTGAAAGTCTTGAGCATCTAATTAATTTAATATGATCATATGACCATCTGGAAAGCTTTAACTTTCTATCTTTAGACATCCCAAATAGCAGTAGTTTTGCTGCTGTTCCTCTTAGTCTTCTAGATGGATCTGTGACATTTTTTAGTAACAGATGAACAAAATCTCTGAATTTCTTTGCAAAAAGTATGACTGCACTTATGTCTGATAAGACATTTGAAGACAGCATAATATTTGTATACTGCACTATTCCATTTCTTTCCTTTAGGAACAAGTGGGATTTTTTAATTTCTTCAAAATGTGGGCTGTTCAGTAGCTCCTTCCCTCCACTGTAGTTCCCTCCTCTGAGTGTTTTCCTCATTCTTTGAATTTATTTTTTTCTCAGAAGCTTGTCAAGAATGGTGTAAGAAGAACAGAATTCACATTGGAGCATTTTTAAAAATTTTTTGTGAATGTGTTTATTTCTTAGATATGTCTGATTCAAAGGATAAAGTAGGAGCTTTTGGCCTGTTACTGTCTTGTGGGGAAAAAAACCCCAAATTGACTGGTTTATTACATGGTTAGGTTTTCTCTTGAGGTTTTAGTTTATCTTCACCCCTAATCACTGCACACATACTGTGCACTGTGTGTATATATGCATATGTAGTGTGTGTGTGCACATGTGCATTTATATACTGGTAAGAGTCAGTGGGTGTCTATATCATGAGCTTTCCTCATCATTCCTTGGACCAGTCTAAATCAAGAGCAGCTGCAGCATCCTCTGGCAGGGAGTGACCAAGCTCAGCTATGCCAAGACCCAGCTTACTTTTGCTTGTTTAATCCTGGCTCCTTCTAGCTTCATTTGATACCAGCATCTGCTTCTTTCTGTGGAAGACGAATCAAATGTTTTATTCCCAGCCACTGTTTCCATGTCAAGTGATTTGAGACCTCTGACCCCACCTCCAACTCACCCACTTCAACAGTCTGTTCTCCAGGCTTTTCCTGCTGTTGAGCAGTTCATCTCTATGCAAGACCTTTCTCTCTTGTGTCATGGGTGCTTAATTTCCTTGAAAAGTTTTTGGTGACAGGTCTTTGTGAGTGCAATAATCTGTATCCATCATCATGCTGCTCTTGTTGACATCTTCAAAGACCTACTTTGAACTTCTTGATTTGCACTTGGCAGCTTTTTTTCTTGTGATCATCACTTTAGTAAAAAGCTGATGAAATGCTTTTGGTTTCTAAATGATACTTGATTTGATAAGCCAGGGTGACATAGAAATTGTAGGCTCTGAAAGATAGAATTAGTCCATACTGTTGTTTCAGTTTGAGCTATAAAGGAGAGAGAAAAGCAACTTAGTCAAGACTGGGAAGATAAATTTGTGTGGGTTTCTGTTGTTTTATCTTCTTTTTCTGCAACTGATTTTTCCCTCTTTCTTTAGGAGTCGAAGTAAAGTTCTGTCTCGTTGGTTGGCTGGCTTACCTCAGCAACTGGCTCTGCTTGGCTTGAGGAACCCTGAGCTTTCCAATCAGCTCATTGATATCATTCATTCCGCTGCTTCTCGTTCTAACAAGGAGTTGTTGCAAAGTTTACAAGCCACTGCTGCTCGAATATATGGTAAGACTTTGACACTACAGCACGAGGAATTCTGTCCCTCACCTGGCAGGCAGGTTGCAGTAGGTAGAAAATCCTGTTGTTTCCTAGGTGAACCTAAAGAGTAGATGGGGGACAGGATTGCAGATTGGTTCAGTTTCTTAAAAGGTTAAAATGAACTATATGTGTCATTTACTAGAGGGTAAAAAGATTGAGATCTTTTCTTCAAGTTAGTAGGACTTAAATATGATAGACTGGAAATTTTAGTTTTTGAGTGAGAATCATGGAATCATTTGGGTTGAAAAATACCTCTAAAGTCTGACTGGTAACCCAGCACTGCCAAGTCCACCACTAAACTACGTCCCCAGATGCCACATGTTTTTTGAACACTTCTGGGGATGGTAATACCATCACTTCTCTGGACAGCTTGATCCACTACCCTTTCAGTGAATAAATTTTTTCTAATACCCAAGCCAAACCTCTCCCGGTACAACTTAAAGCAATTTCATCTCATCCTATCACTTGTTACCTGGAAGAAGAGGGTAACTTACCCTCACCTAGCAGCAACCTCTTTTTACAATTACAAAGTGATTGTAGAGAGCAAGATATTCTTCACCGAGCCTCCCATTTTCTAGGCTAGTATTGCCTTATGTTTTTCTCCATTTTTCCCCCTGGTTATATGGTTATAACACCCTCAGTCAGTGGGTAGTGGGGTGGTTGGTGGGTGACCGGGGCTGACCGTGCGCTGTGTGCCGCAGATCCGCTCGAGGGCACGCTGGTGCTGCTGCCGGCCGAGGCGCAGCGGCGCCTGGTGCAGCTGGTGTACTTCCTGCCCTGCCTGCCCGCCAGCCTGCTCGCCTGCCTCAGCCGCTGCTGCATCATGGGCAGGATGTCCTCCGAGCTCGCCGCCACCCTCATCGGCATCCTGCACATGAGGTACCGCGCTCCGGGTTGGCTCTGGCCAAACAGCCCCGGGTGGGGAGAGTCAGTCATGGGCCGTGAACTTGGGGATCAGCTTGCACACAGGAAATCAGTATAATGTGCAGGGACTGACGGTGTCCCTGGCCTGTTGCTCTGACTGTGTTTACACTGCCCGATTTTCTATGATACACGTTGAGAAAATCATTCTGCTGTTTAGGTTGGAAAAGACCTTTAAGACCAAGTCCAACCGTTAATCCAGCACTGCCAAGTCCACCCCTAAGCCATGTTTTTAAGTGCTATATTCATCTGTCCATATTATTTTAATGTCTCTGTATATATTCATGAAGTTTGCCAAGAATTTTCATCTTGAAATACAAACATTAGTGCTTTTACTACCTAGGTCCTTTCAGTAAGGATGCAAAGCAGCTTTAGCCTCTCTCTTAAAAAATCTGTAAGGCTGCACGGTATTGAGCACCTTCTACCGAGAAGGTCATCACCAGTGGTCTTTGTTCTGCCACTAATTGCAGCTTTTCCTTGTGAATGCTTCAACTTGACACAGCTGATAGTGAAAAACAACCAATCAGTTTGTCTCATGTTCTGCTTTCTTTCAGCTCACTTTTTCTCCAGTTACCACAACTAAATGGCCAATTTATAGTTGCTAGGCAAGTGCCTTGTTTGAAATTATTAATCCTCTTGTTTTTTTTCGTCCTGGCTTGAAAGAGGGTAGGTTTGCTTGTGAACTCAGGGAGCAAAGCTGCTGTTCCATTGAAGCGAGTGCAGGGCTTGCTGAGATTTCACAAGGGTGTTTTGCTTTGCTGCTTCTGGGAAAAATACATTTTTGATCAATATTGTGGAACCTTGGATAAGCAAGCAGGAATTAAGCTTATATGAATTATACTTAAAGTGATTCTTGATGCTTTTTGGATCTGAAACATTTTGAATTAAAATACAACACAACACAATGTACTGTCAAATACAGACCTATTTGTATTAGCTGTGTAACATGTGGATAAGGTGACTAACATAAGAAGCAATAATGGTGAAATTTATATCCTGTATTTGTAATGCATTACTGCTGTAAAAGTGAAATTCTGTCTAGTTTTGGGAAGCTGGGCATCAGATTTTATTTTTTAAAATGAAAAATTGTCTGCCATATACTGGAAGCTCAGTGGCAAAGTGTAACCAATTCAGTCATTGTAAGAGCTTCAGTGAGTAATAAGTGCTCAGGTGCTTAATTTGTTGTTAGATCCTAGTGGATTTTCATTGTGGGAGATTTTTGTAGTAATGGATTGCCTGTTTTCTAAAAAATTACCATAATGGTGCAGGTGGGTTGTGGGCATTTGATCCTTTCAGCAGAAAATGCAAGTGGCAGATGGAAGGCAGTGTTCTTACCAGAAGCAAGTTACATTCTGAGAGAAGAGGAGGAGTAAATTCTTTGTTTTCAGTGGTGCAAAGGAAGTATTTTGATTTAAATTTATGGCATTTGAAACACGTTTTAAACTTACTTTGGATTCAAAGACTGTAGATAATCAACCAGATCAAGAAATCTATCTGAAATCACTAATTGAAAGAAAAATGTACTGATGTACTTACAATGGTGCAGTTTTTTATTGTTGATAATTCCTGACAGTCCTCATTTCTGGAAGCTTGCAAGTTTTAATGAAACTTGAAAAGGAGAGATTGCTCTTGACTGAGCATTGGTTTTATTTGATAAGGCTCCTTTTACTCTTTTTTTTTTTTTTTTAAGTTTTTTTTTTTATATTATTTTTCCAATGATCATGGCAGTCAACATTTTATCCTAAAAGACTCATCTAGGGTGTCTTAAGGACTTAGGGAACCAAGATGATAGAAGTGTTTTTGGCTGAGGGAGTTGTCCAAAAAAAGTTGCTTGGTCTCCTTAAAAATGCAAAGATAGGGAGATAAGTAAATATTTCTGTTCTTTTCAAGAACAGAAGAATCTGATACTTCTTTTTTATTGGAAAATAAGTTGTATAGTCTAGGAAACAATAGTAGATTTTCTAGGTATGAACCTTAACTGGGCTTTATGAGCTTCATAACCTGTTATTGCACACAGGATAAATTAACCAATTTTCTATCTTTTATGAAAAAGACCTAGCCAAACTGTTGTATCCAGTTTTGTGGCTCGTTTTTAGATAATGACATGGACAGACTGGATTCTCAAGAAGAGCAAAGAATGATAGTCTGTCAGTTGTGATAATGGGGAGTGACTGACAAATGGTTATTTTAGGTAGATAAGGCTGGGGAGAAGTCAGAGTCAACTGTGTACAAGACTGTTGAAAAGGAATGGGAGAGTGCAGTTTTAGCAGGATTAAACGAGTGCTTGGTATGAGTGCTAGCAAAATTTTATGGAAGCAGAAATACATACTGGAATGGGTTGTGTAGCAAGGGGACACAAATATACTTCAGTGGAAATAATTAATACAGGCAGTCGTGTTGGGCATGGATGGTGGAAGGTAAAGCCTTAAAGGAAGTAGAGAGACTGGGTAACTCCTGGTCATCATTTACAGCTCTTGTGATACGAAGATTTAAACTTTCAAGTTTGTCAAATGAATGGTACTATAAAAAAACTTTTTCAATCCCATATTTCTGTGCCACAGCCTGGCTCGTGGGACATTTTCTGTACTTTTAGATTGTGACTTGGACGGAGGAGCTGTCCCAGATCCACAGGGAGCCGTCCTTTACGAGTACCCCGTTGCTGGCAGTAGATGGCGCTGTTTCTCTTCCGGTGCATTCCCGTTCCCTGGGCAGAGCGGGGACTCTCCCTGGATTTCTCTGCTCCTATGGAATCCGCTTGTCAGTCAGGCTTTGAATAGAATGGATTCAGGAGCGTCAGAGGGTTTGGTACTTGTTCTTAATTTCCTCAACAGCCTTTATTCCCGTGCTATTTTGACTGGCATAGGATGGCTGTTTTACATGCATCCGAGAGTGCTCATATGGAGCTGTGTGTATTCATTTGTCAGGGACCAGCTTATGTTAAGGTGGATTCACTGAGAGTACCTATGGATCATCATAAAACTTGCAGTTATTCCCTGAACAATCATTAGAAACTGAAGGAACTCAAAGGTTTTTTTGTGTGCAAACTATAAAACTAACAGTAAGTGTATCCAGATGGTTCAAAGCCTGTGATGATATCAGGTGGTAACATTAAGTTATAATTATTGTGTGTTACCTTTCAGACTTTTTTTTTTTATTAGAAGTGAATTTTGAAAATATGTAATAGCTTCACTTTTTATTTTTTCAATGGTGAAGTGAATACCCAAGTGGTGTGCAGGCGCCCATTAAGTGAGCTATTGTGTGCTGAGAATCAAAATGATGTTGGCAGTATTTCCATATAGATTGGGAAGGTTTGTGAGCCCCTGGGAGGTTGGTTACCTATACTGTTAAATTATTAGAATGGTTTCTGTGGTGCTTTTGGTCTACATTCACTGAAGCTGGCACAGACCAAGGACTGTTCTGAAAAGAGAGCTGAAATGCAGCCACCCCATTTTGGATGCTGCTGTGAACATGGCCAGGTTGCACTAATTGGTCATGATCTCTGTGCCAGTGAACAGACATTGCTGGTGTTTGGGTCTCTGGGATGGCTACAGCTGGTGAGTTTCAGGCGAAACTGAGGATCAGAAGATCTTGTAGTGGCTTAATTTCCCTGCTGTTCTCCTCAAGTGCCTGCCTTGTGCCTACTGTATGGGATCTGAGATGTAAGTAGCTTCAATAAATCCAGGCAGGTGGAGTTCTGAGAGATGGAAGCATGCCAGGGTTTTGGGTATAAGTCATACAGGTGAGGAAGGGTGTGGAGCGACGTGAGTGAACAGTCTGTCACTTCTGCCTGAGAAATGAGAGAGAGCAGCTTCTTGACAGGAGATGAGTTCTCTGATTTAAGCCTCTGATAAGCTTACATTTATGGAGAGAAATAGAAGGGTCGGGGTAGTATTTTAGAAAGTGTTTTGCATCAAATCTACTGGATGGATTTTTTGGTGATCTTTTAGGTGGTACTATTTTGATATATTGAGATAAGCAATTCATCTTGATGCAGTGTGCCGCTTTTCTAGAAGAGTTAATTTCAGTATTTATTTTTCATTCATAATTTATTAGAATAACTATTAAATAAGCAAATAGTAGTTCATTGCTAGTTCAAGGTAAATAGTTTGAGTGTTGGTTTGGAATATACAATATTTGGCATGAGTGAATCTTTGGCTTGAAATTCCAGTCATAGCTTCGGCTTGACAGTGGAGTTCAGATAATTCCTTGAGGCCATGGATATGGACAGGTAGACAGTTCTCTCCAGGAAGTAAAGAAATATGTAAATCATTGATGGTCTGATATGGGCTAAGATAATAAACTTTAGCAGTATCAGAAGTAGAACTGGAAAAAAAAATTGGTGTAATCTCCCAATGCCTGTTTTCTGCAATCGGGCAGAAGGGCTACTTCAAAATGGTTTTAAAGAGCTAGTAAAGCATGAGCTTATGCTTTGAGCACTTTCTGGAAGACTGACTTTGAGGCAGGTATTTTTGTCAAATGTGGAAATGTATTAAATATTGTAAATGTACATTCTTGTATAAGGTAGATCACTTTGTTTGTCTGAAAAAGTGGTCTGCTGTACCAACTCTGTACTGGTGCAGTTGCAGAGAAACCCATTTGTCAGGCTCAATGTTTTTTGTTGTTACTCTGATTTTGTGGTGTTTAAGTGTCAGATACTCTTGCAAACAGAATTATCTTTTTTGCTTCCCTTTTGTATATGGTGCTGTGTTTAAGATGATTAACATAATCTGCGTACTTACTGTTATGTGTTCTGTTCTGTGAATTGTGGATCAAAAAAATGCAGATTATGGTATTGTGACCAAATATATATATATATATATATATATATATCAGGAAGTTAGATTGCTGACTTTATGGGAAAATTTTGCTGCCTCCCCTCATTCCTTGAAGTACAAATAAGGAAACTGAAATGCGATTTATTTATGTGTCTTATTTATGCATAATAGTTATGGTTGTTTTACAACTTTTTATCCATTGGAACACTGTGTCTGGAAATTATTTCACTGTAATAGAGAGTTGGACAGATAATATTTCACTGTCTAGATAAAAAACAATGGGAGTTAATTTATGGCATTTCTCTCTTGAAGTAGAATGTCCATAAATGAGATCTCCAATGGCTTCAAACAGCCATTTCTTATTCTTTTGGGACTCTTTCCCTGCTGGGGTCTTGCCAAGTGTTGTTTCTGTTGCTGTAGCAAAGGAGCAGGGTGAGGACCATATAAATGAAAGCTGAGTGCTCTCTGGTCTAAATTGTGTGGGAGTTCTAAGTTTTCATAGGTTTGAGATAACCCTGGGGTAACTTGCATTCTGCTTGATCTAACTGTAAATGAACTCTTAAGAGGTAGTGCCTTTAAAATATTCTGCTGCTTTCCAGACAATAATGAGGGAACTCAGCTGGTGTCTCATCAAGCATCCAGGCACGCCTGTTGGTTCCTGCTGTCCTCTGGAATCTGGTGCTTAGAAAGAGCTGAGATGGACATTTTAACATTTGTTTGCTGTGAGGTGTAAAAACCTGTGTCTTCAGATACATTACTCAAAAATGTTTTAGGGTTATAATAGAGTTCTTTGTGGGTATTTCCATTGTAATTAAATGCTACTTTTTATTTATTTAGCCTCCGTAGTTATTTTATCTTCAGTCTTTGCCAGTACAGCATGAGGAGGCACAGTGAGAATGCAAAATGTAGCTAATGAAGACCTTCTACACTACTTGATTAAAGAATTTTTGAATGCATAATTGTAGTCAAGAAAAAGAAAAATAGCACATTCCCCTGAAGTGTTTGCAGCCAGGAGAGAACTTGGAGAGGATATTGTAACCCATTATTGTGATTAGCAATACTGATAGAGCAACTGAATTCAGTAATTCTCATGTAAGTAGTGTAGAAAACATTCCAGAACGGTATATTTATTTCAAAAAGACATCAATAAAATGAAAGTTTTGCCAAAATAAGCTAACTTCATATTAAATAAATAACAAAGAGAAAACTCTGTTTTTATATACAAACGGTATATAATGGAAAGTCAGCTCAGTACCTCTTGGGGAATAAGTCAAAAATCATACATTTATAGAGAGTATAGTAGTTGTGAATGAGTTGCTAGGAAAAATGCAACAATAGTAAGGTCTGTGTTCACTGAAGTGCCTTTTCCTGGCTGGATGTTTACACCCCTCCATTTAGAAACAAAAGTGAAGGAGAAAAGTATTAAAATAGTAACAAAAGTGCTTAAGGAAGTATTGAATAAACTAAACATTTATGCTTTCAAAATGCTGGCTTTTCCTTGTTGGGATGCTACTGAGGATGAAGGGTGAAAAAATGATCTGTTTTCCTTGCTGAAAGATGAGAAAAGATCTGTAGTTCTTGAGAATCAGACCCCGGGATGGGTTACACTGCATTCCTTCATCCACATCTGGTCAGCAAATTTCCTTTTTCTTGCTCACTGTTTTGTAAATGTCTAGGACTAGAAAGAGGGAGAAGTCCAAGCTTGTATTTAAGGACATAGCCCCTAAATTTTTCCCCAGGTTGGTTGTAGTGTGAGGCTCCTAATCAAAGGGAAAAGAATTATGTTGCTACGCTACAATTGCCGCCGTCAGTAAATGCCATTTGCTCATTAGTGAATGTTTCTTCTGATTTGTACTCTCATTTATAATGTGAAAGCAGTGCTTTGCTTCAGACAACCTCTGCAGCTCTGGAGCAAATGAGCAGCTGACAGGCTTACTTTTAACAATGCATAGCTTAAATTGTTGTTTTCTTAAAATAGGCTTCATATTTTTCCTCAAATCCCTGGTAATTCCTTTCAGATGTTTATTGTATTTTGCTGCATTTTCAAATGGAAAGACTTGATCCTTCAAAAGAGATAATGAAACTTAAAACAAAAAACTCACACTAACAAACCAGTGGCTATACGTGGTAACCTGTTGGAGGAAAAGGAAGATAAAAACCCCTCACTTGTTCTTGGAGCTTACATTCAGGCCCTGTACCAGCTGGAGCTTAAGTTGGTCTGAATGATGAGATGGGTATATGGTTGGAGAAGTATTCAAAGATTCAATTTTTTATTTTTTTCTCCTTTTTCTTTTTAGCAATTTCAACATAATTTTTACAGGCATGGTTTCCTGTCTTTTTCAGAACTGATATGAAAACTGAGAGTGTTCATCCTCATTAGCAGTAGAACTCAAAACTGATTTGATTAAGTTGATGCAGGGACATGAGTTTATACTTTATTGCAGTTGCATTTCCATCTGACAGAAATTATTTTTCATTAAAGCTGAACAGGAATAAACTGTGCCAAAGCTGAGATAAATATTGGCACAAGGCTTTTTAATGTTTTAAAAGAACACGTTTTACAGAAGTGCAAGTCCATGCCTACACTGGGAGAAAATGTTGTATATTTTTCTTCCATAAAGGTGCAACAGTCCTGATGTGGTACTTGCATGTAATTTTGCTCTTTTCAGTATGTTTTGTTGTTTATACACACAGTTCCTGACAATGATAATATGGAAATGTTTGGGATGTATTGTAACATTTCCATGCTCATAGCTAATTCCATAAGTGATCCATTACCTCATATTTGACAGGTGTTTTAACATGAAGCACTATTTTAAATGGCAGTCAGACAATGCAGCTGTCATTACACTGCTGGCTGGCTGTAAGACATGCAGAGTCCATAACAGTCCGGTGAGAAGGCTGGCTAGGAGACACATGTACAGTGTTGTCCCAATGTGGTTTTATCAGCAGAGCAATGTTTCTGGGCTCAGACAGGGAGCCCTGGGCACTGTGCTGAAGGACTTAAATGGGTCCTCTAGAGCTAAGGGAAGGACCCTGCAGTATCTGTGTGGAAGTCTCCCACTTGTGATGCATACTGATCAGTAGCTGAACAGTTCTGTGTTGATAGATAAACTCTGGGCTGATGTTGAGAGGTCATAGGTAGCACAGGTCATAAAAATTGGAAGCCAAAAGAAACAAGGAAGCCTTTTCTCTACACTTCTCAGTGTATCAGCAAAGATTTTTTTCTCAATGCAATTTCTGGTTGATCACAATGAAAGATTCACAAGTGGTAAAGGAGTGCTGTTCTATGTATCTGTGGCCCTGGGTTGTGAAGGAAAACTCAGGCCTGTTTCATGCAGTGGAAACAATTCTTTATGATCCTTGGTTACAGTGTGATTATTTTGGCCACTTGGGGAGATGCTTCTCATATTTCCAAGGCCTTAACTGAACTCCTGGATATGCAAGAAGTGCTGCTCTGATGTATCCTGATGAGTTGCAGAACAGCAAAACATGGGAGGTGCTGCTGTCATTTCCACTGTTGGGTAGATAAAGTGACCAAATTGCTTTGTCAAGAGATAAAAAAGGCAGGGTAGCCTTGATTAACTTACACTTCTAAGTACTTTTATATACAAATAATGTGAAGGATTGTGGACTTCTGTCATCTCTCTTTCTGGGCTCTACCTTGGTAGTCACCAGTGGTGCCCAGTGATGTCTGTCTTCTGCTGTATGAGCTGATCACTCCTACCTACCATCTCCTGCCTTTAAACCAATTGTCTCTTGATACCTTTGTTCCTACCTTGAGGCTGTGTAAATTTCTGTATTTTTTTTTCTCCTAAGTGTTACAGGGCCTTTCATATTCATGTGCAGCTACCATTAACAAGATTTCTAGGAGATGCATCATGGAAAAATGTTTTTCAGAAACCATTTGGTCTGTTCCCAAGCATGACACAGGTGTTAACCAAAATACCCCTCCCCAAAAAAAAAAAAAAAAAAAAAAAAAAAAACAACTAAAAAACCCTGAAAACACCCTGGCATTTGTCACTCCATACTCTTGCAGGTGTCAGGGAAGTTCTCAGGTATCAGATTGCTCACAGCTGCTAGTTCAGTTCATTCTTGCCTTCCCCTGGAGTTCTTTTCCATGGTGAATGCCATCCCATCCTGGTAATTCCTTTCTGGTTCTTGGGGTTCCATAATATTTTGTGCAGCTGCTTGAGGTTACAACAGGTTATCCTGAGGAGTTGTTCTGGGATGGGAACCGGAACAGTTTGTTCTCTGGGCATCAGAGATGGGCAGAGTTCCTGTAGCCACTGTCCTAGAGCCTTTTCATGCTCGATTGCCATCCTCATGCAGTGCTTGTCTGCTGGGTGTACAGAATCTCAGGACGTTTTCTGCTCCTGATGTGTTTGAAGGACAATTTAATAATAAATTAATAATAGTATTTTGGTGGTTAAAGCAGTTGCTGAGATTGCAGAAAGTCTGTGTTCACTGTCTTCATCTGAAAAGGAGATTGATTTCCTATTTTCTAACACAGTGACTTAGTCATTGAACTGTTTGGAGGATTTGTACTTAATAATTTTATTAAATTTTATTGAATTTTCAAAGAGTTGAGGCCTAGAATGGGTTTAGGTTTTTTCAGGAAATGAATGAATCAGCTACCAATTATGGCTGTGACTGTTTAAATGTTCTGTGTGGAACAGAAGTATCAGTGAAAAAATAGAGAGGAAACTCCTTTTACAACGACCTTATAACCCAGAATTAAAAAACAGTTGTGGGAGGGCTTGGTTTAAATCTTGATCAGTGGTTGATAAAATCAATTTAAAATAGGATCACTTAGTACAGTACAAGTGTATCTCGGGCTGTTGTCTTGCCAATGTTCAAATAATTCTGTAAAGCTTTGGGAATGCTCTGCACTAGGTATTCCCAATGATGGTGCTGGGAGCATTTTCCTGGAAGGTGAAGGAATTGAATTTTATTTTCCTTGAACAGAAAACACAAACCCTTCACCTTGCACTTCTTGAATGCTACCATCCTCAGATTTATGAACAAAAGGGTGATAGTATTAATGCCTCAGAAGAACTGTGAATCTTGCATTTGCTTTTTTATATTTTACTTTAAAAATACTTGGAGACTGAACTTGGGATTAATTAGTCACACTTTTTTTTGAATTTTATTGCTAAAAACCATAAAATCAAAACCCAACCCCGATCCAAATTCTAAGGAAAACTTAGCAAGAGCTAGACAGGTGAATTGCTGTCTGTGCTGGAGTTTGTGCAGTGTGTTTTATAAGAGGACAAGTGGAAGGATAATTTCTAAAATGAGTGCAGCAAGGTTCATCAGAGTTGTACTAGAGACCTCTAAATTACCTTAGAACCCAAGTGCCTATAATGTAGACACCTGTTAAAGCTGCTCAATTTTGAAGTTCACATAAAAGGAAATAAATAATAAGGTAAGAACACAGATTCTAGAACAGATGTGGATGCACTACAAGTACATACATTAAAATTATTTTTTAAATCTCAGTTTAATATAGACTCCTTGTGCCTGTATAAGCCACAATCAACACCTTAAACCTGAATCCTGAATCAATTAGCTAGTTCAGGAGGCACAGAGAGATAGTAGTCTGCAGTTGAGGAATAACCACTTGTGTGCAAAACTGCAGTTGTTATTTTGCACCTGTGTGATACAGCCAACCTGAAAATAACAGCAGCATAAACTGAAGTAGTGAAGTCCATCTGGAGTTAAAAGTTTGCAGTAAGTGATAAAAGAAATGCACTGCACACTTGCTTTGACTGAGAAATATTTGCTCTGCTAATGACAAGAGAAGCAGTAATTTTTAAGTTAATTAGATTCAGCTTTTCTTTTAATACCATTTGGTGTACAGAGGAGGTTACCTAAAGGTGCAATTCAAAACCTCAAAAGAGAGGTTCCCACTGAAAGCAGGTGACCTTATGGAAATTACAAGGTGTAATTCATCATAGTTAATGTGGGTTTGGACTACATGACTGGAGAGGTCTCACTCATATGTAGTTTGATAACAGGTTCCCATTGTCAGTAATAATTTTTACAAAAAAGAGAAGTTATAATATGCTTATTACCTCTCTTCCACATATAAAGCAGATAATTTTTTTAGTCAGATGTCTGACATGTAATTTACAAGCATCTTAAAAACACATTTTAAAAGTGCATACAGTCCGCAATTATTCATGGTAGTTTTTATATATTAAACTGAGATTTAAAAAATAATTTTAATGTACTTGTAGTACATCAGCATCTGTTCTAGAATCTGTGTTCTTACCTTATTTTTTATTTCCTTTAATATGAACTTCAAAATTCGAGCAGCTTTACCAAGTGTCTGCATTATAGGCACTTGGGTTCTAAGGTAATTGAGGTGCTGACAGCTGGTTAGACTTGTATTTAAACAAACTTCTAGGCTGTAATGCTGCTCTGTTTGTGTTTGTATTATTAGAAAGACATTGGTTTTGGCCTTAATTTATTGTGAGAGTCTCATGTGGTGTTTCAATTACATGATTTCTTACTTTTTTTTCATCCTGTTTCTGTATGGAGTACATGAGCACTGAAGGAGCATTTACTTCATGTTACAGTTTGGCCCTGTTTCAATAGAAGGCTCTATGTTTTCTCTATTGTATTAGGTCCCACTTGGAAAACAAAGGGATTCCCTCCCCTGTCCCTACCCAGGGAAGTTTTTTGTTGTGTTTAAGTAATTTTCACAGCTGCAGGAGATGGGAAGGTGATGTTTTTCCCAGTTTAAAGATGAGGAACTGAGGGAAGCAAAAGGTGTTGGCAGAAGTACGTAGAAGTACCTGATAACTTTAGGATTTCAGTATGAAACATTTGGGCTCTGATTTTTCAGAGCATCTTCTGTCCTGAAAACAAAAAAATTACCTCCAATTCACTTTAAATTCAAGTAGAGGAGTAGAGATCATATGGGTGCTACTCTTAGAAATACTTGAAACTGTATATCTCCATAGCTGTTAGTGACATTTTATAGTGACATAATCTTTTAGTCACTGTTGAGCTATTGCAGGACTGTGGGTAACTAGCTGAAAAAAAGGGATGAGAGAAGCTTCCAATATAAATTATGTGAGCTTATTCTGTCCTGAAAGTTAAAAAAAATTAATCTTATGATGCTTGAAGAAATGTGTTACCACTGACTTTTGTTCTACAATTTCAAGAAGTAATCTCACATCACCTATCTGAATTTGTGAGCTAATACTTTCTTCTACCTTTTTAATTATGCCTCATATGCTGTGCTCATTATAGATGATGCAATAAATAGGGCAGGGACAGGTCAGACTGTTATCCTTCATGGTGTAATCCTGATTGATCCATTCATCCATGACTTGAATGAGACATAAATCTTCAATTTTTTTCAGAGAAAATATGACCCATAATATTATCATACTCTAAGGTGTATGCACAGAGAGGCCAAATTGAAGATCAGAGACAACCTTCTCTGTCACTTTCTAAATTTAATGCTAGATTATTTTTAACCTTATTGCTCTTTTAACACTGAGGCTGCTTCTGTGCATGTAATAGCTTTCACTTTCTAAAAAAGCAAACTGAGCTGAATTTGGCGATCTTGATTGTGTGTGTGTGTGACTCAGTGTAGCTCTGCTTGTAGACATGAATCTTAAATTAAACCATTTAATAGCTCTGTCAAGGGTTTGTTCCTTATGCTGCCTCCATGTTCCCAGGACAGAACTGCAAGGATTCTCTCTGCTTCCCCTTATGTCTGTATCAGTGGCCCTTAGCCTTTCTCTTAGGATGATTAACATGCTTGTCCTGTTTGTGGGCTCGTAGATGCGTGGGAAAACAAAACTGATGAACTGTTTGATTTCCAGATGTTTAGCAATGAGCTTTGGAATTACTTTTCCTGTCCAGGCATCTCCTGAACCTCTTGCAGCTTCTGCTTGCTAACCTGCAGTGAATCTAGAGGTTTTGTCCAGTCTCTTCTGGAGGATATGTAAAATTCTTGAGTGCACTAGTCCCATTGTAAGGAATTCAGAACATCTGCTAACTGTTGCATATGGAAATGGAATTTTTCCAATATGGAAAAAAAAAATTTTTATTTGATTCTTTTAAACCAGATTCTAACAGGATTTATCATGCAAATCTGTACTTCCTGAATTGGGGCTTATTACATGTTCTTTCTTTCCCTTTTCCTACCCAAGATTTATTTATTTTCACATTTGTCTGATTGCCTTTGCAGCTTCTCATCTGATATCTCTGCCAGCCTCTTGCATTCCCACCTTTTTGCTCAGTGGTTACATCACAGTTTGAATTTCCGTGTCTAGTCAAGCAAGTCCTAAACTCCCTTGAATCTCTCTCCATGCTCCTCAGTGTTGATTTTGGTAAAAAAAGAGTGACCTCAAGTCAGAATCATGGTTCTTCTGCATCAGATTTAGGGACATTCTTCTGCTGTGCTGAACAGGTCATGGATTTCACTCTCCCTTCTAGTGTATGGATCTGACTCCTGTGCGAATATCCACCTTATGTAGGGAAGTAATGGCAAGAGCTCTTGCTGATTTAGTTGGGTATGTGTGAAGTCTCTTCCATGCTGTAATGAATGGGACTGGGACCTCCTTGGAAGGATATAAAAAATTCAACATTCTCCTTGGAGACCATTGGCCATGCCCAAGGGATTTGTCCTGGGAGAACTTGGCAGCCAAGTAGCAGCCTTGGGTCTGGGGAGAGATGGAGAGACTGTGGGTTAAGAAAAGGAGGTAATGAACCAGAACTCAGGGCAGGACCAAAGGTGTGCTAGGAGCCAGAGGGGAGCGAGCAGAGCTGCCTGTGCTGCCTCACCTGGAATATGGCAGCTCCCTACTGCCAGGCATTCACAATTCAATGTGAAGGAGGAGCTTTATTGAATAAAACCTTGGTGCTCTCTCACTTATGATTTTTGTCTCCCTAAAATTAACTAGATCCTACATGGTAATCTGATGGAATCCTGAATATTTTCTTTAATTTAAAGAAATTCTGAAACTCCAGGATTTTTCTCCTTTCTTTTTGAGCAACTCCAGACACGTGCATATTCTAGCTGTCATTTTTGTGGATGCTGAAATGTTATGGATGGATTTTTGTGGGTGGCAAAATGTATATGCCTGGCACAAAAGTATTCCAAATTTGATATTTTTGCTCCCAAAGCACAGAGCTGTAAAAAATTCCTGCGTAACAAGTTTTCCAGAATTTTGTTACCCATGAGCTAAGCCATTTTGGCTGTTGGCACAGAGAAATTAGGGGAAAAAAGTGATCTTAGGCAGATAGTTGGCTTGGAAAATTGCATTCAGAAGCTTTGAAATTTCACAAGATTGTAAGAGTGGAAGGCAGCAATCTCTTACAGCAAAGATCCATAGTCTACAGTGCCAGTGCCAAAAGCAGCATACAAGGCAATTTGAATAATATGCATTTTTGCATAATGTGATGTGGGTTTGAGCTGCAGCCTTGTGAGGAAAACATGTGTGAGATGTCCTTGTTCCCAGCTCTTGGCTTCCTCCTGGTTCAGCACTGCCACGTGGGCCAGACTCTGCCATTAGGTGGTCACTGGTGTCTGTTTGCTCTGAGCTTCCACAAGCACTGCCTTCTAACTTGGGCCACCACAGCACGCTGGTGCTCCACTTCTTCCAGATTGCCCTTGAGATGGAAAGTGTCAGACAGCTTTGATAACGGGTTTTGCTATTGCTCCTTTTTGTGTTCTAAATCTCCAACCAACTTTTTAACTAAGCTGTGTTTAATAGCTTCAGCAGTTCTGAAAGAGGTGCTGAGACTGCTTTCAGTGGGGTTTGTTGTTTGTGTATAAAAAGTAGTGGCTATGATGAAAAATATAGCCCAGCATTAGTAATAAAAACTTTCACCAAGTTAGGAAAATAAAATTAGCTTAATTTACGGTGTCATCACTGTACTGAAGATTATACCAGTATTAATGAAAAGTTGCTATCTCAGTTAATTTAATCATCTTAGCAACCTAAAGCCATGTAGGGATACAAAGTTCAGTATGTCTTGTCTTTAAAAGAGCCAGTTCTGGTTTTGAACTATTTAAAGTGCTATTCTAACAACAATTAGAAACAGGAATGCTAAAACTGTAAATATTTAGGCATGCTAATTGATTGTATTGTGCAGGTAGGTTATGAATTCTTAATTATATGGTTTCTAATAAACTTTCTGCTATTGGTTTTGTGTAGATCATCCTTTGCAGGCTGGAAGTGCCAAGTGCAGGATAATTCAGTGAATGATGTGGACTATTTCAGCTTCTTGTTTTCAACCCTTATAGGTAATCCATATGAATGTAATAATTCAGAATTAACAAAATGAAATTTATTTTGATAGTCAATTACTGAATTTAATTTAGAGTAAATGGTTTAGTAAGTACTTCCTGAAAGTAATTCTAATCTTGTTACATATTTTTGATATGAGATTTTATTTTCTTGTTCTGATTTTTGACACTCTGCTTTTACACTTTTCCATTTGGGCTGAGTATTTGCATACTTTTCCTTCATTCTAGCAACTTTTCCAGGAAAATATGAGGAAAACCTAAATTTAGCATATGACATATAAAAAAGATTTTTTTTTTCCTAGCTTGAAGGAAATGCCTTTTATTAGCTCATAACAATATAAATGAGTGCCTCTGGGATTTCCTGTGAACGTGCTTACGCTCTTAAAAACATTCCATCAGAATAAAGTAATCAAAGTACGTTCAAGTGAGCTGGCCAAGGTCAGCGTGTGAGCAGAGCTACTTCTGCTACTCTATTCTTACTCAGCTATAAAAATAGTTGCATTCGGTGGTGATGCAACTTTGGGAAGTTACAGTGCTTAAAATGGTGTAATACTGCTGAGAAGTAACTCCCACTAACTTCTGCTGTGGTAAAAAATAGTGTGTTTTCTTTATCACCTTAGTTTTTTATAATGTTCAGATACTTTATTTTCAAAAATTACCTTTTTGTTGCTAAAATGGTAGAAAGAGTGCTGAATTTATAGCAGAGAAAATGAAAGCAAAGCCCAAGTCACTCTTGTGGAGTGGTCATCCTGTTTTACTAAGACATCTAATACCTATCTAGAAATAATAAGCCAAATGATTTTTTTTTTAATACCCGAGGCTATATTATTTATTACTAAGTTGTTGGGAATATGTGAAGTAGTTTGCATTATATCCATGTTTTTATTTTTTTGGAGATACATATAGGGAAGATAGTAGGCCTCTTAAGGTGTTTTTATATCACATTATAGTACTATTGAGTTTTGAAAATATTTTTGTTTTCTTTCAAAAGTCAAAATTTGTACTTTAGTATACTCAGTTTATTAAACCAAGCAAGAGCTTTTAAGAAAAAAATGTTATGTTGACATAGTGTAAAAGACAGTGTTTGTCAATGATGCTGTTGAAGTAGAACACTGTTTGGCTTGTTTTGTGATACTGTTGTACTGCTTCTTCTTCCCCAGGGTTTTCCAGAGAGGAGCTGACTAGTCTCCAGGGCATTAGAGGAAAACCACACATTAGCCAGACACAGCTTTCACCTATCCGTCTTTACCTAACTGATCTGGACCAGTTTTTACACCACTGGGCTGTGACAGAGGTAATACATCAACCCTAATTCTAAATGACAGCATACAAACTCTGAGTGCTCTCCATCCCTTTTCCACAGATGGCTAAATCCTGTCTTGATTTGAGTTTACAAAAGAATGAAAAATAGAAAAGCTGTCAAACAATCAACATTTTTCTGCAGCCATCAGATAATATTTTGAAGGAAGCTGCTTTAAAAGTTAAATGTTTAGACACGTAGTATGCAAAGTCATACTCAAGGAAAGATTGGTAGAAACCTTGGTGGGGATTCTTAAGCACTAATATTAGGACCAGCAATATATTTTGGCTTTCAAAAACAAATTAATTGTAAAAATACCAATTATAAAGAGTTTTCCTGGGGAGTAAGTGCCACTATTAATTAAGAAGCACTTGCATTGAATAAGATTTGAACTTTCAAGCAATATTAAGTTGGCTTTAGTCATTATTTTGAATAATTCCTGATTAGTTAACCAAAATATGCTGGGTTTAGAAACTTCACTCTGAATTCAGTACCTCACATCATAAGAGCTGAAAACTTAATTTGTCTGTGAGTTCTAAAAGGGATTTGAGCCACCAGATTTTATTCAAAAGAGGTGCATTAACTGTCTTTCTTCATTAGCTCTTTTTATTGTTCAGAAAACCAGAAACCACTTTGAGGTGTGAAATCATGTTGTAGTGACATGCCAATTTGACAGTATTTATGAAGTTGTAGTTCTGAATTCAGAACGAAGAGTGAAACAGTAGGTTTTAGTTTTGTTTTTTTCATTCAAGAAAGCAATATAGTAGATGTTTTCTACTTCATAGTGTTTAAATGATAATGTTCTGAAATTGATGCTAGTCTGAGATACAGATGGAATGTGTGCTGCTATGTATTAGAAAGTATTTTAAGCAGGGCTATTGTTTGGTAGCATGACTCACATTTTTAGGTGTCCTGCCTTCAGTCATGCAGCCTGTGGAGCAGTTGAATTTTCTCATTTGTTTTGCTTTGTCTCTTCTGGACAGTAATGAAGTATTTTCTCAACAAAATACCTTTCCCCAGTATGGAGGGATCAGAATACTCTTTCCTGTTGCTTCTGTGAATGCACAGAGCAACTATTTGTTTCTCAGAGTTAACATAATCTCATACAGCATCTGAAGGATTTATGTACACCTTACCTGTTTCTAAAAATGTCACCTTTAATGTTTTCTCCTTCCTCTTTTTGCTTCTATTCAATGAATCTTTCAAAGTTGGCAGTGAAATAGGACTGTTTTCACAAAGGAAACAGTGAAGTAGTTTGATTTCTTTTTTGTGCCTTTGGTTCCTGATAGCGAGTTTGAGTCTTTTCTACCACAATGTTCAGTGTTTTGGTGCTGTAAAGGAGAGTCAGTATCTTCAGAAACTTGAGACTCACTTTTCTTGAAGTCCCTTTTCTCAGGAAAGAGACAAGGTGCTCTTCCAGGTTCTTAGAAGGGGATGGTGGTCAGTAAGCAAAGAGCTGGATATCCTTGGTTACTAATGAAAGATTTGGACATCCTGTGGAGCACTGCACTACTTCTGCACTTATGTGTCAGCCCAATGTCTATTCTGGAGACTATGTTATGAAAGAATAGGAGCAAAAATCCCATACATCAAAAATCTGTGTGAAGAGGGATGAGAGCTTCTAGACCCACCTGATTTTGTAGGGTCTTAACCAAAGAGAGTTCTGAACTGTTGCATTTTCCCAGTGAGGGTGGTCAAATACTGGAATGAGTAGCCTAGAGACATTCTGGTTCCCCTGTATGGATGTACTCAAAACCAGGCTGGACGCAGCTCAAGGTGATTTGCACCAGGTGGCTCCACTTGAGCAGGAGCCTTGGCTTAGAGGAACTTGAGGACATTCCTTTCAACCCTAGGGATTCTGTGATTATTTGAAAGCTCCTGAAACAAAACAGTATTTTTGTTTCACCATGAACAAATCTCTTTGTTGTTTTTGCTTTCTAGACAAAATGGAATTCACAGTATGAGTAAGCGTTTGTTTTCTTTTATTTGGTAGGTTTGTTACACTTCTATTTGATCTGAAAGTCAAACTGCCCCCACTAAAGGCCTGCCAGGTACTGCAGTGCTATTTGTGGTGTTCCCCCCAGGTTTGCTAGTTTTTTTCCCCCATGGAATTTTGGGAACAAAAACGTAGGGGCACCTCTTCAGTAGTTTGCTTTCATACTGGAGAAAATATAAGATAATCTTGCCTCTGATGTGGTAGTAATGGTGGCATATCTGCTTGTGTTACAATGAGAAGTGATCATTAGTATTGAGGCAACCACTTCCTTTTATGAATTGCAGAATTACATTCATTTCACTCATCTGGTTTTGATTTCAGATGCAGACATAGATATGGTAAATGATGCATAAACAAAACCATGCTGATGCTCTTCATCTTTTAGATTACTTTTTTCTCTGTGTTTAAATATCTAATACAGCACTGTGTTCTTTAAGTTTTAGGTGTCTTATCTTTTCCTCATATGGGTACCATTCTCCAACCTCAAACATGTTGACCAGTATAGTATAGAATGCTCAGTTTCTGAAAAAAAAAAATTTCTGGGGACTGTAGTCCATTAAAACATTGGGAGTTGGAGTCTGGACAAATTTTTAAAACCAAGGAAGTAAAGAAGGAAAAGAAAAGACAAAGGCAAGCTTGTTAAAAACCTTTGTGTTTGGGATTTGCCACAAGCTGCACAGGAGTACTTTTAGGAGATCAAGTAGTTTTCACTTGGTAGTGAACAGGCTAATCCGCTCTCAAAAGGGGGGAAAAAAACCCCTAAACAGCAACAACAAAAAAAATCCCAGCCAGGAAAGCAAAGCCCAGTGTTGCAGGCTCTGGGGAGAAGGAAACTGCCAGGAAATGACGAGGCTCTCCTAGGGTGTCTGGCAGCACAGTGTGATATGAGGGTTCTGTGTGCATTGAGTGTCATGGAGGTAGGTTTGGAGGCTGCCTTCTTCCAAGTGGAGATAGTTCAAGGTGTGATAGAATTTTGGAGTCAAAATATTTTTAGCTGTAGCAGCAAATTGCTTTATTTAGATAGAGAAGTACTACAGGAAATAATAAACCCTGGCTTGAATTAGTCATGCTTTTGGTGGAATTTGGTATAGTACAGAGCTTCTGAATGCTAACCTTTCATCTGTTCCCTTGCTGGATAAGGAAGGACAGTGGTGATGCTGTAATGTTAAGCAAAATGTTTGTAGTAATTTTAAATACCTGCTAAATAAGAACAGTGCTTGTTGGCGGCAGATCAGACCTCTACTCTGTGTTGAGAATTGTTTGTTTGAGAGTTCTCATTATGTAGTTGTAATTCAGGATTTCCTCTCAATGGAAAAGTAGTATTTTAATGTGGGTGAAAATAAATAAAGAACTCTGATGTAATCAGAATTTGATGGCCTGGTTTCCTATCAATAAATGAGATTAGTGATCAGATTCCTGTTAGTCCTTCCACCGTCTTCTTTCATTTCTTACGCCTCTAGTTTTGTCTAAACCATTTTTAGTTTTTAGCTCTCTGCTGCAAAGAATAAAGTTGCAAATACTGATTTCCCATAAGTTCTATGAAAATAAGCAGGTGGACGAGAAAAAGCTCTAGATTAGAGCAGGGTGGGCTATAACTCTGTTCCAGCATTCTGCTTGGCAGCACCCAGCCTGCAGGGGCTGTCCCTCAGCCAGCAGGGTGTCAGGGTCATGAAGCAGGAGCAGGGAGGGTGGTGGGACTGAGGAAGGGTCCCAGGTGGGAATCTGGAGGCCACAGCTTGTTGGCCTTACTGCTCACTGCTCCACTTTGTTTCCCAGTGCAGGGAAAGGTAGTCCCACCTTCCTGTCCATAGCTGTGCAATGGGTGATGTGTGTTTCTATGGGTAAAGAGCTGGAAGAGGGAATTCCATGTATAATGTATGCCTGTCAGAGATTTGGGAGAAAAAGCAGTGTGCCTCTGGAAAAAGGACAACTTCTGGAAAGGAAAAGAATAACTTGAGGCATTTTCAAACGGCAGTTTGGACTTCTGGGGTGTTATTATAGCCAGGGTGCTTGGTAGGATAACAATAACAAATGCACTTGTGGATAGCAATGCAATTGTGGATAACAATAACAAATACACTTGTGATAGGAAGTAATGCTTTTAGGTAGTTTTTAACAAAACCTGTTTTCAGAGGGATATTGTTTGTAATTTGCTTTTCTTTTGACTAGAGAGTGGTTTGGAATTGGAATCATAGCAATCTGAAACCATGTTATTTTTTTTGAAGCTTTTAAATAGTGATGATTTTCAGTTAAAAAACAATGCTTCAGAAAAGTGTCTCTTTAGAGCTATGCAAAGCAGCATTTAAAGGTTAGTCTTCATGATTTGTCTAAAAGAGATGTTAAATGTGGGAACTTTGGTTCTTTTTCTGGAGGAACTTCTGCTTAAAATTACTTCTGTCTTGTTGAAGCCAATTATTTAAAATCACCCCCCTGTAGCTGAAATAAATGGGACTCCAGAATAAATGGTTGCAGCCCGAGGGAAGAGCTTCAGCCTTGGCTCATTTTAACTGTGCCCATAGTGTTTGTCAGTGATATTGTTCACTCCCCTGTAATTGAATTGCTCTGCCAGGATGGAATGAAAAAGTGCCCAGAGAAATGAAGAGTTTAACAAGGTAACAGTGCATACATGGTAATTTCTGTTGTAATATTTGATGTTTGTGACGGTCGAACATTTCAGAGGGGGAAAGCAAATGATAATTTGAGGCTTTGCTTGAAGTCGAGATTCCATAGCTGTATCGAGCCCACAGCTGACTCAAAGAAAGAAAATATTCAACCAATTGTTTGAAATGTTTAGGAGCAAGCACTAGGAAACATCAGCTGCTTTTAAAAGCAGACTTGAATTCAAAAACATGGAGATGCATGTAGTGTAATACACTAATCTGTGTCCAAGCCTGTTCTATCTTATAAGTGAAATACAGTTGGGAAGGCTGGATTTGCACAGATGTGCTATGAAAAAATTACAGCTAATCAATAAAGGTAGCAAGTCAGTGGATATAAATTAAAAGCCCTGCAAGGATGTTTGTCTTGAGAAGTAAATGGTGGTATTGGAGTGCTGTATCTTAATTTGAAGCAGAGAATAATGCTTTAAAAAAACCCTAATTTTTTTTTGCATTTTAGATTTTTGAATTGAAGTTCCTGAAAGATTTCAGCTTGTTGTCTTTATTGAGGTTTACAGGTCAAAGTTACATTAGGGAGAAAAGGCAGCTGAGACTAAATAAACTTCCTTCTAAATAAAATTCCTTCTAAACTAGGAATATAGTACAATTTTAATCTTCTTTAAAGTAGACAAAAAATTCTGTATAAGCCCATTAGCATTTAATAAAGCTGCATCCTACCCCAGCTTTAATGTTTAGAGGTGAAAATAATTATTTTCTTGGAAAGTAGTGCAAAGTCCAGAGAAAGAGAAGGGAAGGAATTTAGGTAAAAGGAATGCCTCCTAAAATTAGTAAAGCTGTTTTTCAAAGTTCTCTTTCATAAGATGTAAAACTTAAAGCAAACAAAAAAGCACCAAAACCAGCCCCCACAGGTAAAACACAATCAGTAAAACACAAACTTCCAGAAAACATTAGCTGATCTTCAGGCCAGTGCTCCATTGTACCTGTATCAAATACTTCCAGCATATCTTGTAACAGCTGGGAGCTCACTGCAGTGGTACTGCTCATAACTAGCATGAATTTACAATGCCACAGGTACTGTGCTTTATATTCAGTTGTGCTTTATATTCAAATCCTGGCTTGTGATACCTAACCTAAATTTACAAAGACAGACTTTGTGGAACAAGAGCTAAGTGTTGGGTTTTCTGTTTCCAAGTCCTTGTGTTTGTAGAAGAGGCAGGCAGGTGAATTTGGATACTTAACATCAGGTGTTCCTTTGACTCTCCTGCATGTAGTCTGACAAGGAGGCATCCAGAGGAGGAGCATTTGGCTGTGGTGACATTTTATAGCTGTGAGGAAGCTGCAGAGCCATGAAAGAAGGGCATATTTATGGCTGCAAGAGGATGAAACAAAAGCTGTTTTGTGGTGTCCTTTCTTTGAATTTTGTTAGTAAGATGGCTCTGAGAAGAGAACCCAACCTATGTTGTTCTTCAGGTGTGGCTTTGTGCACCCTTGGATAGCACAGTGGCTGTTGAGCTCAAGCCCTGGTTTTGCTGATAGCCATGTTTTCAGAAATGCCCCTCACTCAGAGAACCAGGGTGATTGTCTCTAGCCCTCCCTGCCTGGGAGCACCAAATCTTGCTGGTACCCAGACTTGATCCAGTTGTTGCACAGGAGGTGAGCTGTGGTGCTTGCCATTCAGGTATTTGTGTCCAGTGGCAAATAAAGATAACTTCACTTAGTTGAATTGATTCTCAAATATAGATTTTGTATCAGACCCTGTGTCACAGCCAAGGAGCCTGCAGCCAGGCAGGCATCACAGTTAGCACATGCAATGAGTTTGTGTGCTGCAGTTACACTGTGACCAGGACATGAACTGTGTGTCATAATTCTCCTAAGTCTTTGGAAATACCAAGTCTCTATCAGTATGTGGGACATCATATATGTTCTTAAACATTCATAATTCTTAAATAAGTTTTTTGCATTCCCATTTTGCCACCCTGAATGTAAAAGTAGCCAAATAGTGTGGTTTTTCCCCTTGTTGCTCACCTGTGTATTGTTCTCCTGCAGACTCTGTTCCTCTTTTTGGCTGTTTCTTTTTTTAAGTTAGGTTTTGTTTGTTTTATTGTGTGTAGGGTTTTCATGTGGAGGTTTTTATGGGATTTTGTTAGGGGTTTTTTTTGTTTCTGGAGTCAGTGAATCAGGAATATCTTTCATATCCACCCCTGTGAGCTTACCCAAGGCAGATGAACAAAGATCTCTTGTTGTACGCAGCTTTCTCAACAACTCAGGGCACTGTTAATATTGCCCTGTCAAATCAATTTATTTCAGAAGGAGAAGCAGCACCTGTCAGGGGAGTACAGTGTCTGATAAGTGAGAGTGCTTCGGGGGAGCTGGCCAAGCTTCAGAAGCCAAGCTTCATTGCCTGCCCCATCACCTGAAAACTTCTCGTTTTCTACGCTCTGCACTAACATGTTACACTGGATACAGTCCTGCTCCAAACAGGCATTTCACAAGGGCTGGGGAATTCACTGCAGAACAGCCTGTTACATTTTAGTTATCCATGTCTGAGGTCCATGTCAATGGGAGTTGAAAAATATATTTTTAAGTTCACCTTAGGTTATAGTATGTGGTGTGTGCCAACTTTCTTTTTTTAATAAAATCATTTCTCAGGGAGTCTGAACTGCCTTTGGTCTGACTCCACATAGTGGCATGCTAAAATACTCCATCCATTATTATTCCTTCTTGCTTGGGTTTCTCTCTGTACTCCTGCTTGTGTGTGTCTTCAGAGGAAGGTGAGTATTTTTCTTTGAAAGAAGACTACTTTGCAGCATGACTCAACTTGAAATAATACAAAAATTTTCTCTGTACAGTTGCTGATTATTAGTAGTTTCCTTGAGACTTTGCATCAGGATTCTGTTGTGTCACAGGAGGCATTGAGGGAGTGGGAACAGTTCAATAATGAACAAAACATTAGTGTCGGTTCACCAGGTGTGCTTGTTCCTGTTCCATGAGGGCTCACCCTGAGCCTGGGCTTCCTTGGCTCATCCCAACTCTGTCTTCTGGAGGCAAGAGCATCTTAGAGATGAACAACATGAAACTGATGAATTCCTCTGATTCTGCATTAGAGCTGTGAAAAGCCTGTGTGGGATTGCATTGTCAGTCAGGGGGGCTGTCAGTGGCAAAAATGCTTTTAACTCATCCAGTTGAAGTAAATACTCCATGGTGCCAGTATCTCCAAACAACCTGGGTCAGGCTGTGCCTTCTGAGGGGCCTTTTCAGCCTTTTATTTTTTATTTGCTTGTTTGGTGGTGTTTGTTTTTGTTTTGTGGTGGTTTTTTGTTGTTGGTTTTTTGTGGTTGGCTGCTGTTGGGGTTTGTCTTCAGTGTGGCAGCAAGGAGGCCCCTGTAGCAAAGACTTCCCCAAGCACCAGAAGGGAACCTGCTGCTGCAGCTGTGTGGCTTGTCTGATCAATAGAGTTTGGTTTGAAAATCTGCCAGTGGATTACAGGACCTGGAGCATTTGCTGCATAATGATAAGAGATAATCCCCATGTTTAAGAGAATTCTTTTCTTTAGGTTAATTTATTCAAGTGAATATTCAAACAAAATCAAAAAGAAAAGAAAAAATACCCCAATGAAATGTCTAAGCCTAAGCCAAACCTGTTACAAAATACTTGCCTCAAAAAGAAAAAACCCACCCCTCCCTGATCAAAAATGCCTGTTCTCAGTCCATTCACTTCAGGATTGCTGTGAAACAAAAATACTCTGGCTTCGGTCCAAAATCAATCTATGAATGTGCCAAAAATGTGATAAATGTTAATCAAATGTAATGTAATGAATCAGCTGTGACATTTTATTATGGAAATTAAAAATCATGCAAAACCTTGCCTAAGGAAAATAAATTGTCAGGGAAAATACTAATTTTCATGTGATAATTAAGTTTTCTTTTTCCTTTCATTTCCATGTCTAAAAATGTTTCAGTTACACTTTTTATAACAGGCATTTGGTATGAAAGCCATTTCAAGCAGAATTTAATTTATGGAATTGAAAAGAATCACCTCTCCCACTTAATTGTAGGAAAACAGAAGTGATGTAAGGAATGGTGGTGCTGTTGTGAGGGTCAGAAAGAACTAAAAGATTGAAAAATCAACCTGCACTTTACCACAGCCCTTCTAAGGAATTATGTTGCTGTCCAGTAGTGCCTGTTTTCCTTGTCAGTTCTCCTCTCAGGAAAGCCTCAGTGGATGGTGGGCTTTTTCCAGGGACGTAGTCCTGAGGGTGAAATAATAATGGAACTGTATTTTTGTTGGGTGGGCCTGGTGGATTTGCCTTCAAGGTCTTTAATTTGTGGATCTGTACTGAATCACAAGAGATCTCTCTGGAAGACTGTGTCTGGTGCTCACAAGCTCATGGCAAACCCCTTTGTGAAGTGCCCAAGCTCTGCCCTATGAGCAACAAATGTCTCCTGCATTTTCTCCTTTCGTAATCATCCTTCCCGATTTCCATCTCATCTCTGTTCCCAGCCAGCCATGATCATTGTTTAGTTGTTGTTTGGTTACATTTGTTTTGGTGCAGCATTTTTCACCACTCTGTAAGTGACAGTAAAATCCCTTCTTGGGTGTCACTTTGCCAGCCCAGGCAGGTTCAGTTCTTTGCCTTGACACTGGTAGGACAGGATCTCTGTGCAATTTTTCTGTCTGTTTGGTTTGAATTTGTCTTTCCTGAAAATGAGTGGCTCCTACTTGGCACAGTATGTCAGAAATGGTCTAATTCTAAGTGAGATCTTACAGAGTAGTGCTGGAGAAATGATCCTTATTCTGTCTGAGCACTGCTGTTGGAATTATCTTTATTTTTACATCCTGGAGTAACGTTTGCCTGTTTTGTGGTTGTATTACAACCACTTGTGGTCAGCTGTTACAGAATTTCCTCCTCATTTCCAACTGGTAAAACTCATAGCTGCACACACAAGTTTTTATCAGTCTCCAGGCACATGACCCACCACTTTTTTCATGGAATTTTTCCTGTAGCTGTTACTCATCAAACCTGTGTGATCTTTTCCATAGGTTAGTCCAGTCCTCCTGCCTTGGCAGGGTTTCTCAGCTAGGAGCTGTCACCCAACAGATTTCATCAGTGCAGCTTTACCTTTTGTGTAAGTGCTGCTCATTAAAATACCAGGTCAGCTTGGTGTCACAATTTGTCCCTGACATGACAGTCCCCAGTAATCATCTCTGTTGCAGCGTCACTTTATTCCTTGACACTACTAATAACACAGATGTTTTGAAGGGATTTCTTGGGAATATTCCAGAGTACTTAATATTTTATCACTTTCAAATTGCAGTGGACAAAAGCCCTACTATATTTAGGATGGTGTACTCAGTTTTAATAATATTGTTTCATTATAAAATAAATGTACAGTAAAGGTATTCAGTGCAAGAGTATCTATGAAATGGTCTTTTAAAGAGTCCTGCTAGTCAAACAAAACACTTGCACTACACCTGTGATACTGATTAACATGAGCAATGTCCTGACAGCCCAACAATGTTATGTGCCACTAGGCAGATGTGTTAAGGATCTCCTGAATTTGGCTGGCATAAGCAGGGCTAAAAACAGGTGTGGCATGTAATTTTGGAAAAAGCTGAGTGCACTTCTGTGTCACCACAAATGGTGCCTCTTTGCCATTTCTGATTAAACCAGCACTGGCATCCACATTAGTTAAGGCTGAGTTTTCATACCACAGGACCTTGAGCTAATGGTTCTTTCCCATCCTCCAGCTGCAAATGTTGTGGACTGTTATTTTTGACACAACACAGTTGAAATGTTCTATTTTGTCATTATCTCGTTTGGGTGTCTTGACCTGTCTGATTCAGCTGAAGTCTCAAAACCAAAACAGTATCACAGAATTGAATTGATCCCTCAGGTCAGATCCTCCTGTGCAAGTTCTCCTTAGATTTTGAGTCATGAGGCATCTTAGAGGAATGCTTTTTGCTTAGTCAAGATACTTGTAAAACTCATGGACTCACGGACTTGAATTCTTTCATCCTTCAAACATCTGGTCCTGCTGTTCTCTGATTCCCTTAAGCACAAAGGGAAGATTCCATTCCTCGCCTGTTGGTTCTTCCATCCTCCTTGTCCTTAGCAGGACATTGCACTTGCTCATGGTCTGATAATGCACTTGTGCTGTGCATGGTGGCTTCTCCAGAAGCTTTAGTTGCCACTCTGGTGAGATAAGCAGTGACTGTGAACACAGAGGGCATCCAAGCTCTCCAACTAGTGTGTGAGTCATTGGAATAGAGGGGAAGGAAAAGAGGAACAGAGAAAGCCATCTACTGAGGATTGCAGTACAGCTTACCAGCAGTTCTACTGGAGCTTTCTTTACCCTATTCAGGAGACAGAACATTTCATGGTAGTTTGCTAGTGCCTGATTATACAAGCATCAGAAAGTTTTATGCAGTTTGTGAAACAAGATTTTCCATTTTGTATCATTTTTGACCATGACATTTTTGGCACTGAAGAGGAAAATATGTTGAAAATGGATCTTTGCTACAGTCTTTGTTGTATTACTTTCTGTTTCACTGTGACCCCTCTGTTTCATGCTTGATACAGTTATTTTGGAGGTTGTTTTCTGAAATTCTTCAGCTCTGAGGAAAGGCATTTGGAGGCTTGGTGTGGCAGTCTGGCTTGATAGAATATTTTTGACCTTCTGTCACACAGATAGTAATGCAGAGAGCCTTTCCCAAAAACCCTAATGGTGTAGACCATCATCTCTTTAAACATGGAATAATTTATGTTGACAATGCTACTCTTCTCTACTGGAAAGAATCAGTACTTTGAGACAAAGCTGCTGCATGTCCCTGTAGGTTCTTTGGATTTAGGTCTGTCAGCAAAGTATGAAGGCACAGTGAGTGATTGCTGGTTGCATTTGGAGTGCTTAAATATAACTTCGTTTTATTAAAACAGGTGATCTGTCACAGCTTGTCCACTATACCTTCACAAAGTCAGTGTTTTGACATTCTCCAGACTGGCATCTGTAAATATCTGGTAAGTACTATTTTGTCTTCTACATTAAAACTTCCTTGTGATAAATTTGCTAACAGTCTCATTAATCCTCAAATCTACTTATCCTGTGTATTTAATGTATTGTTTCAGAACTTGAGAAAGCTTTAAACAAGATTTGGGTGAGTTTGAAAAATACATGATAACTGTTGGTATCTAAACTTATATGGTAATTTTGCTCAGATTTGTGAATACTTGACTTTGTCTTCAAGGCAGTTTGTCCATAAATAAAACACTTCTTGGTTTGGTTTGCTTTGCAAAAGAGCAACCAGCAGCTTTAGATGAGCTAAAGAATGCCAAGATGATGGATGCCAGGTTCTTTGTGGTGCTGAGCAATAGGACAAGAGGCAACAGGCAGAAACTGATGCTCAGGAACCTCCACTTGAACACGAGGAAGAACTTCTTTACTGTGAGGTTGACTGTGCCCTGAACAGATTGCCCACAGATGATGTGGAGTCTCCCTCACTGGAGATACTCAGGAACTGTCTGGACACAATCCTGTGCTGTGGGATGACCCCTCTGCTTGAGCAGGGCAGGGAGGTTGGGCTAGATGACCACTGTGGTCCCAGCTGACCCATTCTGTGGGTTTTGCAGCCTTTCTTCTAATGCTGAACATGCTGAGCTGAGGATGGGGATGGCAAAGCCAGAGCTGGGTAACAGAATGGTCAGGGACAGAATCTGCAGTTCCCTGTGATGCTGCCTGATGAGAGGGAGGACCACAAGGTCTGCTCCTGCCCTGCTGTCAGGGTGGTTCTGTGATCTACCCAGTGTCTGGCATTCCCTGCTTGGAGCCAGACTGAGAAGTTACTACACCAAAGCTTCCATAGGGAGTAGCTTACCTATAACCATAGTCTGCAGTTTTAGGGGTGGATGCTGAATTAAATCAACTTTAAAAGGCTTATATGTTCTACTGCCCTGTGCCTTTGAGAGCAAACCATTAAGTGGGGTTTTATGGTTGGCAAGGCTGCTGCCCAAGGTCTCCAGCTGGCTGCTGACACCTCTCAGGGAGCAGAGGCACCACAGAGGCAACATCCTGTATGAGAACTTACCTGAGCAGCCTCATCCACTGGACTTGAATAAATTGAAATGTCTCTGTTCCTGTCATCTTTCAGACTGGCTGACCAGCACATTCCATCAGTAGTGTTGGCTCAGTCGGTCTTCATGATGGTTCTTTTTATCCATCTAGATCTCTGCCATTATTTCTTACTTACAGCTGATTAGGAAGAATGTTACTCATTTTAATTGTTTGGTGCCTCAGTGTCCTGTAGTATTCAGCAGGGTTGTGGTGACAGCTGCAGTCCCACCTTTTGTAAGATAAAAGACCATCATCATCCTCCTCTTGCCTCTGCACCTGACCTGGCACAGGTCAGCCTGGGACAGCAATCTGTGCTCATGGCCTTGAAATACACCCAGTGTCTTAGGCTGGAAGGATTTAAAATTACAACTCATAGTTGTTCTGTATCTCTTACCTCTCACAAGTAATGGTATGAATGAAACACATTTCACATTTCTGTAGCTTGTACTTTATTGATCTTTTTTCTAAGCATTTCTGAAAGAAACAGCTGACCTTGTTAAGTGAACCAGTTCCCTCTGTCAGCTTAAAACAGTGTACTTGCAGGTGAGCAAATTAGACTACTCTCAAATTCCTTAAATAGTTCTTTAAAGGTAAATGGTGCCACACTAGCAGTGCATGATTTTTTTATGGCTTTACAAGACAAAAATCTAGGGTACTTACTGCATAGTACTTCAAAATTTAAACTGCTTTCTAATTCACTGCTTCTACAAA
Organism: Ammospiza nelsoni; assembly: GCF_027579445.1. Taxonomy (NCBI): domain Eukaryota; kingdom Metazoa; phylum Chordata; class Aves; order Passeriformes; family Passerellidae; genus Ammospiza; species Ammospiza nelsoni. The sequence goes on from NC_080633.1 coordinate 93,042,658, forward strand.
AACCAAGAATTTTTTCTAAATTATTTATCATGCCTATAAAATCCTTACTCAAGATGATGTTCTCTCTTTAACAACAGCAGAGCATCACCCCACTTTGGGCTCACCATATATTTCATTAGCTTTGATTAACCTCAGTTCATAAAGCTCCTGTTGGGCTTCAAAGGAGACTCACCCTGGTGACAATCCAGTAGAAGCTTTCCTTTCTGTAGCATAAATCAGACTTTCCTTCTACCTCAGTGACTGCTCACTGCCATTTCAAGACTCAGAAGGCCTCCCCAGTCCCATGATATATGCTTAAAAGGAAAGACCTGTTCTGCCCACAAGATTGTTTGTGCCTGCACTGTCATTCAGAGCAAGGATCAAAGCAGTGCTGTGTTTTGCAAATATGTTTGAGATGAGTGTTTGCTTAGAAGGCATGTAATGAAGACGTCAATTTAACCTTCTGTTGGTGTGGGTGGCAATTTATTGGGAAAGCAGAAATTTGAAAAAATGCACTGGTCTGTAGAGTTTGAACAGAAACAAAGTAATACATGTCACCACAGGAAAGTTCTAGGTTTGTTTGTATCCCAGCAAAAAATCTTCTGTATAAAGTGATGAATTTGGGTTGTTGATTTTTTTTTTTTGGTCCTGTTTTAATACAGGTTGGATTGGTTGTAATACCTGATAGCACAGCTGGATCTGTTCTATGTGCCATAAATAAGCTCTTGGATCAAGCCTGCATCATAAGTGAAAACCTGCACAGGTTCTTGGCCTCTTGTTGTTACAGTCTTCTGTACTTTCTGCTAACTATAGACAGAGAGGATGCAGAACATTTGCAGAAAAGGTAAAGCTGCTCTTCTTACCACCTTGTCTCTATCTTTGCAGCCACGAGTATTTAGAGATGTGAAATGAAAGGATATCACCCCCCTCCCCCGGCGGTTTTTTTTCCTGTCTCTCTTTTGCTTACTTCAAATCAGTACTTAGATTTAGGAAAATTACCTGCAAAGTTACCAGGAATTACTTAAAACAGTAACTGAAGCAGGTTTCATCTCAAATTGTTCTACTTGGATATCAAAACCATCCTGATTTCGTAAAGTTGGATATTTCTACCTTAATCTTTAACCTTAGCTTCATTAGGTACATTGAAATGCACCATGTAAAGGATTTAACTTTATGAGTATGTACTATGTTTCAGGTTTAAAACTTCTCAGGCATCATTACAGGCATCATAGACTGCAAAGCCATTTGACTTAAAAAACCCAAAAGCTACAGATAACAAGTTCAAATAAATCCACCTGTAATGCAGGAATGTCTTTAAACAGGTCAGACTTTTCCATACACAGAAAAGTTGTTGAAAGCTTCCTGAAAATTCAAAGCCCAAGTCCTTTTTCTCTTACTCTATTTAATGATTTGCAAATCACAAATAGCTGAGTCTATTACTTAACTTCTTATGAATCTTAAACAAAGATTCAAGTGTACCTGAAAAGTGACTGAAACAAAAACCTCTTCACAGCTGCATGAAGCAGAAATTGCACTGCATGAGAGATTAAGCAACATTTCCAGCTTCCAGGGCAAGGCCTTAATGTTTTTCCAGTGCTGTACAAAATTCTGGAATATTTTTAAGTTTGGCGTTTTCTGGTACACATTTTCTGCTTTGCCACGAATTCTGATGAATGCAGCTGGTGTGACTGGATCCACAGAAGCAGCTTTCCTTGTACAGCCATGCAGCCAGTTCACAGGAGCATCCTTGAAATGTGTGTCCTCAATCATTTCACTTTTGATTACCTTTCCCCTCAGGGACATGCTGTGGAGATCATGCATCTCTGCATTAGCACTCCTGCCACGGCTGCTGAGGCTGATGCTGCAAAGCCTGCAGGTGAGCAGGATCTGCCGGGAGGAGCTGCCCGTGGTGGCTCAGCTGCTGCGCCTGCTCATGCAGCACGGGCAGCTCAGGAGCCATATGATCACTAACGAGTTCCTGGTGCAGCAGATCATCAAGGACATCATGGTATGAAACTTCCTCTTGTTTCCCAGGCACCATGTGTATGTCATGTTTATCTGTAAAAATCATTGCAAACAGTCAAGAAAAGCTGTTTGCAAACAGTGCTGGTGAAAGCAGATGTAAGACATTATGGTGAGGTTCTCTAACCTGCAGGTTAGGAGGGGGTTGCTTCTCTTTAGTGCTGAAAATGCCACAATTAATTCTTGTGCTGTTCCCCCGTGGGTGGGTTGTATTGTATTTGTTGGGTTTTTTAAGCCACCTACATAATCCTGAGAAGTGGGAATTCCTGGGCTGGGCTGGTCTGTTGGTAGCTGTTCTCCTTAGACTGGGCTGGGGCACTCTCCTGCACTGGTGGCACCATGCTCATTTGCATTTTAATTGCCTGTAAATTGCAGAATTGCAAAGTAAGTGAGCCATTCTAATTAAGAGTAAGGAAAGCACATCTGGTGCTAACTCACACACTTGGTAATGCAATGACTTAGTGTACCCAGTTGTAACACTTTATTATTTGGGCTTTAACAGACACACCGTGTTGAAATGTATAAAAGAGAAGAACAATGTCACTGTGTGCAGGGGAGCAGGGCTGTCTTATACCTTTAACAGTGCACCTGATTACCTGTAAAAACAAAGCCAAGTTTTGCAAGTGCTTGAGTTTTACCTTTCTCCTTCTTTCTAGACACTGAAGAGTGGTGAAGTTCAGGAGCAGTGGCTCACAGACCTCCATTACTGTTTCAACATCTACCTTGCCTCTCATCCCCAGACACCTGGACCTATAAACTCAGTATATTGAAGAGGTCAAACTGCATTTATTGTAAAGCATTTACTTCTATTTAGTTTTGAATGGAAGATGTTGGAACAAAGCTTGTCAATTTTTTTGTAAGTGAAACAATAAAAATTTTACAGAGAACTGCAATACCTTTATTGCCTTTTTTTTTTTCCAAGCAAGTAGATCTTACTGGAAAGTGTTTTCTTAAACTGTGGTGACCACAGTGAGGGGTGTTGAAGTTTTCTTGTTGCTGAAGAGCTTACAGAGAAAGAGACTTCAACTGACTCTGCTCATCTATTATTTTGAAACATCACATTATTTAAAAAAACAATAGAATTGTTTAGTATCAAATAGAAAAAAATTAGAAAACAATATGCTTTAGAGTAACATATTTTATTTTTGCTGAGTTCATATTTTTAAATACTTTGTGCAAGGTAAATACTGTACACTATGGCAGCTCTAAAGCTTTACAAGAACTTTTTTTTTCTCTACAGTAGGGGCCATCTTTTCTTGCTTCTCTATTTAATGCACATAGAAAAAGAGTTATTTAAAAAAATTGGTGATAATTTCAGGGGTAGAAAACACAGCCCTAATAGTTTCCATAGGTTGTGAAAGCAATTTCTTTAGTGTTTTATGTCTGCATGTCTACATTTCCTTCCAAATCCATAGTTAGCTAAGGAACAATTGTTTCTTTAGTAGAGAAGTGGAGCATGAAGGCTGTTCTTCCATTCCTGCTTGGATTTTGGAATTAATTTCATGAACTTGAGGTAAAATTGAACATTGGTCTCTCAGAACTGTAGTGTCTTTCATACAGTTTCCCTCTTTTTTGAAACGCTGTTTGATGAACACATTCGAAATTCCTACTTTTTGCAATGGAAAGCTTTGATTGCCTCTGCAGTGTTATTGCAATACTGGGCTTGGTGCTTCATTTTCTGTCTTCAAATGCAATTCAGATTTCATCCTGTGTTGATAAGGAAATTAACAATTGCATTTAAAAAAGTTTGTACACAAAATGAGTCCAGCTCTTTAGCAGTCTGCTTGGCATGTAATGCTGTGACAATACAAAACTGAAAATGTTCAAGTTTAATACGTCATAGATGGCTTATACATTATGAAAGATAACAGCTGTACCAGAATGGATTTTAAATTCCAAACATTGTTTTGCTTAATGCTTTAGTCTTGTATTTTTTGGTTTTGCAGCAGTAGTTGGTCTCATGTTGTATGAAAATTGCCTTGATTTTCCCATGTTCTCCAACAGATTAACACACTGTAAGTTGTTCACTGTAAAAAAAACCAAAATAGTTTTGATGAGTAACCCTAGTGGGTGAAAAGCAGCTTCATCAACACTGTGTTCTAGATTTCATAGGCAGCAAATCTGGTGGGAGCAGAAAATGCCTTTTTCCTGGCATCTCACTGCTGATTTCCCAGTGGAGTTTGGTTCCTGCAGCACTGGGTACAGCTTGTGTGGAACACTGATGATGATGCTGCTGTGGGACTGCAGTGGCCTCTCATGGGCACAGTGAGGGTCACCCCCATAAATGAATGTAGGGCTCCAGACTAACACTCTACATACTCCTGGCTGAATTTGCTGAAGAGCAGAAAGAGATTGTGTTGAGCAAGCTTTAGCAACATGAGGTAGGCAGGGGGCTCTTTCTAAAAAGTCAGGGAAACTAGTCCAGGGGCTAAAGGGAGTACTCAGAATTGCTCATGCAATGTTTTTTTATGTCCTGTAAGGTGCTACAAATAATACATGTGTTTTCCTTCCCTGGGTTTGTAAAGATTAGCTGCAAACATTTCAATGCTTTATTCCAAGCTAGAATGGGATAAAGAGTCATCCCAAGTGCAAATCCAAATGTTTCATTGAGGGTGTGAACTCAGCGCATCTTAAGGACATCTTTCTAATGCCAAGAGTTGCAAAACCTGCTCCTTTGCAACTCTGAACACACTTTAATGTCCACAGGGAAGCAAAGAACCAGGCTGTCTGGTTCTGCTGCAGAGCACCTCTTTTAAGTGCCACTAGCTGAATTGACAAAAGAATCTATTTAATTTTAAAAAGCCAACCAAACTAGAAAAAGAACAGATTTCAAGTTCTGAACTATTTTAATGGTAACAATCTTAAGGGGCCTATTTGCCAGAATCTTCCAAAGCACTTACCCCATGCCTGTATAACCCATTCCTTTTCTACCTGTCCCCCTTTACTGAACATCTCCTCTGCACACTCTCTGCATATCCCCCTTGCAAAGTGTTTGACTGACTTGGGTGTCAGTCTCCATTACATATTTGTCACTGCACGCCTCTTCCACGAGCTCTGTGAACATGAAAACTCGGGCTGACAGTCAGCCTTCACCTTCCCAGCTGTACCTGCTGCAAGGGAAGAGTGAAACTGAGCAGTCCATTCTGACCTACTCCAGGCGCCTACGTCAGAAACGGAGTATCTGGCATTAGGCACTGACAGCTCTGAACTTTTCCAACAAACGTAATGTTGTCATGCACAAAGGCAGGCAGATGAAAAACATGTTATTGTCTTTTAAGTAAGGGCTAAAGTTCCCTGAGCTCCTATTAGGTGAATAAAAGTAGGTAGTGTTCTAAAGGAACTGGGCAGAGTTCCTATCACTAACCTATTCGTCACCAAGTTATGAAAGCAAAGGCCACTCCAGCTTCAAGAGAAAGCCTTTTTATTTCAGAAGACAGGGAGATCTGTTGTCCTGAAAAGTTAAACGAAAAGAGCTAAAAGCTCTTTTAAAATTCAGATTCATATCTGCATGAAGAGGTGGCAATCAAACACCTGTCTGGTCATGCCTCTTAATTAAAACAGTTCCCAGACAGTGAAAGAAAAAGGCCTCTGTCTCTTCTTAGCGAGGCAGAAATTCACCTTCAGTTTTAACAAACTCAAGGATAGGTCCAGTCACATTTCCTTCTGACTTCAGAGCTGTGTTAAGCTACTTGAAAAATGCATTTTACTTTCCTTTGCAAATTACCTGAACTTCTGACTCCTTGAAGCAGTTGCTGTGCTCCCATCTAGATGTGGCCTCTCTGACTGAGGTGTGGCACAGCCAGGAACACCAAATGCCCAGTGGGGCACTAAACCTTCGCATGATGAAGCACCAACATTACCATAGCTCCCAACCCCAAGTAAGTCCATAATACACTTTGAAAAGTCTGACTGATGGCATTTAGTAAAGAAGTTTTTCATCCAAATCACTCAAGGATAGAAGTGCAGCGCTCAGTTAAGCCCAAAAGTGATGAAAGAAGGAGTGTGCAATCACAACAGTTTGCCAGTAGCTGCACATTTTGATAAGACAGCCCAATCCTTAAGCAGATTGATTTCTTATCTAAGGAGAAAGCAATCTCAGGTATATGAACATCAATGTATTCTTAAAATGGATGTGACCTACCTGAGACCAGCTGCACATCAGGAAGTTTCAGCTTAGAAGGAGATCTTGCTGACTGACACACTTTGCCTTCCTGAGAACGCCCTTTAACAAACAATGAACAGCTCTGTGATTATCACATGGACATGTGGTTGTGCATAACTGCAAACTATTTCAGTAAGCTACAGCATTATTTTATCCTAAAAATTTCTCATTTTTTATGGGAAAACTCATGAGATATTCCATATAACAGAAAATCGTGACAACTACAACTGAGATCAAACTAATGTTAAAATACGTCTTGCTATATACAAAAAAAAGTTGCTATAAAAAAATAAGGAAAATAAATTTATTAGCTTTATTTATTTTATCCTTTTTGATTCTCAAAGCTACAGAGCCATGCTAGAAGTGACTTACCACCTGTTAAAGTACATAAGGTTAGCATATCCTTACTCCATCAGTGATCCACACTGTAAAGGAACTCAAGGTCTAGAAGCAAGACTTTACCTTTTCTTGCAGATGCATTCCTTTGCATGTGCGCATTCAGACACAGTGCAAAGCAGTGCAGAATTGTAAAAGACAATCTTGCTCTTGCCATAAATACCACATCTTCATACAGGAAAGTTATCAACATGGAACATATTCTTTGTATGAAAATATTTTTAAAACAGTACAAAACAAACAAAAAGTTTAAAACAATGCTTTAAAAAACCAAACCATGATCCAGACAGCCACTCTGCATGGATACAGCCAGCTATCCCCAGCTTAACTGCTCTGTTCTCTTTCCACATTGATATACGTGAGCAGCTCTGGCAATGGAATTATTTGATTGCTCAAGACCTGTGCTGAAACAATGCTGTGTGGGGATTCAAACAGCTTTAGCTGCAGCCATTTTAAATCACTGAATTGTTTGGTTTATTTAACCTGAAACAGAAATACAATTGCCCAGAACACCTGAGACTAATTTTTATAAATAGCTAAAATTCTTAACAATTAGGTAAGAAGTGCATAGATGAATACATTCTGTCAAAAAAATAAAAGCATCGTTGTACAAATAAATTATAGTGAAAAGAAAATTACCATATATCTGCTTTAGGATGGACTGCTTGCTGGTTTTTATGGCTGAACTGGTTTTGTTTACAGACTTGAGATTTTTACATGAAGGAACTGATTTCAGGGGGCCGTGGTTCAGCTGCTTCTTCCAAGCAACCTGAATGAAGAAGGCAGCTGCCTCTTGTCTCCACTTGTCTTCATCTTCCTTGCAGAGCCGCTTCGCACTCAGGAGCTGAAACAACTCCTGTCTGAGCTGGTAACTAGAGAGCAGAAGAGAGAAGAGCACTTGTTTTAGGTGACCTGTTTTAACTTCCGTGCTTTCCACGCATCAGTTCACATGGTGGATTACATGAGTAACTGGGAAAACAGAACTCCCACTGATGTGCTAAGTCACTTGGATGAGAAATGTTTGTTCAGAAGAAAATGTAGGAGTTGGGTTCAATTTTGGATGCATCCATTATTTCACACAGTTAGTAAAGATCTGGCATTGCAGGTATCAAAAGTTACAGTGCTTCAACATCAGCTGATCAGCTGCTTTATAAATAGAAAATTATCAGAAGACAAAACTATAAATATTTATGGTAACAGTATAATCAGCACCACTTCCTCTTTTTCACTATATTCACATCTTAGTAACACCAAACCTTCTCGTGTGCCTTAGCACCTCATGTCCTCAGTCAGTCAGTGCAAGAGACAAACCAAATCTGCCTCCTGTGGGTTCCACTGCACATTTCCTCTGCGGAAAGCTGAGCTGCTCTCCACCCCTCCTCTGAAGATGCTCCCCTTGCCTTGTTTTCAGCAATCTGTGTTCTTTCCCTTCCCTTGAAAGGCTCCCTGTCTCATGACCCAAGCTTGCCCCAGCTGCTTTGATCTTGCACACAGTCACATCCCTCTGTGAGTGGCAGCAGCAGATTATGTGTCCCTCACACTCTGGTGGCAAATGGCACCGGCAGCAAGGAGCTGTGTGGGGATTTTTCCGCTGGAATCGGACGCAAGTGTTCAATCGGATATCGGCGTTTCACGCTCACAAGTCAATTAACTGGCTTAGCAATTAACTCTGAATCCTCCCAGTACAAACCTGTCACAAATGAGCATTGAGTAACACTTGTAAAATATTAATTATAAGTGTTTGGTAACAGGCCAAAACACATTGATCATCATCCCCTCTGGCATTCAAAAAGGCTTCTGCTGGATGCCCAGTAAAGCAAAGGAGGAAGGAGAGAGAAGGAGGTGATTTTTTCTGTTGCTCCCTCTGCAACACGTTCTAAATTAAAACAAAAGACAACAAGCCAAATACAAATTGTTTAAATATATGTTCTAAGCCAATGAGCTACATAATTCAAACAAAGCAGCAGCCATGTACAAAAAATGAGTACATGAAAGCACAATAGAATGCCAAAGGAGGATGATATGCTCCATTATAGCCCAAATAATTTTAAACTTCCAATAAGCTTAGTAAATTACCTCTGTGAAATTTGCTGGGTGAGACAAATGTATTTAATCTTAATTTAGTGAAGTTTCAGAATTTAGGCATGTACTGTTTTGGAGCTCGTTGAAGTACATAAATGCAGGCAGCAACTGCACCCTGTCAGGGCCTGCAAGTTGTGAAGCATGGTATGAATTCAGAACAAGGAGTATTATTGAGACAGAGGGAAAAAATTATACAGTCTTCTTAAATAATATGCCACTTTTAACTTTTCAACAGGGTAAGAGAGGAAAAGAAAGTGGAGAGAGAGAACAGTTGCAGTGACTTGGTAACATAACTTGAGCTAAGGATGGGTTAAGTGAATACTTAACTGCAGAAAAAACAATTGGGGGACTGTTTTATACTGGAGCAGAAAAGAATACTAAGCTACTCTCTTGGAATTCAGTAATTACTGCCAGATGCCTCTGCTGATACAAGAAATGACCCATTCACAGTCACTGCACCTTTGCACCCAGCTGTGATTTCAAGTTTGCAGAGAACTTGTGGTAGTTTTTAGCAACAAGAAAATGACTGTGAGGTTCTGACACTGAAAGATGTAGGCAGTTATCTGTACAGCAAGTGCTCTATATTGTTTTAACTCCACTCTCTCATAACAGATCATTCTGATCCTAGTGAGAAAAAAGGAGAATGGGACCAACTTTGATACAACTTGAATATGACATGGTGCCTTAAAATATACCTGATGCTTAGTCAACAAAACTACTGCACATAAAAGTGGAATATCCACGTGCAGAACAACAAAGCTGGCAAGTGGCATTCTCACTCCTTGTTACAGAAGCTCTAATCTTAAAAACCACTGCTGGCCAGAGTATGCACACAGCAATAATATATTTAAAAATATAGCTTGACTCCAGTGGGAGAACAACAGTGACAAAAACCAACTTATTCCAGGTTCTGTCGGCGTCCTGTGGGCCCTGGAGCATGGTACAGGCCCTGGTGCCCCCCAGGAGAGAGCACAGACACAGAATCTGCAAGCCTCACTGAGCAGGATAAGCAATTAACCTTTGGCAAGCCACACACCTTAGAATATACACTTTTGAGAAGTACATTTATAAAGTTTGCAGATTTGGGAATTGAAACATTCTCCTGAGAATGGCAAGTATAATACACTTAACTAGACCAGTACCACTCTGCTGTTGTGTTTGCCTTCAATAAGTAAATCAAGACTACAAAATTTTCAGAGTGAGACAAATGCATTTAGTTCTAATTTAGAGAAATTCCAGAACTCAAGCATGTACTTCTACATGTTTCTAATGTTGAACTATACAATAACATTGTATAATTTTACTGCTGTCTACTAGTACATGCTCTTTACCTTGTGCAAGTTTGGAAGAAAAGCAAACACAGGACTGTGGAAGAACTGCCCAACGAATGTCTCCTGCAGCCTTGCAGAATTTAAGATCTTTGTTAGTGTTTTATGAGTTCTTGCAAACAGAGCAAAGATATTTACTTTTCACTATTAAGTATTTAAATAACAAATGTAACATAAAAAATCTTTAATCTCCACAATATCCAAAATGCAAAGGGTTAGTAAGTGCATGCACTTCTGGGAGAGAACACACACCATCCCTGCTCCAGCAGGGGCACAGTTTGGAAAGGCCTATCCAAAATCTGTAGTGTGAATGGAATGCAGATTTCTGTGCAGGTAGGGCAGCTGAATGCATGGCTTTGGATCCCAATTCTTGTGGGGAAATTTGCACAAGCACTCACTACACAAGGTTCTGCTTTGTCTTAGAGCCACAGCAAGTGCCAGCCCCTCTGTAATAGAGGATTTTAAACTGGTGTTGAGAGAAAGCAGCAGAGCCAGCAGCAGCAGCACTTGCAGATACACTCTCCTAACCTACTCCTGGCTTCCTTTAGCTTTTGGCATCTGAGTGATTTGAACCCATAAGACAAGAACTTGGGATCTACATCAGAAATGAAGGCCAAGGAGCAAGCAGCAGAGAGAGCAGAAGTGGTGGAACCCTGGCAGAAAAAGGGGCTGCTTTGCCTCACAGTTCACAGGAATATGGCATGGAATCACAGAACCACAGAGTGGTTTGGGTTGGAAGGGATTTTTAAAGACCATCTCATCCACCCTCCCTGCCATAGCCAGGGACATCTTCAACTCAGAGTCCCTCAGAGAAACTGTTAAATTAGTGAGAAACCTGGAAAGAATATTAGTAAACGTATGCAATTTATAGTTTTCTGCATCCAGTAAAATCAAAGAAAGTTTAAATAAAAACAAAAAATATAAATAATTTGCATATTATATACTTCCCTTACATATTCTTCCTGCCTGTTTTGATAAGAAATTAAATATTAAGGAGCATGTACTTGTAGAATGACTGCATTTCTGAGGCTGAAACTCACACATTCATGAAAGCAGGAAAATTATGTGGAAAGCATTTTTTGTAGAGCAGTTGTTCCTGCTTAATCAAGGTACTCAAGCTACCTTCAATTTTTGTCAATGAACACTCAAAGCTCCCAAACATTCTGTGGTTTGATTATCTGGTTAAATGTTAGGTCAGAGCACAATTTCAAGTACATCACTGAACTCCAGGTCTAGGCAAATCCTGATTTGCACTCTCTAAAGAAATATCAGAGCTTGAAATAGAAGTTTAATGATTTCTCTGATTATTAAAAGTCAGCACTTACTTTGCACTTTTTATGAACTTACTAATGTAATTCTACACCACTGGAACCCACTTCCCCTTGTGTGGAGAAAGATTATTGTGGAGAAAGACTTAACTGCCTCGTTTAGCACTGGCAACATTGCAAGCTAAATAAAGCACATTGCCAACAATCCTAGTTTCATTTACATCCACTTGCATCCCACTCTTTAGCCCCTGAAGCAGTAATCTTACCTTCTCCACGTCCTCTGTATGACTGTGGCAGCGTAGTTCTTCTTCCGAAAAAGCTCTTTCCTTTTTCTTTCTTTTTCTATGATCTGCATTCGAATCTCTAAAGGGATTAGTTCAATATTTGTACTTTGCCATGCAACAGAACATAATTGATCATCTGCATTCCTGGATCCAATTATGCCTGTTTTTTCCAAGTTCAAAGCGTCATCAGAAGCAGAACATGCTATTGGGTTTCTTGGCACAGTCCTGGTAGGTTCTGCCTCAGCAGACAATAATGGAGAGGCCTTTTTTGCCATTTCATTGTTTCCCACTTTGACAGTTTGTTCTACAGCATGCAGGCTGTCATTTCTGCTGCTTACAAACACTGTTTTGGCACTTCCTGGTCTGCTAGAACCAGCTGGTGAACATCTCTTATCATTCACCTCTTTATTTCTGGCTTTCTGCCTTTTGCCTTTGGAAGAAGCTTCACCCGGCTTTGAGTTTTGTGCCGTTCCGCCGGTACAACCGACATCGCAGAAGAGCACAGCCCTTCCTTCACCGTGGTCCCTCCTGCCAGAGGGAGCCTGACTTGGATCCCTCAGCTTCTCCCCAGCACTGGCAGCCCTACAGGCAGGAGCAGAAAGCCTCCTGCTCCTCCGAGCACAGGCATCCGTTGTGTCCACAGCGTGCTCCTTGTGCTTCTCTCCGTCCGCCTCCGCAGCAGCCCCAACCTGAGGTTTCACTTCAACTTTTGCTTCCTCATTTGCTTTGCCACACTGGAAATGGACACAGCTTGACTTGCTTTTGATGTGTTTCCTCAATGAATCTTTAGACAGAGAAATTAAAAACAAATTCACTCTCTGACCAGCAAAACATGATTTATGTCTCTGATTTTTTGCTCAGTTACCTTTGGGGCAGACTTGGATTCACTTAAATGAACAAAAAAATGCAAGCAGGAAGAATCAGAAGGACATGATTGCCTGTCATAATAGAGTCCCAAACGCCTTCATTTGCTTAATGTTGTACAAATGGTTTTCTTTCTAACATTGCATTTGAGCTGGATGCCTGAAAAACTCCTGCTCTATCCATGCTGTATGCTGGCACGGGATAACCCACTGACAACCCAAAGCACTTGGCTTCTCAGTACTTCCCCTGACATCCTGAATGAAAGTCCTTCCTATTTCTCCCTTGCTGCTGTATTATCACTGCTTCTAAATACTCTGGTGAGGGTGACCTGGAAGCCAGACTGGAGTACAAAACTGAAAATTCCCCATCTTCCATCCACCTTCCATTCTGCTTAGAAATTAACAGGAGAATGAAAAATAGACCAGAGACGATGAAACATAACAGACAGGATGTTACAGGGTAGGTAGGAGGGGAAAAAGAAAAGAAAGAGATCTTTGATATACTTTCATTCCAGAAAATCATCTGGATCATCCAAAACCTGATGAAATTATGCTATATTTGTAACATCTTTACAGGATACCCTTTTGATAACCAGATCAGAAAACACTCAACAGCTGAATCACACTTTTCACAGCCCAAAGGGTCTAAGTTGATATTTAATTCCAAAGAAATGACCAAAGAAGTCCATTAAGGTTTTGGTCACAAGAGGATTGATTAAAACACCTAATGAGAACTGACTGCACAACTTCATGGTTTGATCCTTGTTCCATCAACTTTCCTGGCATCACTTCAGTAACAAAAAGAGAATGCATACCTAAAAAAGGCACAGCATTCTTTCAAACACCAGTTGGATCGAGTGAGAGGGTAAATCCAGCTTAAAAAGCAGAGTTACCATTTCTCCATTTACATTCTTCATGAGCAACACAGATATGTCAAATATCTTTAATCTTATTTTCTCTGAATGGTGAAACTAATAGAACAATTGCCCACAGCCTGTTTTCATATATTCTAGGTATTTTTATAAACACCATAAGATACTGTACTGGTGCTTTTCACTATTTCACCCAGAGTAAAAGAATCTGTATCTAACTCCACCCTGCTGCACAAATTGCTCAAGTGATGAAAGAATATGAAATCACAGAAGGACAAAATGGGTGCTATACATAAAATACCCCCAAGAAGTGGACAAAGCAGATAAACAGCACAATTTAAAAAGATCACAAACCTTGCCTGATCTTATGACCTCCACTCGGAGGCTCTGCTGACAGGCAGGTCTCCTTTGGGGTCCCTTTGTCATGACCAGCTTTAGGTGAACCTCTGCTGTTTCTCCCTGGCTGGATCTGTGAAGCACTGAGGGACAGAAGCCTCTTGCTCTGTGTGTCAGCTGCTTTGCTGGGTAACCTTGGGACACTGGTGGCCTTCTCCCGATTTGTGGGATTCTGTTGTACCTGAAACTTGCTTTGTTCCACGTTCTGCACCCCTTTGTGCAGCTTGCCTTCTTTCCTCTTGCTTTCCTCTTCACGTTTCCTGCAATTACAGCCCATACCATAAGAATTTTGAAAATTAAATCTTGGGAGCACGTATCTAACTTGAACACACTCCTCTCTAAAAATCTGATGCTGCCACAACAAATCCTTGATTTGACATTTTTTGGTGAGAAAAGGACACATATTGCACTGAAATGTCTTAACTTGATCCAAAACAACAACTGACTTGCAGCTACAGCCTGATGAAGGTTAAGTCCCTGTCAGCCAGCTGCCCATTCAGTTTGCAGTTGTTTTGACTGATCTTAAAACACTCACTTATTGAAAACAACTAAATTTAGGAGGTTTTATAAATATACAAAAATTAAAAGCAAGATTTTAAAAAGAATCACGAAACTAATAACTGTGTTTGCAATTACTAATGAGAAATATTTTCATGTGAGTAGTAATGCAATGCACTGTATTTGAAAAGCAAAAACATTTAAGAAAAGACACAATATCTTTGAAAATTATTTTTTCGTACTTAAATGTGTCAGTTAGTACAGAGAATTATAAACCAACTAGCTACTGCTGCTGTATTTTTCATTGGTGGATAATTAATTTTAGAGAAACATTATATGTCATTTAAATGACAAATACTGATAATACGAGATGTGAATTAAAAACTTGTGGGCACACAGTATGCCAATTACAATGGCAACATTTGGATTTCCAAAATTAAATAAGTCATGCATCTCTTAATGCAGTAGCCACAAAAGAATATTTTGGACAAACTCAGGAAAGGTGCATCCATTGAATAAAATTTTGCAGCCCATTTTGAAATATAGTGGGCTGTCACTGCACTTCATCGTTTAAATTCTTGTTCCTACCAAGCAGAATAAACCCACCAGCACACGGCAAATGTTACATCCCTACTCCCACTGAACTCGTTTTTATAAATGAAGCCCTGGCTGCTGGATGAAGTGACACTTTTCCTGTTGGAACGGACAGGCGGTAAATGCCGTATCATGTAGCTGCCTGGTATTTTAACTTGCTTCCAGTGCTCCAACACAGTGTGCAGACTGTTGCCACATCACCTCCCAGCACGGCGTGTGACAGGTGAGTTATGCAGCATGCCAGCCCCGGCTCCTGTGCGCGGTGTCACTGCCAGCGCGTGTCACCGCAGCGCGAGCTGCCAGCCAGCAGCCCCAACTTTATCTGTCAGTGCTATCTTATCAACTCTGCTCTGCAGGAGAAGCTGATTGAACTTTGCACCTGAAAAAGCTGCTAATTGATCTAAAAAAATACACTCCTAGCATCCTGGGATTCAGTATTCCCTCTGGCATGAAAAAAAAAGTGGCTGCTTTCCATTAATATTGGCATTCCACAACCGGACTATGCGGGGATGTTGGGACTGTGTACAGTATGGATCTCACTGCCATTACTGTGCCATTTGAGCTGATAAATCAGATCTTGCTATTCACAGAATAGTAATTTTCTGTTCTTCACCAGAATGGGCAGCCTGTTACCGATGTCCTCCATTCAGGGCATTAGAAAAGGAAGTGTGAGATGGGCTGTGTGATACATAGTCGAGCTCCAGTGACCCTCACTCCTCTGATGGGCAGATCGACTCAAAACAATAACTTCAGCCACATACCAGTTGTAAAATTATTGAAATGAGACAGGCCCAGAAAACAAAAAGTAAAGAGGGTTGTTTTTTTCTTTAAACGTTTTATCTGTGTGCTAATTTTTCAGACTAAACTGAAGAAAGAATAAAGGGAAGGGATTTCAAAGCTCCCTATTCATAAAGCATCATCACAATTGTCACAGTACAGCTCAGTTGAATAGGCTCCTGAATACATATGACCCTCCTCTTGTGTTTTGCTTTATTTAATCAGAAATTCAGTTTGTATTACAGTGAAGGATCTCTTTGAAATTAAAATTTCCAAGTTTTACTGTTGTCCAATTTGAGAGGCCAGGTTTCATGAACAAATGAAGGAAGTAGACAGGATTCCAACTTCAGGGCTCCCAGTCATTCTCGAGGTTCTGGCAAACCAGATCCTCCAACAGGATCCAAATCTGGGCTCACAAGTTAGACAGCTACAGCTCAACAGTGGAACAGAGCTGTCAGGCCAACATTTTCCATTGTAAATGCAACACAATTTTGTCCTGAATGGTCACAAACTTGTATTTTGTTCAAAAGTGAAAGAATGAAAACTGAGCCTTTAGCAGATGGAAAGGAACAGTTTCAGCCTTACATGCACATTTGTAAAGACACAGAGATGTTTTGAATTTTTGATTCTGCTAAAATGAATTCAACCTTTTCTATTCTGTTAAAAATAGCAACTTAACTTTTTTTATCTACACGCTGAAGGATATTTTAAAGGCGAGTGCTTTTAAAGTTATCCTTGCAAAAAACCCCCAAAAACTTGCTTAAAAAATCTCAACTGAAAATAGATCTCCAGGTATGATCCTATTACTGGTAAAGCTTTCTCTGGACTATGAGCAGTTATATTTCATGTCGTATAAACAGCATCTCCTGCTACACAATCTAGCATGAGGATTATTTTCAAAAGAATGATACCACTGACTCATTATGTGTTCAGATTCTGATCTATAACTATCTTTTAAACTCATAGTCCTTAACAAAAATGTTAAGACAACAGTTATTTTCTGTCCAGTATTCCTATGTTGATGGGTCTCCCCAAATGTGTAGAGCAGTCCATTAGTTCTTACCCAAGTACCTATTTTTTCCTCAGTCATTTCTTGTGTGTATTTTACCACCATTCTGATTTCTAATTTAGTCTTCAATGTGCTTACAATCTTCTGCATCTTGGTGCTATTTTCAAATTCAAATTTACTTCTTAAATGAAAATACAAATTCATGATGGATTTATATGAAATTTTCATCAACATACACTTTTAGTTTAAAGGAGACAAATGAGAAATTTCCCATGAGGAAGTATGAAGGATTCAGGCAAGTCTGAATGACAGCTACTGTTTCTCCATGGTCACAAAACTTGTTATTCAGACACAAAAGAAAATTGAGTTGGTTTGATGTAATTTCTTCTGAAGTGTAAAAAAAATCCCACAGAACAGTTCAGTCTACTTAGCATCTCTCATGGACACCAACCGTTTCTTTACTCTTCCTTTTCCAATGAGTATGTTTACAATGGTTTTTTGTGATACCTACCTCACGTCCTTTGTCCGTTCTTATTTAGCATCTCAGCTTGTTTAGCTTTATCATTGTATGTTCTTATTACTGTCAATTTTAGTAATTACATCAAATTTCCAATATGTGCTTTCCCTTTTCAGGTTGCTGAAGAGCTCATTATTTTCTCTGTTGCCACAGTCCCCTATCTTTTCTCAGCATGCAGGGCTAACCACCAGTCTTCTGAAAAACCTCATAATCTACTTGTACTCTCTTGGCATGAGAACATTTTTCTAAATCTACTGAAGGCTGTTTAATTGAACTGCTTACTTTCTTCCTGCTTTTCTCTTCCTAAACATCATCAGCTACTTACTCACTTTCATCCATTTCCCTTTCACATCCACATTCTCAATCAGTTTCCTTCAACTGGCCAGAATGAAAAACAGAAGTATGGATTCAGGAACTCATCCTGAGAAATTGAAAGGGAAGGTGAACAAATGAGGAATTAATTATGCACCCCTTTCAAAATTCAACACATTGGAAATTAGTTTTCTCTGAATATGTTTTAAACACGTAAATATTATTTCCTTAAATATCTGGTTTTGCAATAAGAAAACCAAAATCCTCTTTTTAAAGTATGGAAGGGATCTCAGGAAGTCAGCAAGGCTAACAGGCTGCTCAAAACAGGGTCAGATTGGGTGGCTCAGGTTCTTACCCAATTATGTCTTGGAAACCTTTATGGACAGAGACCATACAACCTCTTTGGGTTGTTCTATTGGTTGACTGTCCCAAGGGTGAAAGAATTTCTCTATTTCCAGACAAAATCTCTTGTCCCAAATTTGCCTGTTAAAAGTTTCCCAGAGACCAGAAACACCAACCAGGCTAGAGTTCCCCAGATTTTTATTTTTTTTTTTTGCCCTTTTTGAAGCTGGGTGCAACATTTTCTTTCCTCCCATCATAGGGGACTCTCCCTGGTCTCTGTGATGTTTCAAAGACATTGGAAAGTGACTTTTAAGGGCATCAGTTAGTTCCTTCTGCACCCTTGGATGCAGCCAACCTGGTCCCATGGAGTTGTCTGGGCTGGGTTCTCTCAAGCCTGACTTAACCTTTATTCACAGCTGCTCCTCCTTGAACCAATTCTCTGAGGAAAGAGGCCTGGGAGATCTTCTGGCAGGCTGAGGAACAGAAGGCATTGAGTGCTGCTGTCACACCTGAGTCTGTTGTCACCAAATGCACCATTCAGCAACAAGCCCAGACATTCCTTGCTCAGCCTTTTACTACTTTCATTAATGTAGAAACACAAACTCACTTTGCAACCTGGAACATTTCGTTAAAGTCTCAACTCCATTTGAGTTTTGGTGTTTCTGGCACCATGTACATGCCCAAGCAACACATCTACACTCTGCTTTTGCAGTCTGTCCCAGCTTCTGCCTTCTGTGAACTGCATTTTCACATCTGAGCTCTGTCAAGGATTCCCAGCTTACCCACATTGGTCCCCTGGTGTGTCTCTTTGCTCACTGACATAACAGTGTGAACAGTGTGCATGTTGTTTTGGACTTCATTAAACTGCATTTTAAAAAATACAATTTCTTTGATATAGGAGAAAACGTGGGAGATTATGTTTGTATAGAAATATTTCATAGGCTTTAAAAACAGTGAATGTAATTTTACCAGAAAATAATACAGGTATGAGATCCTGGGTGACTTTTTGTTACTGCAAAAAGGAAAAAAAAAAACAGAACAGACTATCTAAACCCAAGTAGATTTAGGAGTGATTTCTCTTAGAGAGACTCTCTAAAGTAACATATTACAAAGCAAGTTTAAATATCTACACTGACATAGTTGGGGAGAGGGTGTGTGTCTTCAATCTAGGAGTTCACCATCACTCTGGATTCCCACATAAAGTCTCCTTTCATCTGGAGAGCAGATTTTCAAACACCAGTAGGGATAATAGTTTTCTGTATGCAGGAACACCCTGGCCAATTTCAGCTGTGGAATGCACAGATGGGGACGCAGAATGATGACAACATAATGTCCCCTTCAGTTTATTACAGACCATAAAACTGCAATTAAATAAAATTTGTTATGTGACAACCTGATTTGCTTGTACACTCCAATTGTACTGTAATTCTCTTTTTATGGTATTTGGTACACAGAATTTGTTTCTATTGTTTTCAAACAAATCAACAACAGCTAAGTAAGTTTCAGAGACTACATCAAAAACTCACAAAGGAAAACCATTATAAAAATACCCCCAAATTTCCATGAGGCAATTCTTTTCCATTTACTCTTCTACATGGTGGATCAGAGATTCTTCTAAAAATGACTGTCATCACAAAGGATAAAACTACCTCATTTGGTAAGGTCAGTTGTAGCCACACAGCAATAAGCAGAGCTCTCCACATTAAAAATAAATATTTTTCAAGGCAGATTCTCCGTGCATAGTTTTGACTTGCACTGATTTCAGCAGAAAAGGCAAACAGTAGGAGAGCTATAGGTTACAACTTCAGAATGTAGAGATGTGAGCAAGACATGAGTTATCTGGTGTTTCTTTAGCTTTGGCTCTTCCTGGGAAATAATAATTTTTTTATAGTAGCAGCAATTAAACCCAATGAAGGTCTGACTGGTCAATTATGCAGAACATCAAACTTCCAAATTTGATACAGAGTGGAGTGCAGCTGAATTTGTGATACACAGATGCAGCAAAAATACCTCTAGGTGCAATAATTATATCGTGGGTTTTTTTTATATTATCTCTTTTTATCAAAATAATACTCCCAAATCATGCAGAAATCTTTTCAGACTGTTATGTTTTGTCATTTCAGAATCAGATTTCTTCAAGAGAAACCAGGTGCTAATTTCATACTAAGAATCTTAAGGATAAACTCCAAGGAAGCAATGTATTGTGATAATCATTTATGTACCTTCTGATTTTAGAACTTCACCACCGTGCTACCATCACCGCATTTAAATTGGGCTGAAACTCAGCCAGAACCTACACATCTTGCTGACAATAATTTGAATTGCATATGTTAGTTAGCTGTAATCCAATATAACCAATTCATAGGAGCTCTCTAATTCAAGACCAGAAAATGTAAGTGCAGAGAATAAGGCCCAAAATGAAGTTGCAAATAGAAACCAGGAATTCAGGTTGCTAGAGAAACATTGAGTTAAGCCTTACTAAACCAGGCTTTCCCTGATTTGTTTTTGGTTTTTTCTCCTCAACTACTGATTAATTTCTGTTCAAAACTGATATCAAGACTTGATAGGCAAATAATGATTTTCACTACTTTAAAGTGATAAATGTTTCCCAAGCCATTTTATCATACAGAATATCAGGCAAAGATTCATGGACGGTAACATGCTATTTCTTCAGCCTTGGTATTTTGTCTTGCTCTGGTATATTACACAAAGTTTGTTATTTAAACTGGGATTATATGGAAAATAACTTCCATCTGTCTATGGTTATATGGAAGTTATATGCTTCCTTTAGTTTCATTAATTTTACCAAGAAGAACAAAAACTGATGAGCAACAGATAAAATCATGCACAGATAAATACAAACTAACAACAAATGTCTATGTGCTGTAGTAGGTTTCAAGTCAGACTTACTTGGCAGCAGCATCTTTTCTCAGCTGTTCATGTTTCATTAGAAGATTCTTCCTCTCTTGAAAAGCCTTTCTAACTTTGTATCCTTTGTAGACAGCCTGGATTTTGAAAGCAGCAATATCCTGAATGGCAGCTATGGACAGAGCCCCGTGTTCTAACATGAACTGAATCACTTCGTGGTGCTCACCAAGCAAGGCATAATCAAGTGGAGTATATCTAAAAAAATAAAAACCACAACAATTACTATTGATCTAGAATTCTAGCTATAATGTTTCTTCACCCTCATTTCATAAAAAGCAACTTCTAGCATGAAGACAAATTAGGCACTGTTTCAGTAGGCTGTTTTTCTCATCTTTTTAGGCATTATTTTGCTACCTTATTCATTCTACACACTGTGATTATGTTTAAAGCTTATTTTGGTCTTCTAATATGGAAAGGGGAAGAGGTGGACCTGAAGTGTTTGGACTAAATCTCCCAAAGCCCCATCCACAACGTTAGCTGCTCTAGGAAAACAGTCTTTAAAATGTGTTATTGAAGTTTTCATATAGAAATATAAAAAGTTAAAACATTTTTGTGTTATTTCCATTTGCAGTTAAGTTCTAGAAAGCTACTGTCAAATCTGGCTTAGCTTCTATAACATTGACTGAAGACACTACGACTGACAGAGCAGCAGGATTAGATCCATATAGAAGGACAGTATCTTCTTTAAGGTACTAGGAAAACTTAATTCTATTTTAAAATGGACAAGGTGTAAAAATATTAAATTGCTTTGGTTTTAATGGTAGCAAAGATGCCTAGGCCTTTTTCAAAATAATTCCCAAATTTCCCACTCTCTACATGAGAGTAAAATCTGTCTCCCTCACCAACACTGAAACTTCAGGGAAAGACATTTAGTGACTGAAAATTATCAGTCACAAACCATAATCAAGACCATGTAACATAGGACTAGCCAATAGCAAGTGTCAAGGCATGTGATTGTGAAAATTAGGGCTCTTGCTGATGGTAACTTGCTGGGACACAGTGCTGGTGAGCAAAGAAAAACAGACAGAAAGCACAATTGGACCTGCCACACAGCAATGGCTTGATGGAAGGATAAACAGCATCTGAACTGAAGTGTCTGCAGGAATAAAGACAGTGACATAACATGAAAATTTGGATGTCAAGGTGTGCTGCTGATAGCATTTAAAGCGATACAGATTTTGGATAACCCAGAAATGGGAACTTCAGAAGGAACGTTATTTCAGAAAAACAGATTTTTAAAGTATTCCTAATTTTGAATACTTTAAAGACACAAAAGATACTAAAGTAAACTTTATGAAGTTTACTTTTAGCAGTCATGAAGATCCATATTTTTAAACGTGGATTCTCTAACTCCATCCAAGCTACCTTTGAAAGTAAAAAAATCACTTGAATCAAATCTGATGAGGGGTTTTTATGACTGGACACTTACATACTGTTATTTTTGTACACAACACACTGTTGTGTCTGTACATACTGACATCTCTTGTGTCAGTTCAAAGCCTGATGTAAATTTCCTTTTCCTTTGGCTCTCTCTAAAGCAGATAGCTTTTAAATCAAGCTGGCTTCACAGGGAAGCACATGAAGACATCAGCCATCAGCTGTTATAGGCAATTTAACATGAAGGTGGTCAAGCAGCAGCTTGATGCACCCAGGACATTAAGCTGGATTACAAAATAAATTTGCAATAAACAACAAGCCCAATACCCTCCAGATTAGCACTTGATCACATATCTGGCAAGCAAGCAGAGACTTTAAAATTCTCAATGCAATCTCAGCTCTATCTCTTCTCTAATCTTTTAGTTATAACCACTTTGTTTGAATTTTAACTGGTATCTCATACTACACTCTAAGAAAGTATAGAAGAAAAGCTTTTTTTCCTTTAGGAATATTTGGGGGGAAAAAAAAGCCACTACATGGTGAAATTGTTACTGGTTAAAAACCAATTTCATCCAATTACAGGTGAACCATATCCATGAGGTTATTTTTCCTCTCTCTTGCAACACTCAACTTGATTTTCCACTTTCCAAACTTTCAATCTCTTAACAACAACACAAAGTTTGCAGACATTTATTAAGATGCAAGTATGCAATTTTTATATGTATTTTAGGAGAATTACATTGAAAGATTGATCCATCTAGAAATATTGGGGATCTCTTTTGTTCTGTACATGCACTAGTGCTTAGCAGCAGACATTTAGAATATTGCTAGTTGTATTTTGAATAATCTAGACTTACACATTAAATATATATTAATTCCAGAAAGGAAACAAAAATGTATACTATCTGAATGACTGTGATAAACCACAGCTAAGGTCTTTTCTTGACATTTGAGCATCAGGAGTACATTTCTACAAAGTAAGGATAACAGCAGTCTCCAATCTGGCAAAATTGTGGCTTTTAATCTTACTTACTAAAAGTAATTTAATTAAAACTGTTTATTCAATTTTCTATCAAAAATTACTAAAGAGAGCCTTGACACTACTTAATTAGAAACTAGTTATACTTTCATTTGTGTTTCTCAAGAAAAAACAAGAACAGAAAAGGAAAAGAGATCTGAGTGCTTTAGAGTGGAGAATGAAAGAAAAATGATAGGGGAAGAAAGCAATTAAAACATGGGGTTAAGTACAGAAGTCTCAAATTGAAATATGAGGTTGCAAAAGCCTTAAGTTATTTAAAATGCTGAAATATTCAAATTTATAGGGCATGCTGTTCATAATCTTATAATTATGAGGAGGTCATCTACTCTAAAAAAGGGCATTAGAAATTTCTGCTAATAGTAATTATCTTCATGGTCAGGTGACTAATTCAAACTCCACAACCCAAATCACTTTTAAAAATCTATTATTTATATGTCAATGAAAGACAAAGAAAAGAGATGCAAATGTGCTGTCTCTTTATGATTATAGGAGACTTTTTTTTTTTTTTAACCAGGCCTTTAGAATACAGGTAGCCACCAGGTACTTTGTAATCACCATTTTAAAACATAACATTACATTTCTCCCATTTTCTTTCTTCCTACTGTATTTGTATCAAATCTAAAATTCCAGTCTATTCCTACAGCAGCAGAACTGCCTTTTCATCCTTTGGCCATACGTATCTGCCAAAAAGAAAGATCTTTAATATTTCCAACAAGACTACAATGAATAAATACTTCCAGAAGATGGTTCAGAAGTATAAAAGAAGGGAACTTTCATATCAGAAAAGCTGCTTACACTGAAGCCCTGGGTTACAGCACTCCTGTGAGATACAAGATGAGGATTCTCCTGCAGGATCAAAACATTTAACATTTAAAGAGAAGGCAGCACTTTGGCACAATTACAAAATAACACCTTGAGACAAGCAGTACCTCTCCTCACTGTTCTCCATGTGATTGGGGAAAGCATCAAAGCCCAGCAGCAGCTTTATAGCATCAAGGTAGCCATTGTTACAGAGCCAGTGCAGGGCAGTTCTGCCCTGTAAAACAATAGAACAGAACAAAAATAAACATTACCCTCAAACTTTAGCACTCCACAATTAAAGTCATAAATCATAGTGTAATTCAATGCTTTTCTGGACATGAAGAACAAACAGTTCTTCTAAATAAACTTCCTTGTTAAAATAAAAAGAACATAACACTTAAAAAATGGATTTTTTTTTTAAACTAGATTTCAACACCAGTGCTTTTTCACCTAAAACAGCTGAAAAGCAACTGAAAGCCTTAGAGTTGCTTTCTTTGCAAAAGATGTACAGCATGCTCTGTAGAACTCATAATGAAAAGCACATTTCCATTACCTGGTATTATCTATGCCCTACGACAAATAGCTACAGAAAATTTCAATAAATTGGATGAAGCACTTTTGACTGACGAGGTTCTACTGACTTCTGAGAAATTATGTCATATAACAAAGAAATCTGTAATAGGTTGCACAATTATTCTGGCTCCTAATTTCAATTACTGCCTGAATAATGGCACAAAAGAACAAATAAACCTACCAGGTTCTTTTTTTTTTTCACCTGGAAGAGTGATACATATGTGGGTACTTAATGTGGACAAGCAATTGAAGCAGTTATTGTGCAATCTCCCTTGCAGTACCTTACTTTCTTGCTCTCTCTCTCTATTCTGGAGAACAGACTAAAATCACATTCACATATCAGCTGTTAATAAGGAATTATAGAAGAAATCAGATCATTAATATGACTCCTCATATGATCACACTTCAATGAGGAAAAACCAAAAGTGGTCTGGAAGAATACCAATCTTCATACTACATATTCAAATACTACTTTTCTTTCGAAATTTTAGAAGTGAAAGCTTAGGGAAAATGACAAAAGGATGCATTTCCTTTTGTGACAAACAGCAGCACAGATGTTGCTCTGTCCTGGAAAAGAGAATGACTTTGAAGAAAAGGAAAATGTTTTGATTTATGGTTATTCTAAAGTTAATGATATACCTCACTGAAGAAGAAGAACATACCTCTTTATCCTGAATATTTGGATCTGCATTGTTTTCCAGCAACACCACCATGCAGTTAATGTAGCCTCCATAAGCAGCACACTGCAGAGGGGTTCTACCTGCATAATCCTGCACATTGGGGTTGATTTTATTTTCTATCAGGATTTGGCACACGTCAGCATTTCCTCCCAGGGCTGCCCAATGAAGGGGTGAGTGCCCATCCTGGTCAACCAAATCTACTCTTGCTCCTCCTGTAAAAACATACATTTTTGAGCACAAAAAGAAAATACCATTGAATGCTAAGAAAAAAGTGAGTTTATGTACAACTAGAACTTATTTCATAAAGTGACAATTTAGAGAAGTATTTCGGAAAACAACTTCAATTTTGTTACTCAAATCCTAAAACTTAAATCAAAATTAATTTGGAATGAAACAGTTTCAAAGAAGGTCAGACATCTAACTTTTTTATCATCTTCTGACTATCCTCTAATATGCTTTAGAAAATCCAGACTTATCAATTGCCTATGAAAAACCTATTTTATTTGCTTTAGGTCTATGAATTTTCAGTAGAACCTTTCTTTCTTAACAACAAAATAGCTTCTAAAAATTAGATTTCAGATTAGATGTCTTTAAATCTCTAAAGCAGACAAGATAAAATATTCACAATGTAATAATAATTTTTAAAATAAGCTTATTTTTTTAAATTCAAGCATGCTAGGACTCTTTTATGCAAATAATTTATGTCTCTATATGTTATTGAAAGATGTAAAAATTCTGTACAGAAGTAAAACTCCACAAATACAAGAACTTGAACCAACCAGCAACAATGACTCTCTACATCATAAAATATTTAATTAAACACAATTGAGATTCTGATAGACAAATTTCTTACATCTACAAAAGCTAAATGGCATAGGGAGTGGGGGGAAGATCTTAACAGGAGGTTAAAATATGCCCAGCAGATGATGGAAGGAAAAACACTTCTCAGTAAGAAAGGCTGGTTGATAGAAAACTTGTAAAATATAGCCTGGATACTTTATCCATGCATAGGTGGGATAATGTCTGAAGCAGGAGGGAGATGTTTCTGGGAAGCTAAAATGACAGAATTTTGCATCTGAGATGCCACTGTTCTTTCACTGCACTTCTTACCCTTCAGCAGATATTTTAGTTATCTAAAACTGTGTACTTTGTTAAATCCTACTTCTGTCTACAAACAAAATACTGTTTTTAAAAACCAACCAGAAGAAAATATTAATGATTAGGACTTTTGATATCTATCTACATTAAAAAAAAAATAAAGACTCACTCAAAAAGCCTTCAAAGAACCCTAAAGATGGTTTTTCACAAAAGTGAAGAAAGCTTAATTTTGTCCTATTTACTGGGGAAAAAAACCCAAACAAAAACAAAAGAAAGGAAGGACTTGCTGGAGGAAGAGTTGGTTTAAGAGACTAGAATGTACTTGCAAAGGCTTGGGCAGAAATAAGCTTTGAAAAGAACAATCCCAGTTATGGAAGTTTTGTATTTAACACTTCTAGCCATTTTGCACAACACTGATAATCTTTTAGATTCACAAGGGGAACTTCCAAACAGAATCTGCTTTAGAGAAGCAATTTCCTGGCCCACCTCCTGCTCAGCTGTTTATTTCCCACCCCCACAGGAGGCAGCAGCAGAACTCCTGAACAGGTTTGGAAAGCCCTGAGAGCTGACCTTTGATGAGTGTTTGAATCACCTCCTTGTGACCCATCTCACAGGCTCTGAAGAGTGGGGTGTGTTTCATCACATCCAGGGCATCCACCTGTGCCTTGTGCTCCAGCAGCAGCTTCACTGTGCTGACGTGGCCAGAAAGGGCAGCAGCATGTAAGGCTGGAAGAATAAAGGAGTAGGGAAAAAGAAACCACAATACCATGAGCTTTAGAGGTCCACAATTAGAACAGTCAAAATAAAAACTAATTACAACTATTTTGGTGGAAAAAGTACTTTTCAACCTCAAGAAACTGAAGAAGTGATGATGTAACAACACTTTCTTGCCATACAAGCAACAAGCAGAAAAACTATCAGCCCTGAAACATGTTTCTAACTTGCACAAATAGAAATTTTACATTTAACACTACCAAGATTGGCTTATAGTGAAGATTTGTGGAAGAATAGCAGCTTCTGATAAAGGGAACATAACATGATTTACTTCTGCCTCTGCTTTGTGGCATTTCTGAGATTGCTCATCATCAGTGAAAGAAAGCTTTCATTATTTCTTCAACACTTTCCTGAAAATGACTTTTTTCTTTCAAGTAAGCAAAGTTGTCTCAATTAAAACTAACTTCAGAAAACCACCCAGCTGTTCCTACTCCTCCTTGCCTCCTGCTTTTGTTTCGGAATTACTTGGAGAAAATTTTATACGAAATTATGTAAGACCATCATATCTTGCACAGTATCTCTGTCTCTCTTCAAGAAAAAGAAAAAGATTACAGAAAAAACAGATGCTGCTACTTCAGATCTCAGGTAAATATGTGGTGCCCTGTAACTGGAGTTGCTATTGCCTAACACAGCATCCTGCAGGCACTGTCAGCCAGAGTTGTGGATGACCAGTTCATGGCTCTTTTTGAAGGAAAGAAGAATTGCACACAGCAATGAGACTTCAAACCAATGGAAAGCACACATGTATTGGTGGCTCCACTTAGAGTTTGATTTCAAAATGCTTTGGGTTATTTCCAACAGTTAGCAGTCAAATCAGACAATCTACATTCTCATGCTGAATTAAATGTAGAATATATTACAGACAATTAAATCAAAATAATATAGAATAAAACCACAAAATTGTGTGGTTTATAAGTGTTCACTTAATAAAGTGAATTCATATTTCCCCATGAAATTTCAGAAGTATTCATGCTTACTGAGAACCGAATCTTGCTCACGCAAGCAAAATGTGGGGCTGTAAACAGTACCTACATGTCCACATTTGTTCAGTGTTAAGAGAGAGTCAGGATCCAGCAGAGGCATCATACAGAAACACACACCACAAAGACCAGCATTTCAAGGAGCAGCTTCTTGAACCAGAGGCAGAATATAAAACCAGCATTTTTGTATTTGCCAGCTACTGATTGCAACCAGTATTATGAGACAGTAACCCAGCTCAACCTGTTACACAGGCCCTACTGAAATGCTCAGGTTGTTCGTGCTGTCATTGACCCGAATCCACTGGGTGTGCTGGGTTAAAACAGTCACAAAATAAGTGACAGTAACATTGTGACACGGACTAAGCACTGGGGTCAGAGCCAGAGACACCGTGAGGAGTGAAAATTGAAATCATGCCTTTGAGAGGACATGATTTAAGTCTGAGTGCAGCAGCCTGAAGGCGCAGCAGAGCTCCTTGCGCGGGTGAGCAGGGAGTGCCTGTGCAGCAGCCCCTGTGAGAGGGTGGCTATCAGTAGGAATCGGACAGCCATGAGATCCCTGCCGCTCCTACATTTGGATGGGCCTGCTTTCCGTGGTCTGACCTCACAATAAACTCTAGGTTCTGGTTTTTGTCCCGAATCCCTTATGAAACCAGAGGCAGTAAACCACTCCATCAGATGACACATGGGGTGTGTGTAACAATACAATAGAAAAAGAGCTGCTGTGTCAGCTTGGCCAGTTCTTCCCCCCATCACTCATTCTGACGCAGGCATCTTGTTTCGCACTTTGTGCTCAATATTTTCTTGTAAGCCAAATTTTCTGTGATGGAGTCACGGTGACTGAAGAGATTCTTCAGCCAGCTGGTGACAATGGGCCCTTTGTTCAGCCGACAGACAGAGCCCTCTCCATTGTGCGCAGTGACGGCAGAGCTATAAAGCTGCCCCTGTACTGCTCCTGCAGCGCGGATCTCTGAGAGGAGGGAAATTCCTTTCCCTTGGTGTCATTCTCCTACACAATGCCCAGAGTCTGGATGTTCTAGCAGAGCTCAATGGAGAGCTTGCTCTTTTTAAGTAAATGCAAAAGGCTGCGTTAACGCAACATTACAACCGAGCTGAACCGAGTGTGCACACAAAAGTCAGAAAAACACAGCCTTGAACTCTGCTCAGCAACTGTATCCCAGGCACGGAGGCATGTGCGCTATTCTCTATCAGTGCATAGTTTCCTGTCCCAACGCAACACTGCTTCTCCCTCACGAATACTTGGGAATGATTAAAGAAAATAAATCAGGGAGTGATTTAGTGGGGGGCTTCCTTTTCTGTTCAGAGCTGGCTACAACAAAGCCCGTGCTATGCGCTCGCTGGCACAATGGTGCAGCTCGGGCTGCTCGGCAGCACAGCTCCCCACTTCCAGGCTGCTCCTGAGCTCTACACAGCGGCACTCCCAAGCAAATGGAAAATCCATTCATTTCCTTGGATTAAAAGCCCTACAAGGAAACCGAGATTAAAAGGTGATTACGTATCACCGCTAGGAAAGGTTTAAGACTGAAAGATAATAAAGCCAACCACCTGAATTATTCAAGCATGAAATCCACACCTGAGTAATTTCAGAAACACAGTATGTGATTACAGATTACTGCCTGCAAAGAAAAAAAACCCCTTTGTAAGGAGGTTTGCACAGTAACAACAACATTGCTGCACCTTAAGGTCTGAAGCAAATACTGAGAACTATTTGAAAGGGAACTGTCATGAAGTAGCAAGTGTAGGTGAGACTGATAAAGGATGAAATAAGACCAAAATTGTAGAATATTTAGTTTGTACTGTAATCAAACATGAAGACTGAGATTTTATTTGTTGCACTATTTCCTACACTCAAAAATTTCAAACTATCACAACTTGGAAAGACTGATGTATTTAGTGTGTGTTACAGTCTAAGAAAAACAAGAATTTAGGTATTTAAACAAAATTTTATGTTAACTGCAAATTGCTTTTTGTTAAGATCCAGCATATAATCAAAGGAAACTTTAAAAATTCAATATTGATGCATACTAAGTTTCAAATCCTGAACACAACCCTGACATATATATTTTGCACTTCTAACTCTGTGACTGTATCTGTCATTGCGCAGTTCCTGATCTGTCGACAGACAGTTTACCCTGAAGCCCTGCTATCAAACCCCCTCCCCAAATTTATATCAAATATATCCATATTTTCCTGATTTTTCATTCAGATGCCATCAGCATACTATACAACTCTACCTAAATTTCCAACGCTGCTGAATACATAAACACTTCAACACCTGTCTCTCTCACCTGTCAAAACTGTTATTCTGTTTCTGTTGAAAGCACTGCATAGGTACAATATTTCTACCAAAATTTTTTTTTTCCTTAAAGGAGACAAATTCATAGTTACTACAGGAAATTCTGTATTTCATTACTTGCACACTTGAATTCTGAAGCACTGTGTTGCCTACTTTTGTTTCAGGCAGATAACAAGATGATAAATTTGGGGGATATCAAGTTTGATCTCTTGTTTGCACAACAGAAGTGCAACAGATCTAACCTTTATTTCACTATCTTTAAAAATAACTGTGGAATGATTTTCATGATAATTTAGCTACTTCAGCGGTTAGTTTCCTCCATATTGTTTCAAAGTATTTGTGTACTGTTAAATACATTTTTGAACAGGCATTTTCAGGAAGAGCTTTTTATGCAACTATGTTTCATGTTATTTTTCAAATTACAGAACAGCTCTTCCTTTCACAGGATTACAGAGCTAACTAAATAGCTTTGCAGTACATTTCTTCTTTCTACATTTCAAATGAACTGTTCCAATCTGTGCAGAAAAGATTTGTTTCTTTCCCACAATAAGGCAAAGACTTGACTGACACGTATAATTACGATAATGCAGAAATGTTTTCAGGATTGAAGTACACATTCAGAAAGACATTAATACAGATTCTATCAATATTTCCACTTGGTGGAAATCACACAGATTGGAAACATGCAGTGGCTCTTTACTGTAAAGCATCTTACCTGTGCCGGCGTATTTGTCTGTCATATTGATATCAATATCCAATTTTAAAGTTAGCATAGTCCTAATGACATCATCACTGCCTTTGCCAGCTGCCCACATGAAGGACGTTCTTCCCTCAAGATCTGAGTCATCTTTTACAGAAGGATGCTTCAAAAATACTTCAACTGTTTCCTGAAAAGACATACTGTTGAAATTAACATTAAAAGGAATCTGCAACAGCAAGAAACCATTGTCTCATGTAGCTGTTTATGAAGCAAATAAATTCATTTTTCCTTTTATGTTTATAAAGAGTAACTGCTCAACAGGAACACTGCATCTTCTGCTATGCCTTTTCCCTGACCAGTGATCATAGTGCACCCTTAACTATGAGTTTAACACTGTCATTTAACACTTTTTTCTTTTTTGTGTCAAATATGATGTGTTTGTCACAAGGAAGCAGAAGACACCGTCGTCTCTGTGAAGAAAGTGATGGGAAAAATATCATGGGTTTATCCAAACCTGACAGTAATGCTGTGATGAAAAAATTACAGAATCCTTTAGGCTGGAAAAGACCTCTGAGATCATTGAGTCTAACCTATGACCCAACACCATCATGTCAACCAGACCATAGCACTGAGTGCCACATCCAATCTTTCCTTAAATACCTACAGGGACTCCACCACCTCCCTGGGCAGCCCATTCCAACATTCCATCAGCCTGTCTGTGATGGGACTCCTTCTGATGTCCAACCTAAACCTGAACACAATGCTCTTTCAAAATATTTTCCCAATATATTTTTTTCTCTCCAATTATAAATACAATTGCACATGCAAATATTTTACTTTGCCTTTCTCTAATATTTTGACTGTTAAAAAAAAGGAGGGGTCAACATGGACATATTTCCTCATGTTTAATAATCAGGTTACTAATTACTGAAATACTATATTTCAGAATATATTAAGGAAATCTTTAGACCTGAGTCCAGTCTTTCCACTGTAACTGTTGAACTAAAATTTCAAATCATGGAAAAAAAAATTATTTCTTTAAATGCTGTGCTTGTGTTAAGCTGTCAGCAAACAAGTCCACTGTTTAACCTGCTGCCAGATTCTTAATGAGTCACCCAGGAAAGGAAGGGAGAGAAAATCACAACAATTAGAAAAGAACTAAAAAGGAAGATTTTCCCTTTTCTATCTAATGCCTTAAAAGGCCATGTATGTAACAGCTGGGAAACATTTGATATGAGTCACTGGTAGGCTAGCCAATAAAAACCTGAAAAAAACCCCAGATTTCATTATTTTATATTTATATTTTATTATTAATACTATCTTAGGCTTTCCTCTGTGTGACCCCACAATAGCTACCCCCCCTACTCTTGGCAGGACAAGAACTTCCTGCCTAGAATGAACTAAATTATTTTAATCGTGAAGGTGTTTGAACGCCTAAGTACCATTGATCAATTTGGATTTGTTTTTTCACTACTACTTACTATTTCATCCCTCTAAAGAAATAGGAAATGTCTCATTTATCTTATGCTACTGATCTAGGATCCTCACAGCTTTGTGAATTTAGGTCTGAACTAGCAGTTTATTGTGAAAAGGTCCAGGCAGAAGCAGGGAGAGATGGAAGCACAAAGCTTTCCACACAAACCCAGCATGAGTTTATATCTCTGTTCTCACACTGACCACCACCACACCTCAGACACAAACAGCCTCTCATTAGGCCAGAAACTCAGCACCCTCCCAGGGCTCTGCCCTGCTGGAAATCCTGCTGAGCGAAAAGCACTGCAAAGGCTGCACTTCTTCAGTGCTGGGGCAAACATTCTAAAAAATACAAATATTTTATTTTTCCGCTAAGTTTTGGCAAAGCAACGCTTCTTCAATGACTCTTTCTTTCCTACAGTTTTTTAATTGGAAAAAGTAGAAGAAAATCCCACAGTACTATAAGCATTATTTTCCAAAATGAAGTTACCACAACTTGAAAACAAAACAAAATTAAATTACACCAGGATAGCTAACAAATCAGGAAGCAGAAGTATCAATCAATTTAATTCTACATGTATTATATGAAAGATTACATGTGTTCTAAAACTACTAAAAAAAGTGGAGGAAGCAACATAAAAAACAATAAATCTGAAAAATAACAGTAAAGGAGAGAGCTAAGCATGAAACATTTAATTCTGTGCTATCAGGAAACTGAAAAATACTACATATTATTTTTGAATATTTAAAAATAAGACACAGGTATCCACATTTCATTTACTAGATCAATTTATATAAATACATGAAAGGAAAGGACATTGTTTTGAATACCTCTGGTAAAATTCAGGAAAAAAGAATTTAGTCCTGCATACTAAAATCAATATGAAGGGAGAACCTTAGCTCAGTTGGTTAGAGCGTGGTGTTAATAACACCTGGGTTAAATCCCTGTTTGGGCCATTCACTTTAGAGCTGGACTTGATCCTTGTGGGTCCCTTCCCACTCAGAATATTCTGTGATCTGGAAATAAAGATTCTCTCATCTTCCTTCACACATGAAGTTCAAAAATTTAAATAGCAGTGTTTCTTGGGACCTCCTTGGGATACCCAAGACATCTAAATTTGGGTGGTTATATTGGGTAATGTCTTTTCTTCTAGAACTTTTCCTGTCTACAGTAAGTGGGGATAAGTTAGTCTTAGGGAACAAATGCTTCCCATAAATTAAGTGCTGGCTAAATCTCTTCAGTCTTTAAAAAACCTAAACATGTCATATTATACAAATTTTCTTCTTGTTAGGGACTAAGAAACATCACATTTTACCTGAGAAAAACTACACCTAAAACTGGGCAGACTGAATAGAACAATGTGGCTCTCAAACCATGAGCATAGAGATGCTACTGCCAGAACAAACATGAATGTATCTCCACTCAGTAGTTTGACCATGTATATGGAGTGCAGTGGTGGGAATTACTCAATGATATGCATGTAAAGGAGACAAAAAGGCAAATAGTGGTACTCAAAAACAACTGGACTGGTGAAAACAGACTCCAGACATAATTTAGGCAGGGGCTGTTGAGTACATCACCAGCTAAAAGAGGCCTGCAGATCTGAATGAAACTCTCCTGTGTGATTTTTCACGTAAGATGGGAAACAGTACATTCATTGTAAGTACACAAGACTACAAAAGAATGTCTGATTCCACCATGTACTTCACTTCCCCTTAAAACACAGATGATATCACAATTTGGCTGGCTGATGGGATCAAAAGGCAGCAGCATAATGAAGATGTTTCATTTAACTGAATCAAGCCCAGGCAAAGAAAACCAGTATGAAAAATCTTTTTAGGAATACATCAATATAGAAAAAAAAAAAAAAAAAACCAACAAAAAACCAAAACAAGATAAAAGAATGTGGAGATAATCACCAGATGATTTTTTTTTTTTAAACTCAAACATGAAAGAAAGGCTTTTACAACACAAATATTTCAAATGTGTTAGGCCCAAATTGTACACAGCCCTAAATCAACAAAAATCAGCATCAACAAAAAATTTTCTGAAGTTAAGATTACACAGAGGAATGTGTTTCAATAAAAGTCAGAATTTAAAAAACATCTGGATGGTCTTAGTAAGGTCATCTCCAAAAAAAACCCCACCAACATCCCAAAACTCACTTGGGAGCAAAACTATTGATTATTCTGTTCCCTCTTTCAATACTATTTCTAGATTTGTTAACTTGAATTGTTCTCAGGGGCATTTAAATTCTCCTTCTTTTTTTTCCTTGTTAACATGTAGGTATGTAAGAAAGACACAAATTATTATCCCTGCTAAGAAAATGTTGCAATGTGGACTATGTAATTATTACATTAATTAGACACTAAATAACTCTTTCTATAAAGGGAGGGTATGAAAACTATGAGAGATAAAGGAGCTTAAGAAAAGCTTTCTTAATTTCCAGTGCTTGAGAACTACTTCTGCAACATCTGTGACTGGCAATCAGTGAAGTGCTGAGTTTTATACTTGGCTCTACTGTATCTGAACTTGTTCTGGAAAAAAAAAACAAACCTATGATACCAAAGTATAAGAATTAAGCTTTCTGAGAAACCAATGTTCTTTGTTGTCTGAGTTTAAAAAATATTTCTAAAAATTTTAAAAATACAGTGTTCCTGAAGAATTATGACAAAAGGCACTCAACTCTTTAGCTGCGCTTCATGAGACAACAGTTCATTCATAATGCCAAATATTCATAAATTAATTACCTTCTTGAACGCAAAGACTGGTTTGACTGGTCCTGCAGCAGCTGCGCAAATATTCCTACAGGTCATCGTACTCTAGATACCTCATAACTGCTTAGACTTCATTATAATGAGCCCTGAAACCTGAAAGCACTGTGAAATAGTAGGTGCCATTCTGCTTTCTGTTGAAGTAACTGAATGACTATTGTATTTTGTGATGCAAACATACAGCTCAAAGGGCCTTTTTTGTAAAGAAAGTTAGTTTTTGTACATCTATCTTTAATAGTTTGAAATCAACCACATTGGTATCAAATTACATAGGAGAACTCTGAATTAACTCATGCCAACAACACTGTGTTTATATGATTTCAAAAACAACTCAAACACTCTGCTAAACTATAAAGATTTCAGCAAAATATGTTTACTTCACATTTAGGGTATGTTCTACTTACAGCAAAGTTGCTCTGCGCTGCATAATGTAGGGGTGTTGCACCTTGGCTATCAGATGGGATAGTTCCAAACTTATTTCTTTCTAGTAAGAGATGGACAATCTGTGCATGACCTGAGAAAAATAATGCAATAAAAACAAATTGGTATCAAATCTTAAAGTCACTAAAAAGCTTAGTTAAGTAAAAGGTAAAAAAACCCCATCACTGACAAATGAAAAACCTAAACTGAAACAAAACAGAATAAAATGAACAGACTTTCACAAATAGTCACATATTTGTGTTGTAGCCATTATAGTTTAAACGTAAGCGAGAAACATAAGACTTGATATTTGAACTATTAAGTCTGGCAGGTACTTTATTCCCAATAGTGGTCCAGTGCCCTATTCTGTATTGTCATTTTTGAGGAGTGTCTATAAATCAGAATGACTTATAAATACCAAATTTCTTTTAACCAAAATCACTAGAGCTTTTCCCTAAATAAAGAAACCAGCAGTAACTGGTCCAGTAGCTATGATATTAACTTCATAATAAAGTGATTGAATATTTCCAAAATAGCTTATAATAACTTAGTTGAAATGCTGCATTTGAGTGACAGGTCAGTCAGAAACAGTAAAGTGAGCATAGGCTGATGATGATGAGCATTTGTCCATCTGCATTAAAAGACAAGCTAAATCAATGTTGACAATTTCATCACACATCACATTGCTTTACAGAAATCAAGTGTAAATTCTTCACTCAGGTTTTATTTAACCAAAATTTCATCCAAGAATGTATAGCGGAATCAGAGGCTAGCCTACTACCAGCTGCTATAAACAAGCTCACACACAACTCCTTCATAAAAACTGATCAAAATATTTTGAGATTAAAATCACAACACTTTTGGAGGATGGGTAAACTTTATATTCACTTCACAGACAGGAAAACAAAGACAAGTACAGTATATTGCCACTAAAGCCAACCAGTCCGTTCATATACTTGTTCCTGTCAGCATATGCAGCTCACAGAGTATCTTAATGATTTGGTATTTCAAGCAATACTATAAAACCACTCTGATTTTACAGGTGAAAACCTCCAGTACCTCATATGTCAGAAAAGCAATCAATTTTGCCCCTTGTGACTTTTGCACAGTTGTCTTGAATCACTTCAGAATAAATGAAAAGGTAGGTAAACCTTCCTGCTAGCAGTAGATTATTTTTAATGAAACCACCAACAGTTCCAGAATGAAGCCGTGACACAGTTGTGCTCTGTAGCTCTTTAAAACCTAAGACATGGAGGACTAAGCAAGCCCACTTTTGTGAAATGGCACTTTCAGACTTTATACATACAGAAGTATCAGAAATGGGAGAAAATGGAAGCTTGGGTCAAAAAGGATGAAGAGTTATGAGAGCATTTTTTCTTTCTAGGGGCCTTAGGGTGTACAGGAAGGTTCTTCTTCCTTGCCAGCCATTAAGAGAACACTGGATACAAAACATCACATTATTCCGTCCCTTCCTACAACAACAACAAAACTGAAAAACAAAAACAAAAACAAAAAAAAAAAGAGAGAGAGAGATATAATGTTGCTATTCTAGTCCCACCTGAAGAGTCTAAGTCTAAGAAGTAAATTGAGGTTCATTGGAAGAAGTTGCTTTGGAGTGAAATCCTAGCAGAAAAACCTTAGGAGTACCAAGCCTGACAAAAAAGATTCCTGAACTTTCAGGACAGACAACTACAAAAAGAGAACCTAACTCCATAATGAGGACAGGGTCTACCTAAATTATCCATGAGAATAAGGCTTGAGGGAGTTAAAAAAAATTGTATTGGGTGCAACAGTAAAAAAATAGGTGCAAAGGTGCATCTCACTTGGCCATTAATGTAAAGATTAAAACTCATTTCTTGGGGTCAAGAACTGTCATTACTGTTGTACTTTTATTTAGCAGAGATGTAACTGGTAAGACTTTTATCTATGCAAAAAGAAAAGGTAAGAGAAGCAGCAATGCCCTTAAGATGCAGTCACATGCAACCCATCACATCTAAGAAAAGTTGTGGCAGCCTCCCTGCACTGCTTTAAATCTCCTATTGTTAACCTATATAGTAATATCTCACTCTCTTTAAGACCTACATAGAACATCACCTTCAACTTAAAACTGTAACCCTGAAAATTAATCATGATTTACTAATCAGAAATTCCCAAAGAGCATATGCTACCTACAGACCTCATCAGGTTCACAAAATAGTCTGGAGGTCTTGGCACATCTTCCCCCTTTATTCTACAATGATTAGACAATCCATTTTTCCAACAGACAAAACTTCTCTCAAATACAATCAATTTCAAAATGCAATAAATTTTGCTTCTTGGACAGAACCAAGTGATAATGACTATTTCTTTGGAAAGCTGATCCTGTGACACTTAAAAAGCTTCACAATTTCTCTGTTAAAATTCAATATCCCTACATACGTACAAATTTGAGAACACCCTTCCCTCTTTTTTGTTTTAATAAACATAATCAAATTACATGTATATTGCCACTGGAGTTGCAGTAACTCGCTCCAGTGAACATCTGATTCTGATTCTTATATTGGCATTCTTTGTCTGCAGTGTCCCAAAGGATCATTGGGATGAAGCCAGTTAAAAGGGGAGAGAGATTGTTTGAAGATTCTTTTATCCAGTGGTTATTTTTTCCTCCTGAATGGAAATAGGAGGTAAATTTTCTAAATCATATTATTTTTGTGTCTGTCATTTTAGGGGTTGTGTTTCTCTGCATTTAGACTATATACATTTAATCACGTTTTAACTTGTTTTGCAAGGATCCAGTTTTTGTAAACACAAATCAAAATTCACATATGCAAGGTTACAATTTACAGAGTGTCTGAGTCTCAGGGTAACAATCTAAACAGAGAAGAACTCTATACAAATAAAACTCCTTGTCAGATCTGATTAGATTATCATAGCGTGTCTGATGAAGAGCTTATACTAGAAGTGTCAACTTTGCCATTTTTTGTTGTTTACTTGTGCTGGCAGTATCAGAATATCTGCATTTTCTTTGTGGGAATCTTCTTAAGTCCTTATTTAGTTTGTGAGGAGTAGTTTAATAAAAACTAGACAATATAATCATAAATCCACTTAACCAGGCAGACATGAACTGCAGAACATCACAGTAGGCTGAAAGTGAGCATGAGACTCGTGATGCCACCATCAACCACTCTGCACTGTGGAACAGCTCAGCTCCCCCAGGCGCCCTGCAAACCCCATGTGACCCTCTTACATATGGACCAAACAAGGGTACTAGCTTAAATCTATATGAAATATTAGTCAAATTATCTTTTCAGATAAAAAATAAACTCTGGCATTTTCTTCATGCACTCCCATAGACTATGTTGCTTTCATGCTGGGCTGTGCATACCCCACTTCAGACACCACTGCTCCAGAGCATCTGGTTTTTTTAACATATGATCAAAGCTGAATATGCAAGATCTCAATATACCCTAATTGTTCTTAAATCATCAGCATACATAACCTGTTGAAGCGATGCATTGTACAAGGCCTTGGAGAATCTGAAGCTAAAATAAGCAGTCTACACACAAACTTCTAATCCTGGCTGAGCAGAAACTCTTCTTGCTCTAAGAGATTAATTGTCATACTGCCAGGCTGGAATTAAATAAAAATCAGAGACAAAGATTAAACAGTACAGTTAATTAATGACTAAGTGACTTCTGCACTACCCAGTTTACCAAGTAAGGCTGCCCAGTGCAGGGGAGTTCGAAACAAGTTGTCATAAGATGTCACGTTGCAGCCTTCATAGGAGGTCAGGACATCCACAACTGCTACATTCCCATCTGCAACAGCAAAATGAAGAGGAGTTCGTCCTTCATAGTCTTGCCAGTTCAGCAGAGATTCTGTAGGTGCAGCTTCCTTCAAAAATAAAAGAAACAACAACATTTTAAGAACATTTAAATTTAAAAGAAAATCTATACAATCTTTACAGGTGCTTTTTCAGAGATATACACTGTCCTTGTCCAGTAGAATGTTGCTCTACAATCAAATGCTTTTGTTACAGTATAGGCTACTTGCAAGTATTTCTTATGGAATGCTTTTTTATACTTAATTATAGTACAAGACCAGATTTCTGGTACATACCCCATAGTTCTACCAGTCTGCTGTGCAAGTGGTTCCTTAAACAGATCTTTAAAAGATTAACTCTGGCTCTTAGGAAAATAACTAGAAATTCTTACACAATTTACAAGTTGAAAATGGCATCTATATCTTCAGATTTTCTCCAACAACACTTCCCTTTTTGCACAAGTTAATTCTATGACTTACTACAATATTCTTCTAGCCTTTTATGTCCCTAAAGTATTTCCAAAGGAGATGTCTACATCTCTAGCCAACAAGAGAGAGTACTTCTAATAAAGCATCTACTTCTAATGGGCTTAATTTTGAATTTAAAAAGTCTTTTAAAGTTTCATGATTAGCCACTTGATCATGTAACACAGGCGTTAATAAATACAACTTGACTTTTCATCACCTTTTCGTAAAAAATATGCTAAATTACTTTCACATAAGGTCCCTAGCTATATAGTTTTGTACTGTGATAATTTCATCTCTCAAATGTTTTTCTATACAGATTTCTCTTCCTGATTCTTTTTCAGGCAGAAGACTGGAACAGATGCAAATGAACATCATCTTAGCATCTGAGAGATCTTCAAATGGCAAATATCATAAAGGCCCATGAAACACAAACTTTAAACATCCCTTTTCTGTAAAAAAGAGGTATTACTAAAAAGTGGTAAAAAATAATACAGTAGAAACTCAGGATGCAGGACACTTATCATCTAGAGTAGAAGCAGATTGTCAAAACAAGAGTTTAAGTAAATCAGAGGGAGTGAGTGTGCTTTTCTATCTCCAAGAATTCAGAACAAATCAATGAAGTTATGGGACCCCTGTGCAGAATTAAAAGGGAATGTAGTCCTGAGATTTTTAACTTCCAACACTAGAGGGGATTTTAACTCATAAGTGAGAAAAGCAATCCTCCTGAAAATACACACTATATATCACAATACATTTATGAAAGAGGAGCAAGGAATTGTGGTAAGCGCAGCTTGTTAACTGTTAGAGCAAGTTCCTGACCCCTTTCTCATGAAACTAACTGCAATCTTTCCTTTTGGCTCCACTAGGTACACAAATTGGCTGCAGAATCACTTGCATTTGCATTACTTGATGTGTAGTAACTATTACACGGAAAACAAATATCTAACATTGAGAACAATAAGTCAAGAAGAAAAAAGGAAATTCCAGAATTATGGTTTCTACACAAATACTAGTTGACCAAAGTTGTACAATCTATATTTTCTATGTAATGGATAAATAAACCCTCAA
The DNA here is from genome assembly GCF_027579445.1 of Ammospiza nelsoni. Taxonomy (NCBI): domain Eukaryota; kingdom Metazoa; phylum Chordata; class Aves; order Passeriformes; family Passerellidae; genus Ammospiza; species Ammospiza nelsoni. The sequence goes on from NC_080633.1 coordinate 93,083,628, forward strand.
AACCCTCCAAACATTTAGAGTCATATTTCACTATATTTTCTAAGTGCAATCTGGCTAATTTAATACAGCAGTAGTAACTTCAATTCTGCAATGCCCTGATTCTTTGTTTCTTACTGTTTGCTTTCTTACAGTGCCAAGTTAAACCTCCTAATATTTGGTTAATGTAAGTTTTCTAGATCTAAGGAGCTACATACATTGCACACTGTACACAAATCACAGAATCACAGAATGGTTGGTGTTGGAAAGGGTCTCTGGAGATCATCTAATCCAACCCCCCACTACAGCAGGTTCAACCACAGCAGGTTGCACAGAATTAAGTCTAGGTAGGTTTCAAATATCTCCTGAGAAGAAGACTCCACAACCTCTCTAGGCAGCTTGTTCCAATGCCCAGTCACTTTTCATCTCAGTAAAGATGCTTCCTTCATATCCAAATGGGAATTCCATGTTTCAGTTTGCACCCATTGCCCCTTATCATGTTGCTTAGCACCACTGAAAAGTGTCTGGCTCCATCCTCTTGACATCCACACTTAAAGTATTTCTCATTGATAAGATCCCCTCTCAGTCTTCTCCAGGCTTTCTCAAAACACTGGAGTGATACTGGCTTTCCTCCAGTCCTCAGGCCCCTTTCCTGTTCTCCATGCCTTTTCAAAGATGATGTACAGTATCTGAGCAATAACATCTGCCAATGCTAATTAAATGCTAATTAAGCTGCCCATCTCAGACAAAAAACTTCATCAGTTTTAGATTAGGTATCAGTACCGTCAGCCATGCTTTGTTAGAGTCAAAAATTAACATAAAACACATTGGAGCTCACTAATATATGTAGTCATCAGTACAATAACCATAAACTATTAAAAACATCAAAATTGATAAATATGACTCTCAACTAAAAATGCTATCAAACTTAACATTATTACACGCACAAAACACAATAATCAAAGCCTGCATAACAGTTCTTTTGACAAGCATTCAAAAGCATTTACCTGAACCACTACAGTGAAAGCTTGTATGTTGCTCCCTAACTTAAATAATTCTGAAGAGAAAGCTAACTGATAATGTGCTTACTTTTTGTCTATTCATAGAGCTCAGCAGGGGGAGCATAGAGCCTACTGCAAAAATTCAATTTATGAGAATCACTTTTAAGAGTGGCTAAACATGAATTATAACAGGCACAGAAGTTATTACTGAAATTCTAAGTCCACCAGAGGAAAATGTGTTTGAACAAAATGGACAAACAAGAAAACAAATCACTCATAATTTGCTGATGTAATCCTGACAGCTAATTTTCAAGCCTTCCAGAAGCACAACAACATCCTAAATAAATGAATCCTAAAACTCCTGGCTTAAAGTCACTGATGTTGCCAAGAAATATACCCATACTCAAAAGTGTTATTTATGCAAAACGGTACAGATTCTCCAATGACAAAGCCACTATTTATATTCTAATCTAAAAGTATTCATGTGTTTTGAATTTTTTGGCCACCTAAATTAAAATTTTCTGTTTCTGCCTACATTCACAAATATAATTTCTTTAGATTTTAAGTGGGTTTGGTTAGCTATAATTAAACTGTCATACTGTATTAATATTTTAAGCACAATACAGAGAAGAAACAGAAGCTAAGCATTTTTCTGCGGCAAATAGAACAATGGAATTGTAGGCAATAATGGAAAGTGTGGTATAAACAAATGTCATGTCTCTTACCATGAAGAATAAAAAAAGAGAAGAGATACAAAATAGACAGTACTAAGCAGTTGCTTCCATCATAATAATGGAACCTTATGCTGTTCTTTTCTCCTTAAATCTTCCCAACATTTTTCACGTAACCAAGCACAATCTGGAAAGGTGGAAAAGGAAGTTGACCATGAGAGGATCTCCAGATTAGAGTTTCTCTCTACTTCACATGTTTACTTTCTACATATGTTGAGTTCAGTTTTGGCAGTATTTCATGGATTTCAGTATCAGATATAACCAATTTGTGCCCAGCTGTCACCCCTGCACACCCAACCTACTTTCTCAGCATTCAGCACAGCTCTTTTCATAATTGTTTATTTTGACAATACCAATGGACTATGTACTACACAAATACCAAACAGAAAGATGATCCTTAATTTTAAGAATTTATAAACAGAAGACAATATTTGGCCACACCCATAGGGCAGAGTACAGAAAAACAAGACAGTATTTTTCAGTACCATAGACTGTGGTCTCAATAAAACCAGCAGCTAAACTCTTGTCAAGTTTTTGTAAAGCAGCGCTGGAGAATTCAATGTGGGATACTAGAGAAAAAATAATTTTCTGGGGAATTCTTCCACAGTGTTAAAGATAACAAGAGAGAAACAACAGCAGAGTTGTTTTTCATAACTTGGCCAGCAGACACTAAAGGTAGTCTGGAAGCAGACACAGATACCTCACTGCTGTCTGGGCAATGGCACAGTGCTTAGAGAAAGCAAAGAGAAATGGTTTGGTTGGATGTGATTAAAAATGGAGAAGCAACAGTGACACGGACACTTGCCTTTTATACTGCTATCACCACAAGACAGTGTTTTTGCAAATTTAAAAATGCAATTATACCTTATAACACAAGATTACAGAATCTTACTCTGTGGGTACATCCATTAGAAATACAATATGGAATGTGAAAAACGGTAAAGTTAGAAGGCCTAGAGAGGACTGAGAATCAAACATGATGCTTAGACAATTGCCTTGGAACTGGGTAATGAGGGAAAAAGTAGCTAAGAAAGGAGGGGAAGACTGTGAGCTCTGCTGTGTCTGTGCTGTGAAGCTCTGTCACTTCAAGACAAGTAAGAAAAACACTTCAATTTGGAGAGAAGCTTTTACTACAGAATTAAACTCAGGGCACTACCACCAGCACAAAAAGGTATTTATACTCAACAAAATTCAGTCAACAGATTGATTACCTAATAACAACATTCCTCTATCATCAACTTTACAGCATAGCTAAATCACTTTTCCATTTAAACTTGTTATTAACTTACTCTGTTATTAAGCACATATAGATGTAACTAATTGCAATATAAACAATTAAGCTGATGCATAAAAAAGCCTGGATGAAATCAAGAACACACGCTTTTCAGCCCAGCCAAAGTGCCTCTAAACCTCTGCACCCAGCATGAGCAACAAACATGAGGAGCTGGAAACGACCAAAAGAAAGCCACGACCTAGTTGCCATTACTGAAACTTGGTGGGATGAATCCATGACTGGTGTGTGGCTACAGGACAGGAATAAAGTTCAAAGGGGTTGCTCTCTACAACAGATGGATAGAGTGCAATGTGCTGTCCCTGGAGAACAGCCATGAACAGGTAGAAAGGCTGTAGGCAGGAATCAGAGACCAAGGCAATAAAGGAACCCTGTGGTCAGTGTCTTCTACAGGCTGCCTGACCAAGGGGAGCCTCCTGACAAAGCCTTCTTGCTCCAGCTGCAGGAGGCATTGTGCTGGAGGCTCTTGTCCTGCTGGGGAACCTCAACCACCTTGTCATTTGCAGAGAAGCAGCCCGGTGAGCTATTGGGAATCCAGGAGATGCCTGGGATGAAGGCAGGATAACTTCTCAAGACAGGTGATAGACAGCCCCAACAGAGGGAATGTGGTCACTGGACCTGGTGGTCACCATGCCCTGCCTGACCAACCCAGTGGCCTTCTATGATGGAGTGACTACATCAGTGGAATGGGAATGGCTATAGATGTTGTTTTTCTGGACTGCTGCAAAGCCTTTGATGCAGTCCCCCAATATCCTTGTCCACAAATTGGAGAGATTTGATGGGTGGGCTGTTTGATGGATAAGGAATTGGTTGGACATTTGCATCCAGAGCAGCAGTAACTGTCTCAACGTCCCAATGAAAAATGATGATGTCCCTCAGGAGGCTGTGCTGGGACCAGTGAGATTTAATGCATTCATTAATGACACAGGTGAAGGGACTGAGTGCACGCACAGCAAGTCTGCAGATGACACCAAGCTGGGTGGTGCAGCTGACAAGGCTGAGGGATGGGATACCATCCAGAGGGACCTGGCCAAGCTCAAGAAGTGGAAGTTGGCCCATGGGAAACTCATGAAGTTCAATGAAGGTGAGTGCAAGGTGCAAGGCAAGGGGTCAGGGCAAGCCCAGCACTATCACAGGCTGGGGGCTGAACAGGCCAAGAGCAGCCCTGCCAGGAAGGGCTTGGGGGTGCTGGGTAAAGGATGAGAGGCTGGACATGAGCCTGCAATGTGTGCCTGTGACCCAGAAAGCCAAATGGGTCCTGGGCTGCACCAAAAGCAGTGTGGTCAGCAGGCTGAGGGTGAGGATTCTGCTCCTCTGTTCTGCTCTCCTAAGACTCCCCTTGGAGTACTTCATCCTGCTCTGGGGTCCCCAGCACAGGCAAGATATCAAACTGTTGGAGTGAGTCCAGAGGAGGCCACCAAGATCATTAGAGGATGGAGCACCTCTCCTATGCAGAAAGGCTGAGAGAGTTCTCACATGCAGAAGAGAAGGCTCCAGGAAGACCTTACAGCAGCCTTCCAGTACCTAAAGGGGGCCTACAAGAAACCCAGAGAAGGACTATTTATAATGGCATGGAGTGACAGGATAAGGGGGAATGATTTCAAACTGAGAGCAGGTTTAGACTTGATATTCGGAAGAAATTCTACTGTGAGGGTGGTGAGGCACTGGAACAGGTTGCCCAGAGAAGCTGTGGATTCCCCAGTCCTGGAAGAGTTGAAGAGCTGGACAGGGCCCTGGGCCACCTGATGTAGTTGAAGATGTCCCTGCCCATGGCAGGGTGGTTGAACTAGATGACCTTAAAAAGTTTCTTACCAACTCAAACTATTCTCTGATTCTTTTAATTGTCAGATAAAAAAAAAAAAAAAAAACAAAAAAAAAAAAAAAAAACCAAAAAAAAAAAAAAAAAAAAAAAACAACCCAAAAAACTACAAACACAACCAAACCAAAAAAGTCTACCAAAAATCCTGGACATGATCATAATTCTGGATTACCTAAAGAGAATCTTTGAGAACACTTTCAGTAGAGAGACAAGTATTTTTGATGTTTTGTAGTATATCTGTCTGAGATGAAGTTAATTTTCCTTGCAGCAACTGGACTTTGTAATTAAAACTGTTGATAACACACCCATGTTTTGGCTATTGTGGAATAGCATGGATTCCTCTTTTTCACATCCTGCTCCCCTGCTTACCCCAGTGAATGGGCTGAGGGTGGGGAAGAGACTGGGACAGGGCACAGCTGGGACATTTGACACAAACTGACCCAAACAATACCTCATATCATATAATATCATGCTAAGCAAAAACCCTCAGGGACAGGGGGAGGGCAGCAAGGATGTTCATGGCTACACCATTTGTTTTCTCAAGCACGAATAAGCATGCTGAAGCTTTTTTTTCCATTTTGCCGGAAGTGGCTGACATCTGCCTGCTGATGGGAAGAGTGAATAAATTTCCTTTTCTGCATGCAGCTCTTGCTTTCTATACTGGGCTAGCATTATCTTCATCCACAAGTCTTCTTTTGCCTTCCTTCTATTTTCTCTGCCTTGAAAGAGGGCAGGTGAGTGAGTGCCTGTGTGGGTGTGAGGCTCTTGTCTGAGCCAAACACATCACAACTTTAAAAAATATTTGTCTTTTGACTGCCTAATGTTTGAAAAAGTCTGTAGTTAAATACAAAGATCCATATATTTTTTGCAGCAAGTTTACTTCTCCAGCGTGGCAGAAAAGCAGATATACAAATTCAAAGTTCGTGACAAAACTTTGTAACAAACCGTTTCACAGCTGGATACAAATTACAAATATATTGAATAAAGAGCAGTATTACAGAAATGCAATCTCTTTGATGCTGGAATCTTCTCTAAAACTATTTATTATAGTAAAAAAAGTATCAGTGACTGTAAGATTGTCAGTGTGATTTGAAAAAAAGCAAAGAAATTTTCATTTTCATATTTAAGTTCTCAGCTTGCCAGCTAATCAGGCAGACAGACATACAAGTCCTTGTAGTTAAAGTACAATCACCATGTGTCTACTTCTGAAAGACCTTTGAAAGACAAAGATACAGAAAGTTTGTTCTAATGTGACAGAAAATTTAAATTGAGGCTTCTGTATCTTTCCATGTTAGTGAAGATCAGAAATTTTCACAAAATAAAAATTAAGGTAAAAATCAGGCAGAGCATATGATTTCATTGTACCCATAATAGCTGTCATTGCAGAACACAAACTCAAATATTGCAAAAAGAGAAAATATGCTATCAAGGAAACAGTACTGAATTGATACACAAAATCACGTAGAAAGTCCTTCAGCAAACTGATTGTGGGCTGACTGACAATTGATCAAATATTTCCCAGAATTCTAACCTGAGAAACCAAATTAAACCAAAATTTTTAGTAGACAGATAACTAGATATAAACTTTTAAATAATGAAGGAAAGACACATAACAAAGAAATCAGTGTGCAAAATGCAGCTGAAATGAGCAATATGACTGGCCATTTTATCCATGAAAACTTTTAAGTCTTTCCTCCCCCCTTACAAGACTTCAAGCAAAGACATTCACCCATAGAAATCAAACAAACTCTTTTCGAGACAGCAAAAATATTTAGGATTACTTCTTACAAAGTTCTGGATGTTAGGAAAAGCCAATTATTCCATTCTCAAAGAGTCAGTGGACCAAAATGAGAAATCTTATGAGAATAAAATAATGTTTCTGTCAGAGGAAAGTAGTAAGGAAAGCAAGTGTTATATACATATATTGCAGACTTTCTTACCAGAATACATTTCACTGTGTGGATTGCACTAGGGTCCTTGTTGTTAGCTGCCCAGTGAAGTGGGATTTTTCCTTCAATATCAGGAATTCCAATATTTGAATCATGTTTGATGAGAAGTTTCACGTGCTCTGGGTTATTGTAGTAGGCACTCCAATGCAGTGCAGTTTGCTGCAATACAATTTTCACAAGCTTTTTCAACACGTTGAAGAATTGTTGAAACATCAAACAATTAAATGTTTAATGTTTAAATGAAAATTAAAGTTGGCTAAAACTAGCCTTAAACAACAGGCAAATAAGCACTTGTTACACTTCAGTAAAGAGGACTGACAAAAAACTGAGCACATGTACCTGGGGTGGTTGACAACTGAAAATCTATGAAAATAGGCTTTAAACAAAGCCGAATAAAGGCCCATTTACTTCAGTAAGGGCAGATCATCACACACCTACTGAGGCCTGAGTCAAGTCTAAGCTGCACCACCTTGCATCCAAGGGATCCAAACGGAGAAGCCTTTATGCTTGGAACATAAGTATCTCTGCTAGGAGACTGCTTTTTATGAAGATTTGTTGGACTATGGCAAGAGAAAAATGTGCATGCCACTTAGCACTGCCCTGATGGCTATTTGTTGCAGCAGTTCACACCCAGAGAAAATATCTGTGCTTGGTATTAAGCAATGACATCCAAGCTAGAATGTTGACCTGAACCAGGCCTCAGCCCCAGAGCTGCACTATAGAGCAACTGCAGTGATTAGTGTGGTCCCTCTTAAATTTCAGGCTCTGTTGGGATGACACAAATTGATGGAGACTACTCTCCACTAGGGGAAGGTGACACCATACGCTGACACTGGACTCAGATCCATCTTGAACTAAGGTTTTGACTTTACTGTCTGGGATAACTCAGAATTCTGAGGTTGAATATTAGTGAATCTAATGCCCAATGGCAGTCCAATAAAACTTCAAAAGGCAATCCATGCTCCTACTGCCAATTCCTGACTGCCAACAGCTTTTTCACAGGCCTTATCAACGTTCCTAACTACATAAGCAAACCAGTGTGTGGGGGTTTCTTAACCAGCAAAACATTGGCATATTAACAAGTATTTTATTTACCAGACACACCTCTCCCAACTGCCAAGTAACAGAGTTATAAGATAAAGAATGAATTTTTTTCCCACCTCTCTTACCCCAACATCCCTACCAAACATTACTTGGCACTTTGATTAGAAACAGAGAAATAACTCCTACAGGACATTTATGTATTGAAGTACAATACCCTGCATCAGCATCCTGAAACAGTGACATGGAATTTGTAAGTTCACCATCATATCTTCAACTTTCTGTGAAGGAAGAAGGCAAAAAGGAGCCTGTTTGTGTTTGTTGCTGCCAGCTGTTGGCTTAATACCATGGTAACAACAATAAGATAGCACAGCCTTTTTTTCTGCCTGTCACTCACTGAAGAAGGGCTTCACAAAGCACCACCACAGTCTTGTACCAGGAAAAATGTGCACTAAATTAATGAGTATTATTTATTAAATGGAGCTGATCAGTATTCCTGGAAACTGACAGTTGCAATGCAAGCAGAAAGTTTTGGATACCAGAAGGCCTTGGTGGCCTTGGTTCACCGACTTCTCTCATCTACAACCAGTTTCAGTCAGTTACCGACATGGAAGCAGACATAAAGGACACTTGTTCTCCTTCATCTTCAGGAATTATATTTGACAATTTTGACGTGCACAGTTGCAGCAAGGAAACTGAAAAAGCCATGTGCCCAACAGGGTCAAACAGGTCTGACTCTGTGCCTGAGATCATCTTTCACCAACCTGAATTCCATTTTTGCTACTGCGACTACTCATGACATGAACCAGGATAAAAGTGCTCCCTGTTTTGTGGGGAATCTGGCAATGCTTTAAATACTGGCTTGGAAATCTGCTGAACAGGCAAGGCTGCTAAATGGTTTTGGCTGGTCTATGCATACCTTTGTTAATTAATTAGCATGGTCATGAAGTCAGCATGACTCCTCCAGAATGACTGCTGTAATTATAGGCAGTTTTCTAGTGACTCTTATCATTACAAGATTCTAAGTGTGAGGTTTTTCAAAGGCAGAAAAGCAACATAAGCACATGCTATCCAGACTCCAACAAGAATCACAATGTTATAGAAAGACTTGTATGGTTTTTGAATCTTCTATTGTTGTAACTACTCTCAAGAAGAAGGTCAGTGGAGCCAGTGCAACGAACTTTGACATCATTAACATCAGAAAAATATTAATATTTCTACTTTGAAGACCTAGAAAAAGTTTATGAAAAATAATTTTTTGCACACAACTGCTTGATGTAAAACCAATTCCTAAAGTTGCTACAGATCTTAAAATAAGCAGTTGTCTTAAAATAAGCAGTTATCTTGCAATAAGCAGTACTTTTACCTTGTTTCTGTCCTGGGTATCCACTTCTCCAGGTGCCATATGTTTTAACAACAAAGCTAAACACTTTGGACTTTTGTGACGTGTAGTTAAATGCAGTGGTGTCATGTCCTCTAAGTCCTTCTGCATCCAGTTCCCTCTACGAGCCAGCAAAAGTTTCATGAAGCGGTAATTTCCCTGGGTAAAGAAAAATATCAGAAATTAATGTCAGTTTATCAAAGCAAATTATGATGCATAGATATAGATTTATTTTTTTTTTTACTGTGCCTAAAAAAGCTTGAAGCAAAACAGCTCAAAGCTTTGGAAACATCTAATGAAAATTTTTTTTGTTATCATGAACTCTTCATTTTTAGGTCTCTCATGCTACTTGGTTTTAGATATTTATATTCCTTTAGCAGAATAAGACAGGGTTCATTAATACGAAAAATTCTGTAATATTATAATTTTCTTAACTGTTTAGCCTCAGTAAAAATCATGTAAAAACTGAAATAAGATCATTACCTGCTGGTTTCAGCAAGGTAAACAGTTATCAGATGAGGAATAAAACTAAACATGAAGAAAGAACATAATTTTCAAAACGAAAGTAAGAAAAATAACCAGGAATGATTCAGAAAGATAAAATTTACTTATCTGAATACACAGCAAATATATGCAGAAGTGATTGTTTCTTACATTTTTAAATTGAGAACTGCATGAGTTTTGGTCTATAGTATATACAATAAATGGATGGGACACCTAGCGTTACAACACGTTGAAAATACTTCACACTAGGACTTTCACAAGGTTTTCAATATGTCTTCAAAAGAAATAACAGAGAAATGCTTCTTTGATATAAATATAATCATATAATAAATGAGGGTGGATCCCAAAAAACCCAATCTGGTTTTATTTCTCAAATCACTGAAGAAGCCAGTGAAAAATTAAAGACATGAACATGCAATCATGAAGAAGCTGTACTGATTTAGTAGTACAGGCAGCCTTGACTTGCTTGAAAGTTATTTTCCATCTAGGAGAGATGCTACATACAACATTCTCATGCTTCCACTTCCCAAAGTTCATGGATCAAATCATCTTCAGCAGTTAAGTTGCAATCGAAGACCAGCAACTGGAGCAATAACTCATTAAAGCAAAACATCTGCACCTGCCTTCAGTCATCATGATTTAAACACCTCAGCTCTTTTCATACTGTAACTTTTAACCTTTCCTAAAGTGAAAAGAGTGTGTTGTGTCTTAATTTTGCTCACTGTTTTCCAATTTTTCCCCAAGATACTAGTTTTTTGCTAATTTCCCATATAGATCATTAACTGTAACTATAATGAAAACAGAAAGCTCAAAAGAGAAGATAAATTCTACTAATTGTCCCCCACTCAGGGAAAAGCTGGAGCATTTGATGAAGCTTTATCAGACAATGTACACAGGAAAGGTGACACAAAAATCAATAGAAATCACGTCTTTGGATTCTTCTGCTTATGAAACTACCTGCAAATTAACATACTTCAGTCTGCTACAATTCTTTTACAAATTCTGCATGTTAGCTTAGTTCCCTTAGGCTGTCTTTGGAAAAACTATGAAAAAAAGCAACCAAGTAGACAAGGGCAAGCAATGCTAATGAACGGGGGCACTTTGGTATCTCATAAGGCTCAAAATTGCAAAGTGTTTTTGTCAGCAGAATGGTAGGATGGAGACAGGCCAAAGGATTCCAGAGGCCTCCACAGTATCCAGTGCCAGGGCATAAAAAATATACAGATTTCATTTTTCAAAGCAGCCATAAACATTGGAAGGACATACTTTACAAAAATTACTGTTCTGTTTCTGTCTAATAGCAATGGAAGACTTGAGCTTTACAGATGCAGAATGGATTTCACCACGTATGGCCAAAATAAATGAATGTGACTTTTTTTCCTGCTACACTATTTTATTTTAAAATACAAATCAAGGAAAGCAAATCATGAACGAGCTCAGATAAAATTACTTCATCCTGCCTCTACCTTTTACTGTTACTAGTCCTTGCTCATTAGTGACAGCTTACAAGAAAAGTCTGCCCCAGAACCTACCACAGACCTGCCTGAACATGCAAACTTCTCTTGCCAGAGACTACTACAGCATTCCCAGTGAGAAGTGACCAAATACATATTTTTCTTCTGCTGGGTGTCAGGGAAAGCATAACCTTAGGATTTTGTCCCTGTAGTACACAGACACATACCAAGCATACTCTGAAGTACAGGGGCAGAACAGTGTGATGTCTGCAGAGCTCCTAAACCACAGAGAACACACTCAGAATTAATTAATGATAAATTTGGGGTGGAGCTAGGGATGAGAATACTCCTCATTATTACCATTACACTGAACAGGCAAATATGAGAAAAATTTAGAAAACTCATTAAAAAAGAAAAATTAAAATTAGCAAAAAATCTCAGTGTATCATGATGTGGTTGGCAATTAAATGGGAGGAGAAAAATATTAAATAACTTAAGAGAATATTAGTCTTGGAAGAAATATAGCTGCTTTTCTCCATCACAGAGGATAATACATTTGTAGTTTTCAATATTTCCTGCACACAGTGCATGCATATCCACGAGAGAAAAAAAATTATTTTTGTCTTGTTGATGGGTACTTATTGGAAGATTTACAAGTACATTCTGCTTTTTGAATTAATTCCACTGTAAAGAAGACTGAAAGTTAAAACAATGCATAAAATTAAGGAAACATGCCCTTTTATTATTAGAATTTCTCTCCCTATACTGTATTTTATATTTGCTATTACACATTTTTCCATCAGTTGCTACTACATTATTCTCTTGCATGCTTAGCCAACAAATCCCTCTCCTTGGCAAATGAATTTGTAATAAATCCCTTCATTCTGAAACACAAAAGATTCTGTTTCTTCCAAGTGATTACCACAGAAAACACCTGTACTTACATTACTTATTTGAATTATCTTATTCGTGCTTTTGCTTCTGACTACTGTTCTTTTCTTTAGTAATACCATGAATTTTACTGTCTTCCTTTCACTTGTTAGAAAACAATATTGCACTTTTTAATGACAATGGAAAATTTCCCCACCTTTAATTGATTGCTGCTTAAGTTTACAAGTATGGAATGTATCAACATGCCTTGAAGGCTGATGCAATTTAGGTCTTATTAGGTGGAGGGAGGGAATGCTTAATTTGAAAAGCCAATTCCTCTTTTTAATAAAGTTTTTGTGTATAAGAAGTCTGTAAGCTGGCTAGGTTTTTACTCATAAATAATGCACTTGACTGGCCTAAACATTGCTGGGCAGCATGAAGCTCTCTGAGTCAGTCCATGGTCTCTTACCATTGATAGTGACTCAAAATTTATTCTACTATAAGCAGAAAACACCATGAGAGAACAGGATTAAATACTTGTACAGAATACTTGGTTCCTAGCAGCCAAAATTTACCATTCCAATGCTAATTCTTAACATTCCTTTAGATTCTGTTAAAATTTTTTGAAAATCAAAATACTTGACTCTGCAAACTACCAGAGTATCACAGAACAGCTGACTTCAACATAATCAGAAGAAATACTTCTGCTATTTCAAAAAATCAGCAAAAGGTACTAGTAGAACACATTTTTTGGGAGACAGCTCAATAAGCAATCATGGCTCTGTCATCAAGTAATAACTTCAAAGAAAGTTCTGGACTCCAAGCTAAGCAGTCAGAAAAACTTTCTGAACATTTTAATGGAGAAGAGAGTTATGGAAGAAGTATTTCAGTCAGAGCCAATGAGTTTGCCAGAATTTAGAATATCTCTAAATTTGAAAAAATTATCCCCCAAAATTGCAAGTTGGGTCATTAAAAAAAAGCTGTCTAGTATATTCAGAATGATTCTGCTGCCAGGGAAAGGTTTCAGTGGAAAATCACTGGTAAATTTTTCTACCTAGTTTTCTGGGTCTAGAAGAAAATGTGCTTATTTCTTTATTAATCTAAAGCAGCTTTTTCAACCTATTTCCTCTCCCTGGCTTGCTGAGGAAGTGTAGTGAGAGAGCAGCTGGGTGGGCATCTGTCAAACAGCCACAGTCAGGCTGTCCCATATGGTCACCTAAGTGAAAGGCTGAAGAAAAAATGAGCTCTGTTCAGTGGTGCTGTAATTCTAATCACAGGTTGATGCTGAAACTACTGGTTGTATTGCCATTGCACTAAAAACATCATCTCACACTTCACATCTTTCCACTCTGTACAGCCCACAAAGTCCTGCTCTGAGTCACCCAGTGCCACGTGCCCATTTCAAACACTTCCTCAGAAGTACTTTTCACAGCAAATTTTAAGTGTTTCACAAGCATACAAACTTGCTTTAAAGAGTACACCTGTGTTCTAGCTAGAAACGTTCTGCTGATGTGCAACAGAGGTCTGTGAAAATTATTTCCATTCTCATCCCACTATTTCTTGGTGAGTTAACTTGGTCATTATATTAAGCTGTGTGCTTCTACACTGACTTACCCCTGTAGTGTGTACATCTCTGACACAAAACTTTTAATATTCAGATTTTAAAAACACACTGCATAAATAAATACAGCACAACATAAACAAGCCCAACATCTTTTACAAGGGGAGAAACTGAGCTGTACAAGGTAAGGCTAATAGTCAGAGGATCTTGCACCTCTACATGCACATCAAAAGCACACCCACAAGTAGGCTGCCATCCCCTCATCATCAGTGGGATAAAAGGGGACAATGCACACAGAAAAATTAATTATTTCCCTATTAATTGCTGAGCCCACATTTACAAAAACTGTAACAATTCTAATCCACATGAAGTACTTAACATTGCTTGAAAGACTGCTCTGTAATGATTTACAATGTAGACCACATGAGCTGACAATGGTTACAGTACAGCTAGGCTTGAATTTTGGAATACCTACAATGGGCCTGTGAAGATTTAGGGCACTGTAAGGGTTGCTAAAGGAACTGGGGAAAAAGCAGCCCAGCATCTCTATACAACTTCCTGGTAAAAACAGCAGGGGTCATAAAAAAGAATGCCAAGCTGTTAAACCGTGAAGATGCTACTTTGGCTCCACTCCAAAATGACGTACCTGCTTTCCCAGCACTGGGAACAGACAGACCAAAAGAGCACAAACCCTTACAAAGGAGGTGGTTTTCAAGGGCTTTTCACTGCTGGCAGTCATAAGCACTGAAGATGCAGTCAGGGCATACATTTGCAGCAGAACAGAAAGCCTTAGAAATATTTACAGATAAACCACAAATTAGAACTGAAGGTTGAAATTGACCCTCTGGATTAGTAAATCCATCCTCTAGCACCATAGGGAGCAAGAACATCTAATCCTTTTCAAAAATTCCTAGGGATTTCTTTTAAGTGGAATTACAGTGTTCAGGATTTTCTCCTCCCAGTTCTCTGTTTCAGACTCAGGATTTTAGGTTTTGATTCTTGTTTGGATTTTCTGTTTTTTTTAAGCCAACACACACACAAGGACACATTTCATTCTTCTACCCATGAAAATACACTGTGGCTTTTAAAATCTAAACAAGCATTGGGGTTTTTATCTCAGTAACAAAGGATAAACTCTACACTGCCCTCAAAAAATCATCAGCTCTCTGCACTTATTCTAGTTGGAACTCTTCTATTTTGAACACAAGTAAGCAGAGATTACAGGGCTACCCGAGGGGGTCCCACAAAGCACCCTACTGAATCCCAATGACACTTGCCTACTGATAATGTATATATCTTGTGAGATGTACCTAAAACTGCACTTCTCCCATAAATTAAGTACATTCTCCAAACAGTTAGCTCATTACATCCTTGTCAGTCATGTTTCAAATAAAAAATTTATAATCCATAGAATAAATCATTAGGTGTGTTGTCTGTTGTCGTCCCCCCCCCACCCCCCGGGACTTGCATTTTGAACTATAATGTTTCTAATAATTTCAATTATCTTCAGTATTCCTCTTCTTCTGATATCCTAGCCACTGCTGTCCCCTCTTTGACTGACAATCATGCCTAACACTGCGCCACTCTTAAGTATCCTTAAAAAAAATACTACTCATGGTTATAAGTTTGCTCATGAAAAATACTTAGATTCAAGTGCAACCACCAAGGAATTCCAACACATGCCTTCTGATCTTATAGCTCATATTTCAGGTCTATCTGTTTTCAGTTCATTATCAAATAATAATTCACCATTCTCTTACATTTTGTGTCCTAATTTCTAATTAAGCTTGCAGTTTTCCATCTAGCATCACAGTTAATATTTTTGTACAGGCCTAAAAAGGCAATTTATTGAATTTATTTCTATGAAATGAGCTAACTAAATATCCAGTTACTCTTAAAGAACCTGCTGTTGACAGAAGGTGTTCATTTTACCCAGTTTTCTATTTCTGCATACATATTTATCCCCATATAATTTCAAACTCTTATATGCTACTGAGGTCAAATAGGCTGCCTCTCTCAGCTCCTTCCACCTTAAAACATTACTTACCACTATTTTAAAGTGTTATTGAATGCCATAAATTCTGTAATGTCTCAATTCCTAAAGAATGATTCATTGATTAAAATTCATTTGCACCTTATCCCTTGCTGTTTCATGAGATGAAATTTACCAAAAATCAGGCATTAACCCCTGACTACAGCCCCTGCAGTAACTAAGCCTGGTCAGCAAGTGTGCAGGGAAGTGGTAAAACAGAGGCTCCACAAAATGAGGAGCACAAAGGTCAGCCTATTGAAAGGGGTGTGTTTGAAGACTGCAGCGCAGCAAGTCCACCAGCCACGGCAGAAAGGATTTCAGAGATCTGATAATTACACATCTCTGCCATAGGTTAATAATTTATTAGCTTATTAAATTTTGATTGCTGAAATATATTCATTATTAATTAAGCAGCACTTATGTAAGACATTTTAGCAAAATTTTCTTAGCAATCTTTTGTGAAAAGACAGACTATTTAACAATCAATAAATCCTCTTCAGAGGAATGTAATATATAATTCTGTTACTTTTACTCTTTCACAAACAGAACAGCACAAAATTATTACAGTTAAATTAATTGCAAAGATAAAACATCTCCTGTTCTAATACTACACCAATCATAACACAGGCAGTGATTATACATCTATTAGATTATTATTGTACTTAAGTATTAATAATGTTTTAATTTTTCTTTTAAACTCTCAAACAGTATTTAAGAAAGTAGAGCTCGAATATATATATAACAGCATCTTGAGAACAGAAAAACTAATTATATCATGGGTTATAGCATACATATTCACTCATGTACACTTTTCATTTGCTTTAGACCAAGATTAAGAACTGCTAACGTACACTGAAAATTAGCATACCAGGCCACTGATCTCCTTTTCCAGAGGAGCACATTCTGTCCAAAGTAAATAAATGTAAAAAAGCCAAAACAGATTACTGTGATCTTTTAATAGTCAGATTAGGTTAGTTAAGCCTTTTAAACCCAGCACTCCTTAGAAGCTGGAGTCGAGACCTAAATCGTTGCTTGCACCTAAAATACAAAAACGTCTGTACTTTTTTAATAGTGGCCCATCAGTTTCTAAAGCCAGTAGAAATCTATACCTTCACAAATCCTAATCATATTGTAACATAGACACTCATGGAGGTAAAACATGCACAATGGGAAAGTATTTCAGATTTTGCCTTAAAAACCCAGGCAGAACAGATCAGCCACTTGGCACTGCATTAACATGCTTTACCAACAGATTAGCACAGATGCTAAAGCCCAAGTGGAGAACAGTTCTTTGCTGTCAGATGCTTTCAAGAAGCAGTGAAAGTCAAAAAACTTGAACTCTGTAATTGCTAGCTAAGCCTCTGAAAGACAAATACATTTAAAGACAAAATGAGGTTTCTCTTTAAAACAGAAATGGCAACTGAATTTAACCTGCTTACCTTCACTGAGTAGAAACTGCTCTTTGATCTACTCCATCTTACAGAAGATAATCCTACTGTATACACAAACATGCTCACTCTCTCTCCAGTGAGGAGGTGCTGAAGAGAAGATGCTTTACCTTACAAATAAACTTTGCACAAAATAAACAATTTTTCAAACCCCAAATATTTTAATGACCTTGGAAAGGAAAGGCGCTGTGCGCATAGTTTCTTTAGAGGTTGTTTCATCATTTAGCATCTCTTTGAGAAGAGGCACATTCTAAGAATGTCAGAAACCACTTGGAATGATATGGGCTTCTGTCACCAACACCTACTAGTTTCAGTAGCTTTTCGGGAAACAAACTAAGCACTTAGAAAAACAGAATCTGTTCCATCATACGTCTAATTTTATATCTATAGAACAGCCTACTGTTCCAAAAGTAACTGAAATCCATACATCAAAAGGAGTATTTTGATATATTATTAACTACTTGCCAGAAATCTCACAAGAATTCTTCAGAAGAAAAACTACTAAGAGAGGCTAGCAAGTAAATATGTGAATTTAATTGCAATTAAGAATTATTTGGATTTATAAATTAGCGCTTGTGTTTTGAAATCCTACCTATGCATGAAATACTAGAGCTTCTTGTTTTCTAATACACTGAAACTGAATTCATATTGCCTGGTTACAACAGCTATAAGCCCTGTAAAAGCTACCCTTTACTGTATATGACTGCACCATTCTTACACTCCTTGAATATCAGTAAATTTGTTTTAAACAGCTCCTGAAAAAAAAACCAAGTCAACATAGAACCCCTACTTAGAACCCCAGTTTCTAGTAAAAACTAGTAAAGTTACCATCAAAATATCAGGCTGTCTCTCTGTTTATCACTAACTAAAGGTTAACTCCTTGATTTAAAAAGTAACTGAAAAATAAAAGTAAGAGAAAATCTTTAGGATTATTGTTTTACGCATAACCCTTAGCAGTCATCCATTGGATTAGAGCTTTGAAAAAAAAGATCTGCAAACTCTTTGTTACCTCTGGATGGTAAGGATGATGCCATGCCTTCTATCTAACAAACACTGGTGGATTTAAATATGTAATGCTCTGCTAACCCCTTCAAGTCAACCATGACAAAAACATCACTGATTTTTGACATTGGGTTTAATCTCATGAAGCACCCTTTTAGCAACTTTGTTAGCAGCATTCTAGAATCAAAAGTAAAACACTCAACTGGAGAAAATCTCTCAGACAGCTGAACAGAAACCTTATTTACCAGTTTTCAAGCTGAACATGTTCATCTGTCTGGCAAAGCATCTTAGGCAATACATCAGCAGAGATCATCAGCACGACTTGAGGCCAGCTCTATCAGACATTTTGACTGAAAGCAAGGCAGTGTCTCAACTACAAGCAATTCTCCCTAAAGCCTCTTGCAAGATTGGCTTTACACTCTTGGTTTCCATAGGAATAGACAGAACTATCAACTGGCACACAGTTAAAGAACACAAGAGAGAAGACAATGGACCAGTGCTGTAAAAGCCAAGGTAAAACTGTTTCCCAGCATAGGCTGAAAGAAAATAGGTGTTTGAATCTTCCAGCCTTTGACCTCGTTTATCCATGGCCTGTGTACATGTTGCTCCTTTGTAGTGTTCTCAGCTCTTCAGCAATAAATGTTATGGTCAACCTATTGAAATTAGTGGCTTTCATGTAAAAAACACTTCAAGGATGAAAATGCAATTAGCATTCTCATTTCCAGTTGATCTCTTCCACTGTTTCTGAACTTGTTTTCCTGTAGTGTTCTTTTGAAGTCACTCAGGCAGAAGTACCCACAACATACAATCTCTGGGGATTTACAACAAAGCCTGAGATGCATCATCCATATTTACAGGATCACTGCCCACTTCTGCATAAAGAATCAAACACTAAGCTTTCAAAAAATACTTTATTTCAAAAAATAATGATTTGAAAGATTTCTCAGAAAGTACTGATTCCCTCCTCCCCAAAAATAAAAGTACTAGAAAATAAGTTACTACATTCATTTTCTTCATCTTAATGGCTTTGAGTTGAATTGTCTTGAAGTAAGAGCACTGTAGAAAAACATATCCCTGAAACACACGTATGCATTTAAAAAATCTAATAAAAATGTTACAGATCACAGTATAATCCATCCCAGAATTCTACCTGAAAACAAGTCTAAATAACAGCCATTAGTCCAGTCTAAGTTTTTTATCTTACCTTTGTGCAGTGCTATTTCATTCTGGAAGCAAACTAATTGCCATTACTACTAAGCATCACTCTGACTAGTACTGTGTCACTACTGCCTTGTACTTCTTAATTGCACCCTTCTGTGTGCATGTCATGTCCTTACAGACTGCTGGAAGCAACAACGCTTGCAAAGTGAAAACGTTGCATATATGCTCAATTTTGAGCACAGCTTCACAGAATTTTTTGTTATTATTTTAACTGCTGTTTTGTCTGCAAATAAAAGCATGCCCTTTATGTGATTTAAATATATTTCAAACATATTAAGTCCTATAACAAACCGCTGTGTGAAATAATTGCAAATCTACCTATCAATTTCTATTGGACGAGAAAAGGTCTCCAGCCACAGTGAAATCTCCAGAACTGTTACAGAAGTAGACAGACAATCCATATTGAAAACAACCAGCAATAAAGGTAGGTTTACTCTTAATTTAAATAATTATTCAGACACTTCAGGCTACTTTTACATATGGCAAAATTTAATAGTTTCTAGAGATACTGCAGTGATGTTTGATATTCAAAATGAAGCCATAATCTATTTAAATACTGGTAGATAAATTAAAGACTTCATAATCTACTCAAACTGCATCCTAGCAGTAATAAAAGTACTAGATTTATTTCTCTTTGTTTGGACTAGAGGCAGATAAAATAACAGCTCAAGGTTGGTGTTGCAAAGCCTTCCCAAATCTACACCATATTAACCATGCTGAAAAACACATCCTTTGTGCATATCTCTAGCTATGTTTAAGTGTTCCCATCATAAGGCTGAACACAGACAGATGATATTTATAACATAAATCAGTCAATATTTCAGCAAAAAATATTCCTCATTAATAAAAACTGGTAGCATTCTTCCTTAATCCTTCATTAACAGAAAAAAAGTGTAACAAAAGACAGCTCCAAACCACTCTACAAAGAGACAAAAAAATTTAGACTCCTAACAGGCAAGTTAAATTAATTTTGTATTTTATGAAATGCTGACATTAGCTGTTGCTTTTCAGGCAGCAACAGAATTTGCTTATGCAGTTCATACATATCAATTTTGACTTAAGTGTGATTCACTTAATTCTCTTTAATCAACAATTTAACCAACTGTTTACAGACAAAGAGAGAGACAAATGAAAGATTAGTGCTCCTGGAGTTTGTGGCTGGCCATAAGACCTGAATTTATTTTTCAAATACCTCCTATAGCAGTAGGCTTGCATGCTGAAGACATCCTATCTGGTATCCTATTGATTCAAATGACAAGCCTGAGCATCAGATTAAGGATGTGTCAGACACCTGATAGAAGATTCCTGGAGATTTCAGCAGAAAGGTGCCCTGTTTCAAGATGATCTATTGCTGGTACTTCATTTATTGAAGCATATGTGGGTACATTTAACACAAAACTAATTTGCCTGAAGTTAGAATAACATTTATAATCAGTGAAAACAAATATCTTCCCTTTTTACTGCAGAATAGCTGGGAAAAGACACCTTATTCCAACAGAAATCACCCTACAGTCCACAAAATGGGACTAAACCAAACTGATGAGCTAATAACAGTGGAAGTTCTGTTTTAATTTGTCAGTGCCAAATCTGGACACAAACAAGTAAGTGGTTTCTCAGTCCCAACAACAACATTTCTTCTCGTAACCATTAAAGATCACTCGTGGGGTCAGCTGCAGAGGGGCAATTAATGCAAGAATGATGTTTTATAAAGGACACTCAGACAGGGAAATGTCTTTGTCTGCAAAGGTACTTTTAAAGGTACAGACTTGGCAGCAGACATCAATGTCTTGGGAGAAGAGCTGGACAAGTCCCTTGTGCACTGAGGGATGCCACAATGCTAAACATGCTCAAGAAACAATAATAAGTGAAACAAAAAGAATCCTATTCAGATCTCAAGTGTAACTCTCCCACTACTGCAAGCACCATGTTTAAAAAGAAAATACCATTTTTAAGATGGAACCATTATCTTCAAGATCAAATGATAGAAATCTTCACCTGTCCTTTGAACAAAGCAAAATGAGAGAGAGGAGGCAGCTGTTTGACAACAGTATGTAGGAGACAATCAGCAGTTGAAACCAGGATGATTAAGTCAACTTAAAAGAGACAAATATCAAGCAATATGGAACAATGTTCTTACAGAAAAAGCACTGCTCCTGCCTGAACAAGTTACTTTTGTTTGCTGGGCCTATTTTTATCATGTTCAGTTCTAGTTGGTCTTTGCAATAAAATGTCTGAGTTGAAGTTATGCACCAATACTTTTTCAGACTTAAGTACTCATTTAAGGTGTTTTTTTAAAACAGGATCGCTTTATCTACTCACTCTTGGTAACTGAGAATCTTCAGAAATTAATACAAATTATTTTATTTGTTGATAGTAGCCTGAAAAATTATTGTTATGGAAGAGGCCTCAGTAAAGATCAGAAAAAGAAACAACAGGTGAGTCCAGAAGCTTTTCCAAATTTTACTCACAAAAAGTATGCACTGAACTCAATAGATGAAAATAAAGTAATTCGACCATCTGGCTGCACAGATATTTAAGATATCATTCCATATGCTATGCAGAATTAGTTTCTTTTCACTGGGAAACACAACACAAGCTCCTCAATGTTCTGCCACCATGGTTTGCACTTAAACCATATTTGCAAAATCTTTTAGAAAATCACTGCAGTTGGAGGCATTCCTTTTCTTATTATTTTAATGAAATTTCATATTCAAATTTCAAGTGCTCAAGAGCAAGACTGCTCAACAGAGGCACAAGGATGATAACACAATATATATTCTGGGCCAGACAATATCCTCCTTGGATTATTTCAAGCACAGCAAGCATGGTAGCAAAATATATAAACCCAAGTGGAGGAAAAGAGGAGAGTTACCAGAGCAAGAAGTGAAACAGAGATGCAGACAGGTAAAAGTACAAGTTTAAAAATGGGAGAGAGTTGTTTGTACAATGAAAAAATAAATCAATTTTGTTAATGAAAATAGCTGTGATATTGCTGGAGCAAAAGAGAAAGAAAACATCACCAATAACGATGTTTGAGCCAGAGAAAAAATGGGAAAGACTGGGGAAACCACAGATCACTGTCATGGCAAGGAAGTTGTCTGGGAAAAAATACTGGATGAGGATTTTCACACCAAGTGTTTGGTAATACTCTAGAAATTAAGATACTGAATTATGACACTCTTTTTATCAAAATGGATAAAACAAAAGATATAATTTTGCAAAAAAATCAGGGAAATGGATAGATTTTCAATAAGGTAAATATATAACTTAAAAAACAAATAAATAAATAGGCCTGGGCTTGCTCATTTTACCACAGTGTGTCTACACTGCAGACAACCACACAGTGCAGAAATGCTGGGTCAGCTTAATGGATATTATGGATACTGAAGCCAACTAGGCCACAGCAGCACAGTACTTCTCCTGTAGCTCAGCACCTTCAAGCTGTGAGAGTAGGCTATGATGTCACTTCTTCATCTGTCCATCCTGCAGCCCACACCAGAAGGTTAAATGTACTTAAATGAGGTTAGTCAGACTCAAAAATAAATATCAAGATCATAAAGTCAAAGCTGGGGAAGCAATGAAACAAAGCAGAGAAAGATAAGTCATGAGAACTGGATTATCAGAAAATAAATGACAGAGGTACAGTACATGTTAGATAAGTAGTTGCAAACCCAAAAGTTATTCAATACACATGAATTCAGGCTCTCACACAAAGATAGGTGTTTGAGAGCATGGCAGTTAATCTCAAAGGGATAAAACCCCCCTGATTCCTGACACACAACGCCACTGAAATGTGATAACAGACAATCTGTTCAAGATTTCTGCCTCTGGAATGCTTACACTATTGTACTAATCTATGAAGATGAACTTGAGATGAAGGATGGGTTTGCCAGTATTTACAGCAGACCACCAGTAAAAACCATGTTGCAAGTCCAGATGACCATCAATAAGTGCTGCAGGGGAGAGAGGGGAGCAGCAGGGGAATCAATCCAAATTGAAACACTGATAGTAAAACCACTACTTCAGAATAAATGACCAAACACATAAGAAAAAAATCTGTGAGTTTTGAAATATCTAGAAATCCATTAAAAAAAAAAAAAGAAGAAAAATGTACAATTGTCTTTTGTTAAATTAACTGATGCAAAATAAAAAGCTTTATTCCACTGTCGAAAAACCTTGCTATTTCCAGATCTGTTATACAGATAACCATGGCCAAGTACTGCAGATCTCAAGGCAAATGTGTTACTTAGAGAAGGGGAATACTGGCATGGTTACAGTTAAGACTTGCTTACAAGAAAGTGGCAGAATAAGATTACAAGAAACCACTATTTCAGTAATTTTATAAGCAAATCCTTCATTAAAATTTTAGTCCTATTATTTATTCTGGGAAGGTAAATATTAGCACATCTGTGACATAAAATTACATGTTCTACATGTATAATGGGTCTTTCATTGGATTTATCTTATTTAGAACAACAGAAATCTTTCTCCAAGAAACAGACAGAAAGCAAAGACCAAAATCAACAATAAGAAAATGCAGACAAAATTCAACTGATGATTTTCAAGTCCAGTGCAAGAATGGATTGTAATAATTACTCCACTTGGAAACAACTGCTTATATCTCAAAAAATATATTGGCATCAACATATCTTTACAACGAAGTATTAAAATAAAGTATTTTATTTCCTTACAGCTTCTATTAAGTGATTCCTTCCAGTAATGGATATTTTCTTCCCCCACGTCATAATCTTTTGCATTTATATTCCCTATCTGAGTAGTTAACTGGCTTTTTCTCAAGACATAAAACCAGTCTGATCTGGTATAACACTGCCAAATCTGTTTCACACAAATTCTGCCTGTCTCAGAGAGAGCGAGAGAGCGCACACCACACGTCCTCATTACCTAGCAAGATATGTAATTAAACAAGAAAGGGTTAAAGCCTATGTTAGCCCATTCTACTTTTCTATCTGTTACTTTTTTAAAAGCTTTCATATGTCTTCTTCCTTGTTTCTGAAAGCGAACCATTCCTTCTTCCTTTCAGGCAAGCTGACATTTGACAGCTTAACATAGCTGACAGGGTTACCCAACAGCTCACCCTCCCTATTCTCAATCCAATTAGACCTCTAATCCTCCAGATGAAAGGCCCAACTACTCACGTTTCTCATGACAACGACAGCTATTGATTATTTGTCACTACAGCTAACACCTTCTCTGTCGAGGCCACTCTGACAGAAGCAAACCTACCAAATTAGACAGCACTTTATCTGCCCTGGAGGCCAAATGGCACAACAAGTAAAGGCTAATAAATGGTATAAAAATGAACAAATCATAACATTATGACAGGTTGATCGTTGCCAGCAGCTTCACAGCTCAAGCTTGATGCTCTGTTAGACCTGCTCCTTCTCTTTTCTCTTCCACTCCTGCACCAACTTTGACTGAATTAAAGGCCAGAACAATTAAGGCATTTGACCAGCAAAGATAAGCTAGGATAGAAGTATCATCAAGGGACACGAATGTCAATAGCAGACTACCGTTTGTCAATAAAAACATTCCAGAGATGCAAATGCTCATGACTCTGCTCTCCACTAGGCTGTACTGACTCCCTTTGTACAGGGCTCCTCGAAAACCCAGGCAGACACTCCGGGAAAATTAACCCCAGAAAACCAAGCTTGAGCTGGGAAACATTGAGGCAAGGAAAAAGGAATCCCAATACTGTGCTAGATGGCAGAGAGATGTTACAGTCGTCATTCCATTTAATATCTACACTTTTTTTTTTTCTTTGCAGCAGAGTGATAGAAACCAGGACTAAATAATTTGAATTTATCATTATAAATTTGCTTCAATTGTTTTCTCTAGGACAATATGCAGTATCTAGTGACACAGGACCTCACAAGTCACATCACTCTGAGGCAAATTGAAACCATTTATTATTCTCAGGGTGGTACTATCCAAAACCAGTGAGATTGGAGGCAAAGTCCCTAAACTGTGGCTGTTTGCTACAGCAAACGATAGAAGAGAACATTAAAAAACCTCGAAATAAAACACCACAACCACAGGAATATCGTTAAAATCAGGCAACCAAACAAATAATGCGAATAAAAATAT
This sequence comes from Ammospiza nelsoni, assembly GCF_027579445.1. Lineage (NCBI taxonomy): Eukaryota > Metazoa > Chordata > Aves > Passeriformes > Passerellidae > Ammospiza > Ammospiza nelsoni. The sequence goes on from NC_080633.1 coordinate 93,109,014, forward strand.
GCAAATTATTTAAACAGTAAAAAAGCAATTGATACTGCCCTGCCAAAATTAATTAACTGGTTCTTCAACTATGGTAAAAGGAGTATGTTTGTTTCAGCAAAGGATTCCTATGCTTCTGAAAGTAATAACAGAAAAATATTATTAAATCAAACTACATGAAAACTTAAAGTTTTAGTTAAAGACATGAAACATGAATATCTGCTATTCTATTTTAAATGAGGAATACGGTCTTGCTCAAAATACAGGTTGCAAAGATAAAGGAAATTACTATGCAAGTGCAATACAATATTAATTTAAGAAATCTAAACACTGTGAAAAGATCTATTCAGTAAAAAAAAAAGTAGTATTTTATTGTTTTAACTTTTTAGGCTTACAAAATATTTCTGGGGGTGAATACGTATTTATTGATAGTTTCAACCAGACATAGATGATTTAACACTTTACTTATGGGCAATACAGCACAAAATATAGATATTTAAGTAAGTAGTTTGGCAAACAGATCCTTTATGACTATAGCCTGAAGAAAACTTGAACTTCAGGACATTTGGATAAGTTGGCTCTCACAAAACTCAAGCAAACCTACAAATAAAATTTGAAACAGTATATAACATTTCTATGAATAAATATTAATTATTACTATTCCACTCTAAAATGTACTCCAAACATAATAAATCACTGCAAAGAGGAGACAAATATTGTCATTTTCAAATACCAGAGAGAAACATTTAGGAGATACAGTTTTATTTATATTTTACACATTTCAAATAGCTGCCTGCCCCTTCCAAAAGGAGATCAGTTCAGAATTCCTAGTGCTGAGCCCCACAGAAGCCCCTGTGAAAAGGAGACCTACAGAGGTGCAACTGGCCTGACCCAACCCTCACCCCAGGGAAGATGGAGCAAACTCTTCCCAACCTGCCACTCATGTACAGGCACTTATGCCTATGCTGGTGACAGTGAGCACAGTGTTCTCAGAAGCTGCTCAGGTTTTCCAGGATCAAAAACTCCTTTATTGTTTATATTACAAACCTCCTACTTATCCCAGGTTATAGTCACTGCTATGGTTTGTTCGTATTTGGCAGACTCTCATTCTTTTTAACACATACCTTGATTAAAGAGAAATGGAACACATATTATTCTCCCAATTTGCTTTATTAAAAAAAAAAAACAAAACACAACAATGTTGTGCTAGAGGACTAGGTGGTGCCAAACAGTGAAGAAAAATTACTGTTCTTAACACCTAATCTTAGCAAAATCTGTAAGTGTCTTTAAGACATTTACACTAATGAAATAGTGAACATTGACACATATCCTGTATAAAACTACAGAAGGATATTCTCAACACTATTCTCCAGATTCAAACAGTGAGAAATGGGGAATAACAATCTTCTGCATCCCTGTCTGTCTGCAAGAAGTTGAAAGAAAAGAGTGAGCTGTGTACCTGTTATCACTTGGGACTTTTCTACGGCAAGCCTTATTTATACTTGGTTTATGATCACAACTCTTGTTAAGTGAGAATCTTTTCCACTATTACAAGACAAAATCAGAAATGGTACACCATTGTATTTTTCAAGCTGTGTTCCAGATGTGCCTCCTTGAGAATCATACTGAACATCCCTTACACAAAGCAAGAACTAATCCACACATCTTCCCAAAAACCTTAGATGCATTTATTCTTTCTTCTGTGTTTAGATTATGTTTACAACCTCACAATAAAATCCTTGGATACTACAAAAATAAAAATTGGATAGCACAATGATGGCTGCCAGTCAACAACTGCCCCAGGCAACTGGAGACCAACACTTCAAATGCATGTCAGAGGGAACACACGACACTCAGTCCATCGCTTTCCATGCAAATATACTCTACTACTGGGTAGACTATTGGGGTAAATACTCCACACGTGCTCCTGTTGCAAACCCTCTCCTTAAACATCCTCCATCCTCCTTCAGCTTTTACTTCTACTACTCTAAATGAGGGAAAATACCATTTTGCTATTCCGACTGGAAGTAGATAGAACCATTCTGTCTACAGCAGGCTATAGAGCAAATCTGTCATATTTAGAGAATAATTCATTTTAGCATCTCAGACAGCTTTATTTGTTTTCTTTTACCAGCCAATCCTAAACACAGACAGTAACAGACGCTATGTTTTCTGGTTAGCCATGCAATAACTCCTTTGATGTGTAAAATATCTGCTGGAAAGCAGCTATAGTCAGGGAGGTAGCCACAAATTGCAAGCAATACTTTCAAATATGTTTCACCAGAGTAAGTTAGTTTAGCAACCAACTGCTACTAAAATAATTTAAAAATCAACTCTGTAAGTGCTATTGACTCTAGACATTCATACCATATTTATCAATGAAATTTGTATAGAAACCAAGTTTGATCTTACAGTTAGTCTGAAATTCTGATCTCAAACTTCAAGTCAAAAGAATACTTTGGCAAGTGAAAATTTTGCATAACCTTGTCTTAAAATATGGTTTCATGCTAACATAAAACCAGTGAGAAATCAGATTCAGATGTCTTAGTATCTGCTGTGCAACTGAAACCTAACACGTAGAACAGTATTTCCACAGTTTTATCTTCTGCAGAGAAAAGAACTGGCTGGATTTTAACCCACGTTTTGACAGTAGAGACAGAAAATTGCTGGATACCATATGATTATAGCAGCTTAACACTTAATGAGGAAACAATAAATGTGCATGTTCTTGCCTTGTTACAAGACATGACAAAGTGTGCAACCTGAAAGTGCACTGCCTGAATATATGAGAATAGCATTTCAGTCTTGCAAAGTAGTGCCCAAATTTCACTCTGAACGAAGACACAGCAGAGGCAATTGGAAGTATTAATGAAATCTAAAGAACACTCAAAAGGAGAATTAGGAAATACATACAAGATCCTGAAAGAGTCACAGCAGCAATTTATCACACACAGAAAAACAACAATTGCAAAAGGGCTCCCATCCTTCCTGAACTCAAATAGGATGCTAAAATTCTTACCTATGGTTTTGAGAATATTTTTTATAATGTCACTGTTCATTTAAGAAATTCCAGCCTTGCAAAGTCTCTGTTCTTTTGTTCATTCTCAGCAGTGACAGCACAACTTTCTAGCGGAATGTACTGTGAATCAGATCTCTGTAACAATGCGAATTTTCTCTTCTTAAATTTTTCCTGTAGCTATTTTTAACCATTTCAATAGGGCTTACAGCACAGATCAATGGTAGTATCAACCAATAGCAAAAATAATTTGGGGACATGGGCCTTGTGTTAAATAGGCAGAAAATTAATTGTTCTTTTGTAGAGTTCATTTTCTGTCAAACGCACTGGCCAGTGAGCAGTTCTACAGCTGTGAAAAGGGCTCAGGGGAAGGCTGTGGATGGTACCAACCCCTTGGTAGCTAGGACAGCTTATCTACAGTCTAACACACACAAATCACACACAAGGAACTACTCTGCCTTCCACCCTTGAGCAACTTCAGGCCACATTCACTAGAGAGAACTCATTGTTCAGGAAACTAAAGAAAACATTTGTATCATGGTTATTGTCTGTGGCTTAATTAATCACAAAGGAAACTACAGTCCCACATGCTAAAAAAATCACCTCTCCTGGCAGGTAGGCAAACAGTCCTGTTTCACGTCCTGGTGTGTTGAGATTTCTCACATTTAATCAAATTCTATGTTCACATGAAAATACCACAAAATTAATGTAAAGCTTATTTACATTTCAGGAACCTACATGCATAGAATTAATATTACTCATTATGAGCTCTCAGTTAAGGGGGAACCATCATAAAAGGTTATTGGCCTGAGGAAAACAAGAACATGAACTGGCCACCATTTTCTCTGACGTGATAATTTATTTTCATCACATAGATTGGGAAAGAAAGTTAGAAGCACATGTGCTCTTTTATGCAGATCAAATAAAGCCTTATGAAAGATCTGAGAGACCACAGCTCCAGGAAACACATCTTGGAAAAGGTAATGAGAGAAAAATGCATAAACTGGCTCCCAGGCAAGTTATTTCAAGAGTTTTTAATACAAACACTGCTCAAGAAAAGGAAAAAAAAAATCTCTTTTTGCAGTTCTTGGACTAACCTGACTGTACTCATTAGATAAGACTTGAGAATAAAATTTCATATAATAAGTGAACTAAAGACTACCTTGTGTTTCCAATTTTCTACCATGTCTAATGCTTGCCACAGGCTGTCTTTTTTTACTTTATTTTTACTGTTACTGCTGAGTACACAGGAACAACATACACTCAGTAATACATTTTTTCTAGTTTAAAAGAAAAAATCAAAGACCATTAAAATATATCCTTCTACTTTACACAGAACTCCTAACTGCATCCTGGATGTACTGTTATTTATCAACAACAATGTTAGCAAATAAATAATAAAAGCTATATAATATTTAACGCTACTAAAGTCACATTTTCCCTCTGGAGTTGTATTAATCTTCCTGAAGCCAAAATTAATATCCTCCTGACATTTAAGCATCCTGATAGATTATTTGAAGTGCATATTATTAGAAACCAACAAAAAAAATTGCATTTTTTCTTCTATCTCTATGAACACAAAAGGCTGTGCCTAAAGTATTCAGAAAGATTCAGGTAGATTGCTCCCCAAAAGAAGCAGATTGCTAACAAGTGAGGATCCCCTGTGAGAAATGTTGAAAGAGGCAGGCCTGCTTTCCCCTACACACCTCAAATTAAACTGGAATTACTTGATGAAAGATAAATGACAAAACATATACATGTATTTTGGGTATGCAGAAACATTTCCATTCATAAGTATCACACGTGGGTGTTTCAAAAAGTTGCAATTTAACGCTAGAAGCAAATTGCTACAAATGCAAAATGCCTGCAATTGAAAATGAATGCCTGTTGTTAAACTGTAATCCCTGTACTCAAATCCCCACAGCATGTTTATTTCACAATAATCTAAATTCTACAAAATTAAATAATCTGTACCCATATAATACTACAATTCCTCAGTGCAAAATCACTGACAAATTATGCTAATGATTCTACTTCTGTTGCAATCAGTCACAGTTTCAGTTCCCAGTAAATTACATCCGTGTTCAGGAAGTTACAACCACCTTCTGAAACTCCCATGGCAATCTTTGCAGGTGCACTCCTGCAATAATTTGTATCATTTTCTGGTGAGTTTGTATTTTTAAGGGTTTTTATATTTGACTGCTTTTAATTTAAATTTTATTAAGTTAATGACTTGACCTGTCCCTTTTTCTTATTTTTTAAGGGGTGTGCACCCTTTCAAAATTGCTTGTGAGATCTGTCCATTCGAAAAGAGAGACTAAAGGAGTGGAACAGAATAAAATCCAAAAGGAAAAACACCAAACAACTTAATTTACATGGCCTTCTACGTACAAAGACTGAATCCCCTCCATCATAAGGCTGATAAAAGAAAGATAGATCCTATGAAAGATCACATCAAAGACAATTGGAAAACGAGTTGCTAAAAAAAATGTATGCCTTGGGTGAGATTAATTCGTCACAATTACAATATTGACAATACAAAAACCTCCATCACACAGATGCATGAAAGAAAGTATCAGCTGGTCAGCGTGCCCTAGAGTACTCATCTCACTTTAGGGTGAATGACTGCACCCTCAAGTGCATTACTTTTAAGTCATCTACATGACTAGCTCATATGTAGATATCTGCAATATAAATTTTTAGTTTCATGATATTATTCTCAGCCCATCATCTCACATTGCATTGTACTATATTATTTTCCATTGAAAGAAGATATACTTGTTACATTTAAGCACACAGAAACTATCTCTTTATTCAAGCCAAAAATCTTTCTCAGACCAACAGATGTATAAAACTTAAAAGCTGTAATACAAAGGATGCCTATCACTAAACAGAGGACTAACCATTAAGAACATAATTATTAGCATGAAGCACCCACTCATCGAAGGTAATAATTTCAATATATAACCACAGGTGTTTTTCAAAAAGCATTACTGTTTCTAATAGAACAGCCAAAATTTCTGACCATGCCTTATTAATTTCAGGAACTTTTTGCAAAGAAAGGTGTGAGAATGCTTAGTCTTAGAAAGGTGACAAGGGTAGAAAGTGGATATCCAAAGCCTTACTTCTTGCAAATAGTCCAGAACGTCTCTAGTGAAATCTGAGACAGAGAGATTATAAGAATCTTCTGTTGACATGAGAACAGATGTTGAGATGAGAACCTGACAGCTTTTCACCAAACTATTGCTTTGTAGACACGGTCCAGTGACAAAAACCATTTGAATGAAGCATGGCAAGACCAGGATGACACAGCAGCTCTGAGCTCTGAGACATGAGTTTCCTCACTGACTGGTAAATACTGCCTGGTTATTAAAACAGCACTAGACAGAGGTACCTGTCTAGTACCTCAGATCACTTCTTACCTGTGTTGAAACCCTTGGAGCAGAAAGAACATGCAAAAGCACTGGCCAGCCTGCCTAGGTATGCTATCAGAAATAGTTTTGCTAGAGATTGTGAGCTGCTTTCATAGCAAGTGCAAAAATTTTGGTACTGCTTTTTGACACCCAAATCAAAATAGAGCTATTTCAACAAACCATGGCTCTGAAAGATGTCTTCTAGGACATTTGTGAAACAAAGCAAAGGCACTTGGAGTGCACCACAATATTGGGAGATCAATTACACAACTGCAAGTAACAAAGTAACTACTTCAGAAGGACTTAGAGAACAGAAAACGGATTAAGGAACTATTGTTAAACTATCCATCAGATAATGTTTTATATGACCATATGGATAATGCCAAAATCTTTACCTATAAATTCAGAAGAAGTTTGTACTAACAACAAATAACAATCTGCATTTTGAACACTAGATGTGATTGTTGGCATTTTGAAGGACTGGAAGAAACGCTTTTACAGAATGAACTCCTTATGTAACAATAATGACAAACATGATGGAAGCATAAAACTTGCAGAGAGGTGGATGTTAAGAATAAAACAATGTAGAGCTGATATGTACACAGGTGTATGCACACACACACTCACCCAGCACAGCCAGGTTTGCAACTCACACGGGTTGAGCCAGAAGCTAATTTTACAAGTGCTAATGGAATGATGTGTTACAGTTGTTCAAGTCCTACCAACCAGAAATCCATCCTTGAAAAGAAAAGCAACTGAAGTCCTAATCCATTTTACCTAATTCTGATGATTTATGACTGAATTCAGGTCAATGCCACATTTCTGAATATTTGCTCTATTATAGGGATTTAAAAACCCACAAGCAATTTTACTAAGACTGAAAGGCATGAACTGGCAGTTCTCTTACAGTGAAATCTCCAGACAGAAAAATGGGGGCAGTCTCACCTCATCCTGCAGAGAACAAAACCAATTGTTTTTATGATAACCAGGATTACTAATGGGAGAGACACCATCTTGAAAACACACAAATTAAGACATTCGGGTCTCTTCAGTTCACAACACTCGAATCATTGCTTCTGTTTGGCATTAGAAGAGCATTTTCTCACAAACTCTTTGCCTCTGAGACAATTCTGAGGTTCCCAAAGAAAGGCAGAAGAGACCACTTTTTGCGAAATCAGTGGCAAGACTTTTTCAGAGGAAAAAGTGCAAAGGGACACATAAAGGCAGCCTGTAGAATGATGACCTAAGGAGTCTCAAATATTAGAAATATATAGAGTTTGCAAACAAACTCTAGCCCTCAGAATGCCTGTCTGCTGTGATCTGATGAGCAAGGTGTCCCAAAAGCCCTCCAAAGAGACAGCAAAGAATGGCAAAAGTAATCCTGGTACTTAGAGAAGAAGGTTCTGACTCAGGAAACCTTCCTTAATTTTACCTCCATCTGCTTTAGTTAGCATCAGTGTAGAAAGAGGTGTCTTTTCTTTCCTACCTCTTCACTGGTTGCATGTAAAGGTCTGTAACCTAGCTTCTCTTTCCTAAGAAAAGGAAAATTAGGATGCAACACATATACAATTTAGGAATCTGAATTTCCAAGCACTGCCCTTCTAAACAGCTTGCACCTGTGACTACCAATTAATGGGGATTTATGAAGTCATGTCAACCTGGTTTTGATGAAGCACAGGACAGCTACTGACTCACAAGCTTGAGCACAACAAAGACCATACGGTGGCCCTGGTAAATATGTATATTCATGATTAACCAACAAGGACAAAACAACTTTGGAAATGGATGATGTCATAGCATGTTTATTTTTCTATCTCAAAGTCAGCTGTACTGAGAAATTTTACATTTGGAGAAAAAAATTGGAATATAAACCAAAAGTATCAGCAAGATTTAAGCAGAATGCAAAACATTATTTAAACAGCCAAAACTGCATGAAACATTAGGTTGTTCTGAATTTTAATTTTATGTATTTTTCAGAAGACACAACAGAAATGTAGATCTAAAAATGTTAATATGGAAAGACTACAGGCAAAATTTCACACACATGAAATGTTAATTTCATAAGCTGACATCAATAACAAGTAACTATTCAGAAAACACAGAAGGGAATTTTAGAGGACAGCTAAGTGAGGCAAATAAAAAGCATTTGCAAGGGCTGCTTCCTGACCCTTTTTGTTAGGGAGTGCATCACATCTATCTAGCACCTTATACAGTAATTATGTGACTACATAAAATCTACTGCTACAATCTTTATCTCATGCTGTTTTACCTTCCTCTTCATTTGTACTGTCAGCTGAAAGTCCATCTAAGATGGTCCAAGTATCCCATGTTACAATCTGCACTTTCAGGACTGAAGCGAGGCATAAGGAAATGGAGTTAGAGGATAACATGCAGTTAGAGGATATTAGCCAAGGCAAAATCTCTCTTGCCTTGAATTGCTACAATACAAACGTCCACAACACGAACATTCAGACAAAGATTTAGACAAGAATTTGTATGGTTTAATATGCTAAAATGTATTTTTAAAATCTGGGGAAAACATAATTTGTAAACTGAAGTTTTTAATATAGTTAAAATGTTCACGTGTCTATCACATCATAAAAGCTGAATGTCTGCATGAATACAGTAAAGTATGTCCCAGCAATTTTTTAAGTCTCTGACATTGCTGCTTTTATGAAATTCCTATCTTTGAAACAACAACACACAAGTAAGCTGGTTGGTCCCTTCGAAATACAGAATTAATCCTGGAAACAAGGTTATGATGATGACTGAATTATTGTCCTCAGAGTGTAATGGTATGCAACCAAGCAGATGAATTGACCTATTTCAAGTCAACTACAACCTACAACACTTTCATTCCCTGTAAGGGATGCAGTAACACAGACCACAAAGTTCCTGAGTTCCTGTGGACTTCTATGCAAATGTACCTGGAGAATATCACCTTATTATAGTCTTCCCAAAATGGTTTTCTATCTAACTGCTCCTTACTGAATATCATGCCTATACTATAGCTGCCTTTACATAAACCTAATTAAAATAAAATTATAAAAAAATGCAGATTGTATTACAACATCTGAAATATGTGAACAATTACGAACAGGTGACAAGATATGTATGGAAATGGTTTGCTATGGAAATCATAGCAGGTGCTCTAAATGGTACCAAAAGACAGTAACACCCACAAAAAAATGGTAATTTTTGAGCAGTTATGGTTTTAAACATACTATAAAAACTTAAATAGTAATAAAAAGCTCTTTGTTTCAGTTTGAATTTCTAATCTTCTCTGTGGGGTCTTTTTCACAGTTTATGAACTCAAATGTCTTGGTTAGCAGCCAAAGCCACTCCCTTTTTTCTTTCCTCCCCCATGAGCAGCCTGCTTAGTCTCCTGTGGAAGACCGTGGATACTTCCTCCAGGCCTAAACCACACTCAAAATTTCTTGCAGCTCTCAAGTTATACTTTCAATTGCCTTTTACTTTATTGTTGTAGACTTCCTCTAGCACTTCTTCAGGGGGACAATGTAACTGGACAGATTGTAGAGGACAAAAACAGACAGTAATGAACTGACAGCATTCTCCTGCACCACTGGCTGCTGGGTAAGGTAGAGAATTCAGGAGTTAAGCCCGGGAAGAAGGGTGTGGAAAAGATGATTTTAAGGTTTATTTCTCATTATGCTACTCTGATTTGACTGGTAATAAATTAAACCAATTTCCCTAAGTTGAGCCTGTTTTGCCCATGACAGGAGCTGGTGAGGGATCTCTCCCTGCTCTCATTTCAGCCCATGAGCCTTTTGTTATACTTTCTCTTTGCTGTCCAGCTGAGGAGTGATAGAGCAGCTTTGGTGAGTGCCTGGTGCCCAGCCAGGGTCAGTCCACCTCCCAGCTGTGGTGAAAGCCCTGACTTCATGAGCTCTTCACAGAAATTACCTTTTGTGCAGCAAGATGGAGAGCAGTCCTTCGGCTGCGATCCGCTCTGTTAACATCAGCTCCAGCCTTCAGCAACGCCTCTGCACAGTCCAGCCTGTCAGCCAGCACACAGTACATAAGGGGAGTTCTTCCAAACTGGTCCTCTTTATCTTTCAGCTCAGAGTTTCCTGAAAAAACCAAAACAAAGCACCCATTTAAACCAGTGAAGTATATCAGTATCTAGCTAAAAGCAGTACTTTTTAATTAAAAAGTCATCTTACTATAATATGAACAGTAGGTATCTCATTATAATGTGACTAGGCTGAACAAAAACTGGAGTACGTGATAAACTCAAAATCATTACATTCTGTCCTACTTTTACTTGGCAGTTACAGAATATTTCAAAATACATTTGCAGAAAAAAAGGACATTCAGAAAACATTAGTTTCATGAATACACCTTCCACCAGTAAGATTCTGCAGTGGCATAACTATAAATAATTTTCAAATAGTTATATCAATCCCAGCTGCACAGATTAGTTTAAAAAATATCAACAACACAGAAGCCAAATAGACCTCCTGAAACCTGTAAACACTGTAGCTAAAACAAACTTTGAAGCCTACTCACAGTAATGTTTATTTTAAAAGCATAAACATCAATATTACATCAATACCATCATTTACTTCAGGGTGCCTTACAATATGGACACTACTAAAATAGTTCTCAAGCTTTATTGAATTGATAAGGTTAATAAGGCAATAATCTCAGATCCTGTTAAAAAAAGTCAAAACACTATTCCTACTCACAGTCCAAAAAACCCTCCAAACAAAGCCATTTCACTATAAAGTTTCGTATTTCTATGATGCCACCACATAAAGGCAAGCACCTTTAACTTCATGGCTGTCAACTATCTCACACATCCAGACTCTCCAGATCTCCAAAGGAGAACCATTGTCTACAGTTACCCAAGGAACATTGAATTTTACAGGCAAGTTAGTTTTGCTTTTTAATTATTCCTTTGTCCACCTGACTGTTGATGCCTCAAAAGCACTCCAGCAGAGGTATGCTGCTTCTTTACAGAGTCTTTGCTCTCCCTCATCATACTACACTTATCTACATATCCAGTAATTTTATTCTTAATTATAATTTCTATTGATTCACCCAGAAGAAGAATCAAGGAGATTAAATATGAATCAAGGGGAATATAAAGAATTAAAATTCATTCCGTACCAATCAAGCCACTTACAAAAAACACTGTCAAGTAGGATCTTGCCAGTTAGAGAAATAATTTACTCACTCAGTACATTTTTTAGTTCCTTTAAAACTGTAGAGTGATTACCATGTCAATCACATGATTCACTATGTAACACTTTTTTTTGCCTTGAAAGTGTGATTTGCATTGAGAAAAGTCTTTTTGCTCTGCAAAAAGTTTAAGAACATTTCCAAACTTTTCTGTGATGCAGATATAGAAAAATTCTTTTTTTTCTTCACCTGTGGACTTGTTTTCTCTGACTTCACCTTGACAACCCACTGGTTTTACAACTAATCTTGATGCCACTAGCAGTTGACTAAAAAATCAAAACAACAAACAAACAATCCCCAAAAAATCCCACAAGAAGTCTTCTACTGGTGTCACCATCATATTTTCTGAAAAATCCCCTTGCCCAGGATTCTTCTCCTCAGAAGCTTAGAAGCCTCAGAGAAAAAGGAAACCAATATTATCTAATTTGCTTCTCCTGTGTTTTGCTGCTTTGGAATGTGGTTTGGAGATGGTTTATCCAACAGGTGTTAGTTTGATTGGTTTCATGTGAATTGTTTTTACTTAATGACCAATCACTACATTTCACTGCTAAGTGTTAACATAACCTCAACAGTGTCTTAAATTGCTTGAAGCTGATGGGACTTGAACAAATATATTAAGAGAAATTCATAAACATTCATTTCTTCCAATAAGACACAAGCACATGGGCTTATGCTCAGATAATGTTGATTCTTAAATCAGCAGTGTCCAAAACCAGCACCTTTCTCTCAAATTCCAGTTCCCCTTCTGTTACAGAATGTCAGAGGATATATATATATATACATACATACAAAAGATTTAGAGGCTAACCACAAGCAAAAATGGTCTAAAGCTCAAATGCCACATAACTAAGCAGAGCAACAGATATCTATGTTCATTTTCAGTTCCCAAAAAGTGATGTAGCTGATGACAAGGAGTTTCCATGACTGCATACAGTCTGAGGGAAAAATGAGCAAGAGCCTCAAAACTTGATGCTAGTAATCTGCCTGAAGCTCCTGCACTATTTTTGAAGGTAAAGGAACAATCTTCAGCTAGCAGCAGGTTTTCTTCTGTTGTTTACCAGGGCCCCTAGAATGATTAAAATCCTATGAGCATTTCCCTAAAAGGGTGTCTTGTGCTCAGGCTAAGAGAGAGGACAAGGGCTAGGAGCTACTATATCACCATCAGGTGCTAAGGGGAGATTAAGCTGATGAAAGTCACTAGCCACAGGACCTTGTGAACCTCACAGCTGCAGCAACTTACCATTTCTGCAATCAAGAAAGCACAGGTAGCCTTCAAAACATTCATATTTAGGTACATAGGGTACCTAAAATGTGCTTTGGCAAAAATAAATTCTCTTCACATACCTGCCTAATAAAGAAATTTTAGATCCATTCCCTTTTAGAATAAAAGTCCTCAGCCCACCAGAATATGCATTCCATAAGCTTATTGACAACAGAGATCATGATCACAACAGAATCCAGGGCCCAAGTCCAAAATTTAATTCTCATAGCTGTACTTCATCATTTCCTCACACTCCATGCAAACAGTCATATCAGACTCTTAACATTTCTATGCATTTTTCAAACCAGAAAAGGAGAAAGGGCAGCAGGAGGGTGTGAACTCTCCCTAATTATTAAAAGACAGACCATTTCTTGTCACTTGCAAGAATCTTGCCTGCTGCAGTATCTCAGGTTTATCCTACCTCCCACAATGTAGAACAGGCAAGAGAGAAGTAGAGAGTAGGATCAAATAGCACACACTGCATATTTGTAGCCCATGGTTCAGTTAAAATTAACAGTGAAACATCACATCAGAGATTTAGAAGCATTTGGATGCAAGCAATGCATGATAAGGGCTTTAGAATGAGGAGCTGGACTGAACAGACACTTCAGTATAATGATTATTATAATCATTATTTTCTTCTTTTAAACAATTAAAACAATTAGATGCCTCTTCCCAAAGCATAAAATGGAAAATGATCCTCCAAATACAAAATTAACTTTTGTTCGCTTTTTCCCTAGGATCAAAATCATACAGATGGATTTTAACACTGAAGAATTGTTAATTAAAGACATGTTCAGTGTTGTGTAAAACACAGGAAAGAAAATACTGTGAGCATTCCCCAAAGCCCAAGAACGTACAATTCTAAAACAATGTGATACAGCACAGGACAACTCATGCAATGCAAACAACTAGCACGTTTCTGTTAGAACACTGATTATACAATTGGGATGCACTCTATGGCATTTAACCCACAAGCTTTTTAGGAAGTCCTGTGATTAAGCATTAGCAGCAGTTAACATAGAGAGATACTTTGTTACAAAGCCTCCTTTCTCTAAATAAATTTTCTACCTACCTTTGATTCTGTCTGTGCCTCTTTCTGGCACAGGGCGTCAAAAGGAACACATTATCCAGAACACACTGTATTATTTCAAACACCTGGTCCTTTAAAATTCATCCATACTCTAATTATACGCAAATAAAGCATCTATGTTTGTATACAGCCACACACACTCCACCAAGCTACAGATGGCAGAAGGAAAAATCACCAGAGAGGTTTGAAGGGCTGCTCCAAGAGACCGTTTGGCCAGCCTCTATGCCCCTCCTATGTTAATAACTGAACAGGGAAAGCATGAAGAGGAAAGCAATAATGAATTTAGGGAATAAAGGGTCCTCCCTGAAAGGAGGAGAAAGTCAGGACTGTCCATTGCTGCATCCACCTCTAGCTATGTATCCAAGATGCAGAGCTTGGCTGTATTAGAGAGGTGTTTTTAAGCAATCCAGCAGACATAACACTGGAGTACTGTCCTGAATTAGCTGCTGCTGCTGAGTTCAGTCATGAAATTCAGTGAAAAGCACCAATTGCTCAATTTGCTTCTGGCATCAAGTTATATTTTAAACAGTGACTGGTAAACAGCTAAAAATATTACTTTAATGCATTCTTCTTCTGCTAGGCAATACGTGAAGTTTTGGGTTGGTTTTTTTTTTTCTTTTTGGTCCAGTTCTGGGAAAAGTAAGGTCTGTGTCATATCCTGTCAAAACACGGCAAAGCAGAAAAGCCAAATTTTGCTAGTACAGCAAATGCTACAAAGATTGTGCAGTTTTCCCTCCCATGCAAAAGTAAAACAGCATTTTTATCTTCTTGCTGCATGATCATCATTGAAAGAAGAGCATTTTCCTTATCTGGTTCTAATGGCTGTTTTGTGGTATGTTTGACAAGATGTGCCAGCAACAAGAAATAATATTTCTTTCATGTTTCCAAAAATATGTCTTTTGGCGCTGAGTTTAACAAAAACACACCGAAGTTAGCAAACACTCTTTGTTGCTTCTTCAGAATTTGAAAGCCCACACTTTTTTCACCTCCACATGCAGGCAGAAGGGTTTTTTAGAAACTTGGATATTTAAAGCTGCTTTGTAGTTGAATCTCACAGTTTTCTAGAAGTATCTCCATATCATCTGCTGTTTATAAAATGTTTTTAAAAAGAGCAAACAGATAGCATTAAATGCAAACAGTATATGTTTGAACCATCACATGACAAAGTTGAAGGCCCAACAAAAAAATAACTGTTTCAACAAGTGCAGCTTCTATAAAGTCAGTTCCCTCAGGTGTGATCCTGTTGGAATCAAATGAGTTCTAGTTATGTTTTGAGAAAATTGGATACACCTTGTAAAGAAGAGCCCCTTACTGCTTTCTGTGCAGCTTGGACAATACATCCAAACAAGTCTTCACCTTGCCTTCAACAGAGGTCAGCAGAAGATAGGTAAAGAAATCTGATTGCTGGTTTCATGCTGTTATCATTAAATCCTTCACACACATTAAAATGACAGTAAGTGTCATAAATACAGCCTGTGCTTCTTACTATTTCACAGTCCTTCAACCCATGCTAAACTCTGGGAATAGGATTTTCCAAAAGACACTGAGCAAATAGAGCTCCTTCAGTATCACCTGGAATTGCATTTAATCAGAAGCTCTGAAAAATCCAAGTCTTCACCTATAATATGGCAGCCTTCCAAATATATGCAAGACTGGTTTTGGAACATAGAATATATACTGCTTTTAAAAATTATTAACCTGGAATGCCATACCATTCCTGAAGAGTAAGGGAAGGCAAAATACTGAGCTTTTTAATGGATGTGCATTTTTTTTACTTCAGATTCAACAGGACTAGACACTCTCATTACTTTTAATTTCTTTTGAGAAACACTGTCAGTCTATGAGAATCAAAGTAATAAATAAGGCTGGGCTCATTTTGTTAACACATACTACACAGTGACAAGACTTCAGAAACAATAATAAATTATCTGTAGAAACATATTTATCAAATTTCCCAAAAAGCAATTAAAAAAATTAAGGATTTGCAGCTGAAGTATTTCAGCACAAAGCACTTCTTCAGAACTTCAAATTCCCTGAAAGGAATTCTATCACTAACCAATTTTCTATTTTACTTCACAAAGAAGTACCAATCAAAAGCAACAGGTAATAAAAAGTAAGAAAAATCAGTCATATTTTCAGGGCAACATTTATTCTAGAAGCACATATAACCAAGACATCAAAAGTATCTTAAAGATCAGAGCTGTAAGTTGAAACCAAAAAGCTTCAGTTCTGAAGTAATCCAAATGCATCTACAGTGAAAACATTTACCTGCTATTAGCTTTTGGAGGGTACTCTTATCTCCATTAACAGCAGCAGCATGCACTTCAGACGCTAACGAGGAACCACTGAAGAGGCAGTTTGCTGAAATATTCATACTCTTTCAAGGTATTACTGTAGGTCACATCTGTGCCACCAACATTTTTTGTAGATATTCAGTTCTAGAAAAAAACCCAAAACCACATTAACAATAGAATTATTTTCACGATGAGTCATTAACATTATTCAAACAATGCTAAAGAGAATAAACTTCTGTTAAAAACAGAAAAGAAAAAACACAGGTTTTACCAGTGAATTAAATCTACCTCTAGCCAAAATTCACCAGAAAAATAGCCTGCATTAAGAAATATATACCTATATATTGTAGTTTCATTGCCTTAAACACAAACTTCAGTCCATAAGCTTTGTCAAAGTCTGTAAAGTGTTTCTGTGCAAATCAAACAGACTGTTCTTCAGAACAGTTGCCATGCATGCGTTAATTCAAAGTTTAACTTTCAATAAAGTTTGTTATCAAGTATCAACTTATTATAGTCCTCCATACAGAATCACAAAATACCCTGAACTGGAATGGATACACTGGGACCACTGAACAATGGACACTTCTAGCCCTGCACTGAACATGCCCAAGAGTTGCCCCAGAGCGCTGTCTAAACACTTTTTGAACTCCGTCAGGCTGGTGCTGTGACTACTTGCATGGAGAGACTGTTCCAGTGCCCAAGCATGCTCTGGGTGAAGAACCCTTTCCTAATATCCAACCTAGACTTCCCCTGACACAACTCCAAGCCATTCCATTCGGTCCTGTCACTGATGATCACAGAGAAGACATGAGTGTCTGCCCTTGTCCCCCCCACAAGGAAGTTGTGAGTGCAATGAGGTCTCCCCTCAGTCCCCTCTTCTCCAGGCTGAACAGACCAAGGGACCTCATCATCTTCATCGTCTTCCTCTGGACACTCTCTAATGGTTTAATATCCTTCTTATATGGTGGCACCCAGAACTGTCCCCAGCACTGGAGGTGAGGCTGCCCCAGCTCAGAGCAGAGCAGGACAATCCCCTCCCTTTCCTGGCTGGTGATGCTGTGCCTGATGCCCCGCAGGACACCCCTGGCCCTCCTGGCTGCCAGGGCATTGCTGACTCAGGTTCAACTTCCCATTGACCAGGTCCCTTTCCACGGCACTGCTTTCCAGCATCTCACTCTCAGTCTGTCCAAGCACTCAGGTGCAGAATCCAGCACTTTGCCTCGTTAAACCTCACACAGTTGGTGATTGCCCAGGCCCCTGACTTGTTGAGCTCTCTCTACAGAGCCTCTTTGCCCTAGAGGGAGATAATAGCTCCTCCCAATTTTGTATAATTTGCAAACTTGTTTAGCATCCCTTCTAGTTGCACATCCAAGTCAATAATGAAGAAATTGAAAATCACAGGGCTGAGGATGGAGCCCTGCAGAGCCCCACTAGTGACAGGTCCCAGTCTGATGTCACCCCATTCACTGTAACCCTTTGTGCCCAACCCATGAGCCAGTCTCTCACCCATCACATGACCTGTTTATCCAGTTGTGTATTGGACATTTTGTCCAGGAGGATAATGAGAGACAGTACTGAAAGCTTTACTGAAATGCAAAGAGATTCCATCAACTGACCTTACTTCTACTGGGCATACACCTTGGTTTTTTTCCATTAGCTCCAAAAGAAGATGCCTGGTAAGCCAAGCCAGCTTTCTACCTCGTGTGTTTGACCTCTGACATTTTGGAATTGCCAGCCCCTGTGCTCTTAGGAGGTGATGCTCAAGAAGTGACCAGTACTGATGGACCCCAGCACCTCCACAAGCATTTTCTCAGGGGATCTCACCATCTAGTCCCTCCATTTCCTTCACGTTTTACCTCTCAACAAATAAACTAAAATAAAAGAAATCTAGGGGCAGCAGCACAAAATTCAGCAAATAGCAAAGAACTCAGTGAAGCACCAGAAACATCCCAATAACATCAACAATAATTTTTCCATAAAACTGACTGCATACAGAAGAGAATTAATAATGAAAAAATGTTAATAGTTTCCCGATGAAAGCAACAGTTCTGCATAAAGTGTTAGTAATTATACAGGTGAGAGAAGCAATCCATTGCCTCTACAGCAATTCTTAGTGAAGTGTTATGATTCCATTGAATGGGCTAATTCTGCATCAGAGAAGTTCTGAAATATTAAGAGGGACTTGAAAAGGAAAGCTTGTAACATTCCTCAGGTATTTTTCTCATATATATAACAAACAGATTATATATATAATATATAACAAACAGGCTGCTGTTTGGAAGACTTGCTTGATAAAGATCCTCATTAACAAAAAAAATGAGACATAGTCAATAAAAAACCCATGAAATAAGTAAAGGGTCTGCTTATAAAATGCTACATAATTGGCAATATCTGTAATATGCATCATATTCTTGGAATCAAGTAAATAATTCACTTTTCTTCTTTAAGCTAACATGTAGAAAAATATTAGCCATCTCAAGTCACTTAAAATGAAGGAACACTCACATGGACACCAAGGCCTCTTCAAGGTGAAATTTTATACCAAGCACAATATTTTGTCTACTTTGCATAACACAGCAAGAATTACATCACATTTCCACTCAGCAAAACATGAGGTTGTTAAAATTTAAACATGATAGCACGACCATGCTATCAAATTTTATTGATAGTTTCCAAGTGAAGACAGCTTTGAAAAAATATCAAAGATTTTCCAAATGTGAGTTAGTGCACAAGATGTTCTACAGATCAAAGAGCACAAGTTCTTAAGGTAGTCATAGCAGAAGAGATAAAAGCCAAGTTTCAATTTCAGACAATAAGAGATACATGACTTGTATGTATATCTACGTGTGTGAGTGTTTGCAGCTTATGAAACTGATAGGCCACGAGATCTTTGCAGGGCCACACAAAGTCTGAGCCTGTCAGGCTTTCTTTAAAACCAAGCGAGCCCTAACTTGAAAAAGGCCGATGTGAAGGATTTTCTTCTAAATGGTGTTACACCCGCCCCCCTCCTTACACACGTGTGCATACTGGAAATGTGACAAACGCAAAGCGCAGCCTTCTGTCATCTTTTTGAGACAGCTCTGCAAGGTCTCAGAGCGTGTACGTATTCTGCAAGGTCCAAAGTTTTACTGGAAGAAAGCCGAGCCCTGAACTTCGGGTGTTCTTCATTTTCAGCATTTACAGCTGAGGAAGCGACAGAAAGCCCAAATCTGTGGAAGCGCCAAGGAATAAACATCAACGATGACGCTCCACGCGAGCTGAAGTTTCCCAACCCGCCCAGCCCCGTCACACACAGGCTTCCAAGCACAAAGTTTCCTCCCAAACTCCGAGGACACGAAGCCCCCAAGGCGCACAGTTCCTGAGCTCCCCTTCTCCTGTTCCCCACGCCAAACCCGCGTACCCAGCCCGGGCTGAAGGCACAAGGCGGGATCGAAAGGAAACGCGGGCAGCTGCTGGGGGCTGGCACGGAGCCCCCACGGCTGGCACGGATCCAGAGCGGAAGAGGGTGCGGTGCCCCGGGACAGCCGCGCCACCACGGCGGGAAGGGTTAACCCTGCCTCGCCCAGGCCGCCTCCCTCTCGCCTTCCTTCCTCCCCTCCCTTCTCCCCAGCCCGGCGCTGCAGCTGCGCCCCGTAACTCACCTCCACCCCGCCCTTCTCCTCATCGCGCCGCCGCCTCCAGGCGCCGCCCCGCGGGCAGCCCCGGTGCGCTCTGGGTTCCACGCCTCCTCTCCCGCTCTCCCTCTCTCTCTCTCCCCTTTCCTTCCTCCTCCTCCTGCTCCGTGCCCTCCCCTTCCCGGAACTACGCTTCCCGGCGTGCCCCGGGAGCGCGCGGCGGAGCGCGGGCCCCGCGGTGGAACTTGCCCGGGTGCTTCCTGGCGACGGGGGAAGTGCAGGAGCCGCCGCTGCCGCCGCCGCGGAGAGTGGGAGCCGCGCTTCTCCCCTCCCCGCCGCCCGATCTACCATGAGACCCGCCATCTTCCCGCTCCTGCCTGACCCTGGCTGCCTCCTGCTCCTCCTGGTAAAAGCCGCCGGCCCCCGCTGCCCTTCCCTTCCCCGCGCCGGCTCGGGCAGGGCGGCGCTGGGGTGGCCGGCGGGCCCCGCTCGGGGCTCCTCTCTCGCTCCCCTCCCCCGCCCAGCAGGTGCCGGCGGCCGGCAAGGAGGGAGAGAGGCCGGGAGGGAGGCCGGGAGGGAGGGAGCGGCCCCGGCGGCGGGGCCCGGCGGTGTGGCCGAGGCCGATAGGCTGCGCGCACGGGGTGGGGCCGCGGCAGGGCCCGGGCCCGGGGCAGTGTCCGGGCGGGCGGCGCGGCCTGGGCCCGGCTCTGGGGGTGCCGGAGCCGGCGGAAACGGCCGTAACGGGGGCGGCTCTGCAGCCCCCTGAAAGAGGCTGTGGGCAGGAGGGGGCGCGGCCTCCTCTGCCAGGGCGGGAGGACGCGGTGGTCCTCAGCTGCGCCAGGGGAGGTGTAGGTGGGACGTGAGGAGGAATCTCTCCGCAGCAAGGGCCATTAGACACTGGAGTGGGCTGCCCGCGGAGGTGGTGGAGTCACCGTCCCTGGAGATGTTCAGGAATGACTGGATGTGGCACTTAGTGCCGTGCTCTAGTTGACGCGGCGGTGTTGGGTCATAGGTTGAGCTCGATTATCTCAGAGGCCCTTTCCAGCCTCATTGATTCTGTGATCTTTAGTTGACAGACTACAGCATTTTTTTTTCTTAGGCTTTTTTTAGGCTGGCATTACATGCATGACCTAAGCCACCTTCCAGCTTTGCCAGTACACAAATGCAATCATTGATGTGTGTGTTTTGTGGAGATAACTTGCTTGCCCTATAGTTCTTTTTTTTTTTTTTTTTTTTTTTTTTTTTTTAAAGAAAGAGGAACCAGTCTGCTGTGGTGATTCATTCTTACTTTTCCAGAGATATATTGGGTCAGATTCTGGACCTTTCATAATATAAGTGACTTGAAGAACTAAGGGGGACTTGTGTGAATGAAATGAATTTTAGTAGGATTTTTCTCTTAAGATACTAAGGATTTTAGTCAATCTATTTTAAACATTTGGAAGAATAAGATGGGCCAGAAAACTAAAGAATAATTGGAGGTAATGGTAGATAGAACTCTAGAAGTCCAAGGAAGTATACTGAGTAATATAGCTGCTAATGAATGGATGAACTGGTTAGGAATGTGAGGGCACTTCTGTAATGAACAGTACAAGTATTCATTATCCCTTTGAAATGTACACTTCTAGCTGGGTAAGCTCTGGGTAAAATGGTATGAACTTGCTGTCATTTCAGGGTTGGAAAACACATGTCGTTGGTAGGGTTTGAAAAAACACTTCTGAAATGTTTATATATAGATGGCAATAGCATGCTAAAAGACTATATGAGAGAAGTTAGGAACCTCATACTTTTCAGTCATCTGTGTATTAAAACAATATTGCTTATGTGCTAGATCGGTTTTCACTGTTGTTTTACGTACAGACTAATGAGCAAAACCAAGGAGCATGTGCTGTTCCAGGACACCATGGATGTGTCCATTAAATAGACAACTACAAATTTGAAGAAGTGGGCGGAAGTCAGTGAGTTTTTCTTTCTTCATGGCACAGTTGATCAATACAAGTTAAATATGCATCAATAAGAATTATGTTTGCCAACAAAAAAGAAAACTAGCAGGAAATAGCTGCAACTATTGATCTGCAACTTCTCTGTATTTTGTCTGCTGTTTCTTTGTGTATGGCTCATTTAAACCCATTTCGAATGTGGTTTAAAATAATAGAATACATAAAACTTTAAGAAGAATACAGTTCATAGGTTTGTTTTTTTAAAAAAAAATAAAATTAAATGCAATGTTATCTGTGTAATTATTCAGTGTCATTTTATCAGCCGTGATCCTGTGTTGTAAGATGCCTAGTTACATGAATCAAGCCAATGAATCATGCTTTTTAGTAGGTTTGTTAAAGGTTTTGGAAAAGTTGTTCCAAGCAGTCTGGGAGTGTGAGGGGTCCTCTTTCTTCAAAAGGGCTGAAAAAACTTTGCCTTGTTCAAAGAGGCCGCCCCTCACCTGGCCGCAGCCTCCTTTGAAAAAACTTTGTGTGTTGTTTGTTTTCTTGTGATACTCAGTGTCCCTGATGTCCCTGAGATGTATCAGATAAGCTTTAAAGTTCCAGTAACTTTGTTTTTCTTGTTACTGACTGCCTCGAATACTTAAGACCAGCAGCGCAACTTGGCCTTCTGCTCCTCATCCAAAGGGTGTGCCACCTAACAGAGGCTCTTGGAGCATGGAATATTTTGTGGATAAGTGAATTCGTTAGTGTTACATCAGGGGTTTGATATGTAGCTGTGAAAAGAGCTTACTAAGCTGGTCTTGTATAGTAGTAGCAATGAAGTTATGAGGAATTCTTTTGCAGGCTTTTGGATAAGCATATTTCTTTTCCAGATGAGAATTTAATACGCTGCAAAAAAGAAGAAAAGATACAATGTCAAATCAAAATAAATTCTCTTGTTTAAAGTTTGACAGATCACTATAGTTGTAAAGGGCTTTGTGTCTCATATTCTTCTGTGCTAATATTCTTCTTCCCTGGTGTCACTGAAGTTTGGGTTGACAGGAGGGAGATTGCAGTGCAAAGGGATACCTGCAGTCCCAGCACAACTCTTTGCCCTTCCAACTTTTCAGCATTGTACTGGGCTGCTGGGAGTTGAGAGGAATCCGGAGCAAGGACAGGGGAGGTGCAGGCTGGCATGACCCCTGCCTCAAGAGCTGAGAGGAGGGGTGAGCAGTGCACAGCACAGACTGCAGAGGGTCCTGTACAGCTGTTTGTTTGCAAGACCAGAATAAGAGATGCACAGGAATGTCATGGGGCCCTTGGAGAGTGAGATGTGTCTGCCTTGTTGGTATGTTTCTTAATACTGGGCAGGACACGTCTTTAAGATGAATCGGAGACAGTGGAATAAATGCTGATGGGAGAGTGGCTCATTACATTGTCCCCTAAGGCAAGGTGTGGCTCTCTGGCTTTGCTCCATCATTCTGTATGTTTGCCTGTAGTTGCAGTCAGGTATACTTTGCCTTTAAAGAAAATTCTAGAACAAGACACTGTTGCACATGCTTCTTCTGCCTGTGTTTGAGAGGCACTTGTATTGCTCAGTGCTTCCCTGGGAGGCCCAGGCACAGTGCCCCTGAGCAAAACTGTGGCTGGAGGAAACCACCAACGGATAGTGAGGGAAATAAAGAGCGAAGTTCCTAACTGGAAAATACTGTAGGGTAATATTTTTGTTTCTTGTTTAACTGCCACTGCATTTCATGTCTTGATAACATGACACCAAGTACCCAAATAATGGCAGTAAAATTAAATAAAAATTGTCTTTTAACTTAGTGTTAAATGTGTAGTAGGTTGCCCAAGGAGAAGTTGAATTCTGTAAATTTTATGTCTAGACCATATAGCTGTGCATTTGCCTCTCTGCATTTGTATTAGAAAACTAAATTTATAATTGAGACTGCTGCTCAAAATATCATATTCTGAATATGAGCATGAGTCAGAAATTGTAATTACAGGCAAAATTTAGGCCACTATGCCTTATACAATGAAATGGGCTCCCTTTGAGGGTAGCACAGGACTTCTGAGTTGTCCATCATCTGCCATGATTTCTAAATGAAAAAGCAGGTAACTGAGGAACATTGCTCTCTGGAGAGGGGAAGCAGGGGAGTCTTGAATTCCTGTGAAGACAGCTTGTATTCTTAGTGCTATGCTAGGCAAGTTTCCTGTTTGGAGTGCTCAGGAGGGAAAAGAGGAGAAACTGAACTGTTTCTTGGAACAGAAGACTCTAACAATGCTGGAAAATGTCTAAATGAGTTATTAACACTAAGATCTCAGAGATTCAGTTGCTGGTGGCTGTGATGACACACTCCTTGCTTTTTTCTTTGATATCTTTGCTGTTCACTTCCATAATCTGCTTTGGTTTTTGTTTGGTTGGGTTTTTCATGGTTTTTTGGTAGGACAGTTTTCCTAAGCAAGAGACTGATCCTTATATTGCTTTCTCAAGAAAGCAGCATTACTATATGGTTTAATCAAACCTAATTCATTTGAAAGACTTTAGGATTATGTCTGCTTTCAGGAGAACCAATTTTTCACCTTGCAGACTCTTTTATAAGCCTCACTTGTATATCTTCCAGATGTTTTGTTTGCTTAAGAGGAGGGAATTGTCTCGTGCATAAGGCAAGTGTACAAAAATGTATGCTGTAAATTTTATACCAGACCTTCTTCAAAACCTCTTCAGGAGAGTCTAGAGATAATTCAAGAACAAGTGCTTTAATAATGCTTTAAGTGGGTTTGGATGCATTAGCAGCAACTCATTCATTATTCCCCCCACCCCATTTGAGAGTGAGTTCTCTGGTGGTCTAGAGGAGGAAACAAAGCAACATTTGGGGAGGAAAGCAGAAGCAATACAGGGTGCAGAGATCAGAGCCTGAAGAATATTCTTCCAAAACTCCAAACTGGAGAAAGCTCCTGGAGAAGTAGAGGAGAAGTGTGTTATAGAGATTTAAGAAAATAAGTGAGATCAAATTTCCTTTTGAGTGTTCTGCCTTTACTCTTCTTTTCTCCTTGACATGTCTTCCTTCATCAGGAGCATCCTAACCATAGGTAGAAACACATGCACTTTTCCAACACTTTTAGTAATGTCAAGTGCTCATATTGTCTAGTTAAAAAAAGTTCATAGATAAGATTTTAGAAGTTTGAATAGCTTTAATTTTGTTTTCAAATTGACTGTCTCTCAGGTATTTCTTTTTACATTGTTAAGAGTTATTCTGCAAAGTTATTGCTATACTATAACACTATCTCAGAATGTTTTTTTCACTGCTGGTTGAGGATGCTCTGTTTTTCCAAACCAGCTGTAGTACTGTTTCCACACTTTGGTAAAAGTGCTTTGCAAAAAGCAACAAGGCATATTGGGAGAGAATTCTGTAATTTTTCCTATTTTTATATATGCTACTACTGAGAAACTGACTACCCTGGTAGTACACCCTTTATAGCTAAGAGCCATTCATGCCATTAAAACATGTGCAAAGTTCCAGTACTGTGTCTTCCAGAAAAGCACATGTGACTTGGAGCTTCTTCTAGTGAAGAAAGTGAGAGAACCAAAACCTGGAAGCTCCTTCACATGCATGCACATAGACCTTTAGTGGTAGTGATCCACAAGATCTGCTCTATGGGTGCTGATAGGACATAAAATGTCCTCTACAGTGGCACTAAGCAAAATGCAAAGTGCAGTGCTCTGTGCCTTAAACCATGTAGTGGTTGGGATGGTGAAAGCATTGTGGATGCACATGGCTACCTGAAGGCAGGTGCTCTGGGCATACTTTCAGCAAATAACTGGGAATCATAGATGCAGCACAAGGCTTCTGCTGAACATGGTAAATCTCCTTTTCATCTGAACACAGTAAATCTTCTTTTCATCTGTTTTTGTTGTGGTAAATGTTCTAGGTTTCTTCCCTCCCTTCTTTCTTGATCTGTGTCTGGCTTTAGCAAGAAAGCTTTGATGGAGAGGAGTACTAAAGAGTCTCACTGTGTTTACCTGATAGGATCAAGTTGTAGAGTTCTGATTTTTTTTGATTGCCACTAGAAGTTTGATCATTTAAATTTTAAAGGACTTCTTAAAATCATCTGGTATTACTCCCTGCTCAGTGCAAGACTAACTTGGATGGAATTGCTCAGGTTTTTTTCCAATTGTCTTAAAGAACTCCATGGATGGAGGTTCTGCAACTTCTCTGGTCACCTGATTTGGTGTTGAATCAAAACTTTGTTGCAAGTTTTCTTTGAAAAGTCTGTCTGAAGGTGTGGATTGTATACATTGTCTGTTGTCCTGTCACTGCATCTTTAGGAAGAGTCTGGCTCTGCCTTCTCTATAACCTCTGATTAGGTCGCTGGTAGCAACAGTGATAACTTTTCCTTTAGGGTGAACAAATGCAGCTGTCTCAGCCTCTCCTTGTATACCCTGGTCTCCTGTCACTACTCACCTTCACAGCCATCTGCTGGGCTTCATTTCCATATGTTAATGTCTTGTACAGGTGGTCCCAAAGCCGGGCAGAGTCCTCCAGATGTGCTCACACCAGTGCCAGATGAAAGGAAAGAATCACTTCCTGTGGTCTTCTGGCTACACTTTTGCTAACACAGCCCAGTGTGTGGTTGTCTCTGCTTCAAGGTCATGCTTCTGACTCCTGTTCAACTTGCTCCCCAAGACCTTTTCTGCAAAGCTGTTATCCATCTGGTTGGCTCCCAGCCTGTTATTCCAACAGAGATACAGGACTTTGCCTTTGTGGAACTTTGCAAGGTTTCTGTCAGGCCACTTCTCCAGCCATTTGAGGTATCTCTGAATAGCAGATATTCCCTCGAGCTTAGAAAGCACTTCACCTAGTTCCTGTATCCTTGGGGAATTGCTGAGGAGGTGCTCTGTTCCATCTTTCTGGTCATTCCTACAGATAAATCTCAAACCCAGTGTTGCTCTGGAGAAACTTCCTTAGAGGCCACTTGGACATGGTATCTTTGGTTACAGCCCTTTGAGTTCAGCAGTTCAGCTGCTGTGTCACTCACTTCATAGTTCACTTATTCAGTGCATGCATCAACAATTTAGGTCTAAGGATCCTTTGAGGTGCTATGTTAGAAGCTTCCTAAAGTCAAGGCAAACAACATCCAGTACTCTTTCCTTGTTTACAGAGCTAAATGTCTTGCCACAGAAAACAGATTGATTTACTTATTCCAAATACATGCTGGATGGATGTGGCTTCTGGAAAGAAAATTTGTTTCCATGATTCTCCTGGTGACCCAGAGAAAAAAACATTTGTTCTGGGTCTGTGTCTCTGTATACATCCCAGCTGCAGAAGAGCTTTCTAACTTGGTCTTCTACTCATGTGAGTAATGCTTCTTTCCCTGGAACTCTTATGGGCTCAGACCTCATCAGTATAAAATCAGCCAAAGACAACATTGAGTGTCTAAGCCTTTTCTGTGTGCTTTCCCTCTATGTCTCCTGCTAGCTGAGCAGCAGCCTACAATTTTCTTCCTCTCTTCCTTTTGTTGCCAGCTTACCTTGACATCCCTCTCTCAACTCCAGCTGAGCTTGGACTGCTGCCAGCTCAAGCAGTGTTTCTCTCTTCCTACCAAGTCTTTTTCTTACCTCTACCTTCTGTTTGCTCCTTTTTTTTTTTTTTTTTTTTTTTTTTTTTTTTTTTTTTTTTTTAAATCATCCAGAAATTCTGTGTTAACCTGTGCAAGTCTTCTGCCATGGCAGCTTTCTGCCCAGTGGAGTGGATTGGTTTTGAGCTCTGAAGAGGTTCTCCTTGAAGGTCAGCAGGCTCTTGGGGTCCTTTTGGCTTTCCGAGCCGCGGTTCAGGAGTGAACTGAATTAAGACTCGAGTGCCTTCAAGTCTTGTCACTTTATTCAATGGTCCTGTGAGGTACATATTTTTAGGTAAAAAATAAATATCGTAGTAGATTATAGATGGGATTTAGTGTGAGCTCCAGTCATATATGTAAAAGTTGCATTATCAGTGGCAATGAAGTGAAACACAGGAGGTCCAAAATCTTGTTTCCTGGAAGATGTAATTTTCCACATTTTATGTGTTGGAGTCTCCCAGCGGCTTCACTTTGGGACCAAAATGAAGATTATGTCAATTCACTGAGACATTTCAGGTATGTGGTGTGCTACATTGTTCCAAAGCAAGATACTGCTCTGTGGCTTAGCTTTCTTTAATGACTAAAATTTTTTATCCTAAATGATGTTCAGGAAACAGGAACCTGAGCAGAACATAAAACTCTAGAAATGGAGTATAGTAAATGACCTGGTTCCTTGGCATGTTTTTTTGCAGCCAGCCTGTCGTCTGTCTTGTTTGGCATCAGTGATTCTTGCCTGTTTCTTTTGTGTTTCATTGAGGTGCATCCAAAAAAAGTATGAATGTCTGCAAGGGTTTTTTGGGTTTTATTTTCATAAATTTGTGAAAATGAGAGAAGAAGAGCAGTCTAATCTCTGTTGTAAAATAACTGGCAGTAAAGCTTGTATTTTGTCTCCAACTGGATTCGTGTGGCAATCGGGCATAAACACAGAGAACTTGTTCATTAGGAACTCTGCAAGGAAGTATTTTGAAAGGCAAGGAATAGGTGCCTGTTCCAATGGTCTGGAAAAAGCAAACAACAGCTGTGATAGTGTTTTGCTGTTTCCCATAGCTGTCGTGATTATGAAGTGATGATATAATTAACTTTCTCAAAAGCTGCACAAAGGGAAAGCTTTTCAGTGATGTATCCATATTTGTAATCCCAAGAAAAGCTTTTTGTTCCTTTAGTCAGTCTATCACTTCTGACTCTTGTAATTTACTGAAATCTCCTTTCTTAACTCTTGCTAGAAACACTTAGCTCCTAGATTCTTTGCCAGTCATGCAAAGTATGAATTTTCATGAACGTGTGTATGAAACAACTTTTTTTCCTTATTTTTTTCCTTCTCGCTATTGAGTCAATTCACTTGGGATTTTGGACACAATAACCGAAAGACAAATTGGTTGCTTCACAAAGGTAATTAAGACAGTATGTGGTGCAGGGGGTGAACAGTTAGGGGTTCTTTCCTTCTAATGATCCGTTAATTAGTGAAGGGAGCTCAGCGAGTGTTCGGGCCTCTCAGGAATTACCTTCGAATGGCATTTAAATCTGCTTTGGTTAAAAAGGTATAATTGAAGGGGGAGAGGCCATTTTAGAATTTTTTTCTGTCAACATAGGCCAGCAGAATTTGCTAGACCAATGCAAATGTCCACATATAATTGGTGTTATGTAGAGAATAAATATTTTTAAATGAACCATTAAATAGCTGTGATACCTCACTGGGGGTTTTGGTGGCAGTTTTGGTTGCAGCAGGCTTCCCTGTTGAGAGCAGTGAGATTGCTACATGAAGCTGGTTGGCTGCAGAGCCAGGGTGTCTGAAACTTGCTCCCAGTTCAAGCACTGCACCACGTTAGTGTGTTCATACTATTTTTAGGACCAGTCTGGAATACTTGCTTGGATGTTTTCGTGGGAGTCAGCTTGAAGCTGGCAGGTCTAATATTCCTTGAAGAGAAGTAGACCAATCTCTGTATGATTCCCTTTTGTGCGTTTCAAAATATCTGTGGTATGTGTCTGGTCGTCTGCATTATTTATTCTTCTGCTGTCCAGAGTAATCCAGGATAAATTGACTGCATATGTGCAGGACCTTAGCAGCTGTTTAGAACAGAAAGGAAATAGGTCTTATACAGTCTGAAATAAGCCTCTCATTCTTCAAGGTGCATGCAGCTGTGGTTCCCAAAAGTGAATTTTTCTTTTCAGGTTCAGGTAGCATTGCTTTAATCAGTGTTTTTCCCTAGAAGATAAGCCAATGGATTAATTTGTAAAAAGATATCTTTGTTTTGTTTTAACCTCCTCATTTGAATTGGAAGACTTTTCCAATGCCAACTTGTCAATTAGAATGCAGCTGTGGAGTAGTATTTCTATTACACAGAATCACCACCTATTTGGAAAGATCTTTTCCATTATCTACTCATATGTCATTTTAAGGTAACAAATAATAAATGCTAGCCTAAAAATTGTTTGCTAGAGACAAGCTAATGGATGTCCCAAGAGCTTTAATATGCTATGATTGGCAGTTTCCATGTGTAGAGTGGAAGTTTGTGGAGTGTGCATCACAATTATGCCTGGAATGAAGAAATAAAATAACCAAAGTAATGTAAGTTCAGATTATGTTTTAAGTGGATTTATTCTAAAGTTCAGAGCTCTGATGTTAAGGGAACGATAAACAGAGATTATCAAAATGCCACTGTCTTTTAGAAAGCTTGTAATTTTGACACTCTGAGGTGTTCCTCATTTTGATTTCTCAGAGGAAGAGGGAGGAGCAACACTGGACTGAATCTCAGTGGTTTTAATGTGTGGGCAAACACTTCATACACTACGAGTGGCTGCATCACAAATTATTATAGCTGTCCTTTGATAGTTGTACAAACAATACCTTAGCCTCTTGCTGCAGTATTAGCAGGTAATTTGAGGAAAAGTGGCATCTCATTCATGCGGAAGGAAAAATAAAATCTGTAGCACAAGGAGAGTCATAGTGATATTGGTAGTATTGGTGCTGAAAGCTCTGGATCTGAAGTTAGTAAATGGGTAGTTACATGTGGGTTCGTTGTGGTGGAGATTGAATAGCATGACATGACTGTGTAATAGTGAAAGTGGGAGAGTCAGAATTTAAGTTGAACTGCTAATTGCCACAGAATCATCCATAGTTTGCTGCCCTGCTCCATTGTTTAGTTCTAACCATTATCACCTTCAGCATCAAACAAGGATGAGCTGAATCACAATGGCTGTGATTCTGTGCTTTCAAAGAGATTTTGTTATTCAGAAGTACAGACGAGCAGCTGCACTAAGGTAAATGGTACAATTTAAACAGTGTTATCGAAACTGGCTTGTCCACTTGTCTTCCCTTATATTCCCCTTGGAGTGCAAGTTAAACCAGTATGTTTTGCATCCCTTTGGGTGGACTAGATGACCCAGCTGTATTTTTCATTTAAGTATTTTGTTTGTCTATTTGTTGCTTTTTCTACATTTTTTTTTCCTCTTAACCCAATGCCTCAACTGCATGGTTTAGAGCCATGTCCAGTTTGGATATTTTTCTCATGGAGGGCTAGTTGCTGTATGTTTATGGTAGTCATATTATACTGGCATTTGAGCAGTGGGTAATTCATACCCACTCTTAAAACAAGTTCCAGCTGAAAGGTAAAACTGGACAGGTTTGTCTTTGCTTAAAGTTCCCACCTTTCTTGATAAGGCAAAGATATGGAGAACTTGATGTTTTGGAGAAGAAGGGTAAAAATGTGTTCAGTATTGTAACTAGATTGTGTCATTAATAAAAAGCTAAGCAGCTAGAAGTGCATAGTTGTTGAAGTTGATCATTTCACTTTAAAAAGAGTTGGTTTTGTCTTATTGAAGAATAAGCCCAATATGTAGTAAAAT
This sequence comes from Ammospiza nelsoni, assembly GCF_027579445.1. NCBI lineage: Eukaryota > Metazoa > Chordata > Aves > Passeriformes > Passerellidae > Ammospiza > Ammospiza nelsoni. The sequence continues at coordinate 93,140,270 of NC_080633.1, forward strand.
GTCTCAAAATAAAAATTGTGTTTATTTTTAAAGCAGTAGAATGTGCGCAGGCTGCAAGGATAGATAATTCTGTTATCCACTAATATGTTCAATACTTCAAATTATTCCAAGGTAGCAAACATTCATGTGACATAAGAAATACAGATTCTTATGGAAACACTATATCTACTTTTGGTTTCTTCATCTATGCTTTAAAGGAGAGATTCTGAATTCTACAGCCACTCATCCAATAGAAGGATGTAGAAGTTTTTGTTTTATTTTAATATGCATTTTCATCACCAGTTCAAAAATGACCAAAACATACATTTGTATTATTTTAAAAAAAGCTAATTTCTTGTTCTTCAATGGCCCTGTGTAAAAACTACAATAAAGAGCACAGGAAAGCCCATAGATTATAATGAATAGCAGGGTAATGTGTTGCTTTTTGTAATGAGTAATGGAGTTAAAAGTACACAGTCTCCAATATTTAAACTGTCTACAACGAATTTTTTGGTAGGGGTATTACATTTAATTGCAGTGGCCAAAACAGAGAACAGGGCTTTTTTCCTTGACTTAGCGAAAAGGGGCAGCAAACTATTCTTCTCTGCCAGCCTTACCAAAGTCTTGACAAGACCAAGCTGCTCTTTATTTCGTATTGCTGGATCATGCTTTAACAAGTTGAGGATCTTAAGAGTGCTGGCTCTCATACACAGCAACAGCTGCTTAATTTGTGCTAATCATTTTGGAGATTGCATTTTATATGTGTTACTCCTGCTTGAAAGTGTATCCTTGTGGTGTTGCCAAATAATCAGAGCAGTTGGCAAAATGGAAAAGAAAGACTTATTAGAACATGAGGTGTTTTTTTTCCTAAAAGGCTGCACAAATGTGACCTTTCTTTTTCAGGGGAATTCTAGCTGCTTGTTTAAGAGAAGCAGCTTGGCAAATAAAATGTTTAAAGATTCAGAGTTTTCAGTAGTTTCCTGGGGAGCTGAATTTGTAGTTTTAAATCTGTGAAACAGGCTTTAAGGTAGATTCCTAGCTGTGAAGATTTGGAGCACTCTGAACATTATTCACAAATTAATACAGATGTTCAGACATCTGTTTACATCTTTTAAGGATGTATGGACTGTGTTCTCTCTGTGTAGATGTATGAGGCAAGGAAACCAGTGCATTATAGCCCTGACTGGAGATTACTCTTTTCCCTAAAGGCCAAGAGAAATAACTGAAAGTTACAAATAATTCAGCTGGAAATAAATTACAGGTCTTATCTCAGTGACATTTTTTTAGACATGCCTCATGTCATTTTTTCGAACCCTTGCTTAAACATTTCTGTAAAAGACCATGATCCATAGGTTTGTGCACAGAGACTTAAGCTTTAGAATTGTGTTTGGGTGCATGGTTCTGCTACTAATAGCTTTGTGGAAAAAATGCAATGCATTGGACTGCATGTTGTGATAAGTATGTTTAATTCTCATCTCTGCAATGGACTTTTTGAATGAACATCTTGTGTCTCCTAATGATAGTTCACAAACTGTTGAGAGATTAACTTAGCCATTTTTCTGGAAATCCTTGCTGCTGTGGTATCAGGCCATTGAGAGGTCTCTGCAGCTCTGAACCATTCCCAGTGAAATCCTTCAACTCCTTTGCTTTTGTGCTAAGTTCAGTATTAGGAACCATTAGCTGTGAGTTCTTTTTCCTAATTTGGCCTGTCAGATCAGTATAATTTGGCTTTTCAAAGATAGCATTATAAATTGTGAATTTTTCTGTTCCAGTAGTTTCATTTGTAAGTAAGTTTTTCAGCATTAATAAGATAGGCACCTACTCTAAATATTCCTTCCACACACTTAAAATGGGAGCAGACAAGATGATGTGTGGAAGACAAAAAATTGCATGACTTCTTTTTCATAGGATGGTCTCTACTTAGCTTTGTGCAGTTATAGCACTGTTTGGCTAAAACAGCCTAGTAGTAAACTGTCTATCAAGGCTGAAGAAGTAAATTTACCTTTCTAAATATTTATCATCCATGTTCTGTTCTCCTGGACATTAGTAACTGCAATCTTTAAGTCTGTTTTGAGTAGCTTCTTTTGAGCATTTTAAATTTTCCTGACTAAATTTAAGATTCGGTTCCTAAGTGAAAAATTAGAAGAAGTTATTTCTTGTTGCCCATTTAAAAATAGCTCTGAAAACTTGAATGTAATTGAGAAGGGATTGTTAGTTAATGTTTTGAACTAATAGATCTTTATCTCATAGTCTTACAATGAAAGCAGCTTACCTTACCAATAAATAAAACCCTGCATATTCACCAGGGATGGTAGCAGTCAGTCTAAGTTATGAAAATATTTGGGCACAGTCTGAAATCAAGTGGTGACAACTAAGAGTTGAACTGCTCTCACTGAGAGGGTGAATAATGTTCTTTTTTTATTTTCCTTCAGCATTCTCTATTTACTGTTACCTCTCTCTGCTCTGAACTTTGTGGTTCATTATGGGGCTTCTGGGAATGCTGCCAGCAAGATGTTCCTGATTGATGGTTCTGAAGCCAAAATTCAGGGGCTCTTACAATGTCTAGCCAGCTTTGGCATTGCTGTCTTCTGGGATTGCTTTCCATTTGTATCATCCTACAGCAGGCTGTAAACCCGTCTGCTTCCTGTTGTCCAGGAGTTTAATGCAGACCTCAGAGCAGCAGCAGATCAGCAGCATGCACAAAAAAAGAGGCACTCAGGAGCTGACAGTCAGCAGCAGGGTCCTGGGGGACTTGGACTTCAGGTAGTAACTTCAACATGCCAGTCTTAGGTGTGGGCTAGACCTGGTTGCCAAATGTAAAATGATTTTGTGTTAGGGGAGAAAGATGGTTTCGTTGTCTGCCTTTAGGATTTCCCAGCAGGAGGAAAAGGTAAATGAAAAGTTTAGCAAGTGAAAATGAAGGCTGTTCTTGTTGATTGCTTTGCAGCTGTAGTGCTAATTAGAAATCATAATGCTTCATGAATACATTTTCTATATTCTACAGATAGTTTGCTTTAGAAATGAGGACCTCTGCTTCATTATGTGCATTAAAAAATCAAGGCACAAAGAACTAGAATGCAGCAGACCTGGTTCTTTTTTCCTTTTCTTTAAATTTTAAGGTTATGCACATTTAAACTGTTAAAATCTTCTGCAAGAAAGTGGCATGTAAAGTATAATGCACTTAAAATACCATTAAACTATAGGCCTGTCTCTCCAGTTAGCAATTAAAGAGATACCAACACTAACTGGTGCTGGTAAAATGTTGATAAAAGGTTGATTTAAATCTCTTGAGTAACCAGCAGGCTTATTAATTGGATGTGTGGAATGGCAATTGGACAGAAATACTGTTAGCAGAAGGTGAGCTGAAACTGGATGTGCTTTTATTTCCTCTTTGTGAAAGTGATGTGACACCTGGCAGAGGTTCAGTGTTGGGCATGGGTTGAATAGGTTCTGTCCAGGCATTTTGCTTTATGTAAGGATACTCGTGTGGCATTGCATGGTGTGTTTGGGAGGACCAGAGTGACTTTCCAGCAGTGCTTTGAGGTCTTTCACTGGAAACAATCAGGATATATCTCAGCTAATTACTCCTCAGAAGTGACTGCTACTGGCTCTCTAAGCCATTGGCTGACTTCAAGTGAGGACCAAATCTTGATCAGAAATGCTAAGATTTCTGTACTAATTAAACTTCCCAGTAAAAGCATGACCACTGTTATCTTCAGAAACTCCCAGGAACCTGAGCCATGATGTTCCTGCTTTATTTGACAGTATTTCTGAGGACCAGAAGAGTAAAAGTGTATGTCATCACCTCTTCTTCCTTCCCTCATATGAGCTAAATTTTATCTTTGTGAACACATTGTTCAGTTCCTGATTCTTCCCCCGAGCAATGTACTCTGCAAGTGCATAAAGCTTTCTGCATTCGCTTGTTTCAGTCTACATTTGTTTTGTTATTTTTCTGTAGTGTTAAATGTTCTGAGTAGATTATAAACATCCTAATCTAACTTGAGCATCTTCACTCAAGTATTTTAGGTATTATATTCTACTCTATTTTTTAAAATATTATTTCATAGCTACTTACTTTTACCATTGGATTCTAGTTTGAATGTTTAAAAAAATAGAAATAAAAAATATTTAATTTTATCCAATGTAAGTGCAGAAAGTTGAGTTGTTTTCAGGTGCACTTCAGTAACCAATTTTCCTTTTGAATTATTTTTCCAAGATGCTTTCTTCAATGAGTTTGTAGCTATCTTGTAATGCCAGTTTGATTTTTTTTTTTTCACTTCAGATACAAATATGAACCATCATCCATATGTCCTGCTATGAGCAGTGGAATGTAAAGTTTGTATTTAAAAGTGAAAAATTCTGAGTACTTTCCTTAGCCAGTATGTTTTTCAGAACTTATGTTATAAATACATGTTATAAAGTGTGTAGCTGATATTCAGAAATTATTTCCTCAGAAATGTCTTGTTTTCTGCTCATGGCTATCAAGCATATGCCTCAAAAAAGGTCAGAAAATATTCTCAAAACAGTGTAGCTTCTTAGAAATTCAAATACAAATTTGTATTCCTTTATGATAAATATTAATGCTAGTAATATCATAAACCCTCTTGCATCCCATGGGACAGCAAGATTACTGGGTCAAAAAGAGGTGTTTTCTCCCTTACAGGCATTATACCTTAATGAAAGCTTCAGCCTGGAGTGTGTCTTGCATATTTATTGACATTTCTTCAAGGAATGCTTTTTTTCCATGAGTCTACTTATTATTAGAAGTTTGGCACCCACAGTTATTTAGTCAGTATAAAATGTTTGAGAATGTGATTATGAATATATTTGATGAAACAGAAATTTTCATACTTCTAGTGAGAAAAGTATTTCAATTATCTCAGATTTTGTGCAACTTTTGGGGGAAGGTGTTCTTAGTCTCAGTGTTTTTCCACTACTGCAACACAAATGGACAATAGTGTATATGGTTAATTTGTTTTTCACCTTCAATACATGAAGATACTTGGAATATTTGTTTTGGTGTTAATGTCTTAGTAATGCAGCTTGCACATTTCCATGCACATTTCCACAGTAAGAGTTAAGAAAGCAATCACAAAATTTATTTGTGTAATAAAGAAGTATTAGTTTTAATTCCTCTTTTCTGCACATAGCACAGTCTAGAAGAGGATCTCATTGGTTAGTAAGTCCTGTGCTTTCATGGTGCACTTAAATATTTGCATTGCAAGTAAAATGTGTTTAAAGTGTGTTGTGGCAATCTACAAATATGACTGCAGTTCCTGATCCATTGAAGTATATCTGCTAAGTAACAGAGCCTATTTCTTGACTGCAAATAATACACTTATCTATGTTATGTTTAATTTACGTGTAACTAATCCTATTAGATAAGATTTGTCTTGCTGCTGGAAAGTTATACTAGAAAAAGCCAGGAGGGTTTAAGAAATTGTTATCTTACCCATTTGGTTTGTTTAGACAATATGAAGTGCTACTGCTGAACTCGTGTGAAAATAGTTATGCCAAGACCTACAATGGAAGTTCTTTTTGAGTATGAATGGTGATGCAGAGATTGTGTGCAGCAACTGAAAAGCTCCTGCTTTCCAGAGGCTTGTGTGGATTTTCTCTGTAAACAAACCTTGTCCAAGATTACAGGCAGGTTAAGTAACTCTGTGGTCGTCAGGGTGATCAGAGGTTCTTGAGGCCTTGCAAGGCAGCTAAAGCCTTAGAACATTGAACTTGCAAAGTCACCTTCAGTAGGATCAGATGATGGCCAAGAAAACTATTGTTGAAATACTCAATCCATTATTGTCTAGAGCAATATTTCAGCTGCTATTGTTAATTGTAGCTACTGCTTCAATTGTACTCAGGTCAAACCTGACATTTGCAACAAAGCAACACGTGCATACAAGCAAAACCTGTGCCAGCCCATGCTGACCTGACCCATCACTCACTACAAACATAACTTCTACTGCCAGAACCTCCCCCCAGCAACACCTTGGAAGCTGTCATCCCAGGCACCACCCAAGCAAGGTGTCTGCACTAAGAGTTGCCATCAGCTGTTACTTCTCTGGCTGTAATTTGGCCAGTGTGGATCTGGGTCCATACAGGCAGCTTCTTACTCCAAAGGCAGATCCTACCTTCTTGCTGCTCACTAGTCAGCAATGCCAGCATCTTCAGGGGAACTCCCTGAACACTGGCCTGCTGGAACTTGTGCATTGCATAGCTTGCTTAATCAGGTAATTTTTTGGCAGATTGTGTTGTTACACTGCCTGTTTAATCTCTGGACCTCGCAGCTCAGTTTGTTTCTGTGCAGTTGTCTCAGAGCCACACTTAAGACATTTGTCTCAAGCAGTTGAAGTGCCACAGGAAGACTGTGCAAACTCCACCACAAATCTTAGATTTGCATTTAAGAATGGTATCTTATTTGACTACCAAGAGAAGAGCACTGGTATACATATGTATTCCAACAGCTGGTGTGTTTTCAGGCTGTAGTGCAAGACAGAGTTATCTGCTACCCAAGGGCCTCCATATGGGAAATGCCAAAGGATCCCTATCTTCACTGGGAAGTGATTAGTGATCCACATTAGTAATCTTCCTGATTAGTGATCCACAAGTCAGAAAGAATTGAAAATGATTGATTGCTGCAAATCTCACCAGTGTGTGATTTACAGTGATAGTTTTAGAGCTGTTAACAGTGTCTCACTGCAGTAGTTTCCTACCATCTTTGAAGCTGATCTTAAGGAAAGCAGGAATCCAGTTCAGCAATTTTTTTCCCAATATTTCATATACCCTTGTAATAAATGTAACCAAATTTGGTGTGTGACATTAAGTGATTTTTTTGATAAATTGTAAACAAAGGCAGGTATATCCTGGAGGCTTGTTCTTTGTAGTCATGGTCCTACTATAGGTCTCAAGCTCTTCCATAAATGCAGAAGCTGTATAGCAGAGAACCATATTACTGGTTCCTGCTATACAGCTGCTCTGTGTGGTTTTATTTGGATGGTCTTTATGCTTTTAGCTGTGTTTTTCCTTGGTGCCTCTTGAGCCATAGGCAGATGTTGTTTGCACCCCAAGAAGTAAATAAGTCTCTTGGGAACATCAAAAGCATATATGTTGTGTGCTGCTGCATCTCAGTGTGGGATGTCTGTGTGCATCTCTGATCTCTGCCCAACTCCTTGATCTGTGCATTCTTCTCATTTCTCTTCCAAAAACTTTCCTTTTCCTTTGCTGTTACCTCTGTCAGCTGAGGAATCATACATGACTTGAAGCCATGAAGGCATCACAGCAGAGCATCTGGTCCATGCTCTGATTGTGCTTACAGAAGTGGTCACTTTCTGACTGGCTTACTCAGGATGGAAACATTCATGTTCCAGACAAGAATCTATATTATCCTACTCAAACATTTGCACACTTGTCTCTCTCAAAGCAAAAATAAATTGTAATTCACCTCGGATAGAGCTGTACCTCCTATTTCTTTCAGTGCATTTTAGAAAGAAAAAGATCTGGGCCAGTTGCACTGAAAATGAGTGTCCATCCATAAAACTGTGAATTGCTACAAGAGTTGCATTAAGAGTAATATAAATGTTTCTTTGTAATTGAATGATTTGGCTGATGCGGTGTCTTGGTTTTTATAGTCTGATGAGTCTATTGCATGCTGGGACTGAAGCAGTGTCAAGTGGAAATACAGAAGGAGATAAAAGACTGTAGCTAGTCGAGTTAGATGTATTGAAATTGTTTCCTAAAACAGCAATAAAAATGCAGGTAGTTGAGGCTTTACTTAATGAGAAACTTTTTGTCAGACAAGTCCGCTAAGTGACAGAATGAATTACTTGTCTCTGGGTAAAACATACGTGCCCACCTATGTGAGGTTGCTGAAATGGGGTTTCATTTCTTTCTTCAGAGTGAAGTTATGGGTATAAGTTACTCTTAAAGGTGCAAATTTACTGTAACAGTTCTGGCTACATAATAGAGAATGGTATTTAAAAAAACTAATTTTTCTTTCAATGTGAAAGCACGTTATATTGGTAGTTTGTTTGTATATTTGTAGTACTGCCGTCATCTGAAATGCATCGACTGAATTACAGTTCTTTTACTGTTCTCTCCAGCTTTTGAACTGCAACACTTAAAAATCACACATCAGTTACTACTTCACTGCTGAAACATACCTTACTGGTTTGCTTTCTCTTTTTAGGTGTCTTGGCTTTTTGATCCAGCAAGAGGTGAAATAACAAGTCTAGATAGTGGAAATATAGATGACATTTTAAGTGAGTACTTTGAGTAATTTTTTTCCTTGTATGTCTGCAGTTACTTATTTGTGTGAACATTGCAGTGGTATTAAATGAATATTCATAGCCTAGCTTTAAATATATGAATTACAATTGGCTTAGAAATATTAAATGCCTGTGGTTGAAATTAGCTGTCTGAACTAATGTATTGCAATGAGAATTTGAAGTGTCTTAAGAAAATAATTGTTATCTTGTTTGCAGAAGGGAATGCTTGATTGCATAACCAAAACTAGTCTAGAGGGCATTTTAAAAGTTCCCCCCCAAAAAATAGCAGCAAGTGAAACCCATGGTTGTGGGCCTTAAGTATCTTGCTTGTTCAGCTCTGCCAGGTTAAGCACTGTCCTGATTCTGGTGGCTCATAGAATGGCAATCTTTAAATTAAACGGGATATGTGTTTGTTGTCTGAAACCTTTCCCTCTGAGAAGTATGCAACTTGCCTGTATCTGGTTGTCTTTGCAGGAAAAAGTTATTGCATTGTTTCAAATATATCCAGGGTGGAAAAATCTTTAATAATGTCTGGACTAGAACCTGCCTTATGATGCGAGATTGCTTTGTGATATGAGAGCTGTTTGTAAATACCTTTTCTGCAGTGGAAAATGTAAAATTGTTTTATAAATTGTAATTCACAAAAGGGAAATATATGCTAAGTGTGAGTGCTTCTGAAATTCATCCCATTACTTTCAAGAAATACTTTATACATTGGGGGTGACCCTTAACTTTTCAGTGCTTGTTATTTACCCCTTCACCACTGGCATCCCTTGCTGATAATAAAAATCTTAACACCATAATTGTAATCAAACTGTGGTGTTCTCCAGCCTACTCAAGAGTTGTCTTTATCAGCATGTTGTCTTTTCCAGGCTTTCAGCATCCTTATCTTCACATATAACTGCTCTGTAGCTTTGTCAATTTTCTGCTTTGTCAGCATTTCTGCTTTATAAAGCTGTGGCTGATATTCTGTAGTTAGAGCATGTATTTCAATTCTTTAAATGTCTAGGTCAGTACTACTACTAAAAATTAATTTAAAACATGGTTAGTTATTAAATTCTATAAAGATAATACGTCATTTTTGGGCCAGAAATTTATCCATTTTATTATTTTTTCTTAATATGTAAAAAGGAATGCATAATAACATTACTTCATTACTTCATTATATGTATTCGTGTAGTACTGCATTTTTTTTAGTGTCCCTTATTATTTTTCTGGTTTTGGGGACTGAAGATTTCTTTGCAACCTTTTTCCCTAGTATCCAGGTTAAATAAGACAAGTAAGGACAAACCAGAGCAAGTTGCACAGACAGGTTGCCTGTTCGTCAGTCTTCTACCCCAAATAGTTGAGATTTCAGCTTTTGACTGATTTTTAACACTTATTAATAATAGAGCTAGTGCTTAAGAGCTACTAGAGTTCAATTTCTGGATGGAGTGCCTTAACTGTAAATCCAGAAATAATTTTTGCTGCATATGTCACTTAATTACTTTGTGTGTCTTATATGCCTTAAGTATTTGCAATTTTTTTGTCTTACATATCAATAAAGTCAATAGAACACTTGACTGAAGGCCTCTTCCATCTTTTCCCCTTTGTTATTGATTATTTTTCAGATGAGACTTACCCCAGCAGTTTTCTAGCAATCAGACTAAGTTTTATGCTAAATTATCTAGAAATATTTGCTTTTGTAGTTTTTTTGCACATACTTTTATAATCTTAAATAAAAGAACTGAGAAGTTTGCCTCACAATGTGACATTGGGCTTTTTCTTTTTCTTTCTTCTCAGACAATGCAGATGTTGCTTTAGTTAATTTTTATGCTGATTGGTAAGTTATTCAAGTTGTTGGTTTTTTTTTTTTTATATTTAAGCTTCTGTCTTTTGAAAACTATCATGTTTGGCTGTAGTTTTCTAATTGAAAATACAGTAGTCTCTTGCTTTCAAACCAATTCTTTCCTGGGTTTATGTCCTGATTGCTTCTCCCTATGCTTGCTTGGTTCACATTATTATAGGCTTTAGTTTTAAAACATTGCAGCCTTAATTATGATAATTACTTTCAGGCATACAGCAATAATCCCTCAACATAGCACACTGCCAGTCTGTGATGTAACCTGACTTATGAGTGAGAACAGATCAGTTTTGATCACGGAAATTCTCTGTTTTAAGGGTGGAGAAGAATGGGAGACAAGAAGCCATTGTGGAATATAACATATACATGCTGCATCAATGTGTAGCACACAGCTGGGCTGCCCAGAGTCAGGTTTTTTCAGAAGGTGGACTTCAGCTCTCTTGGCATTTTGAGAGCAAGACTTGTTCTTCACTTACATGTTTGCTGTTGCAGACATAACTGCATCCCCAGGCTGTCACTGTTATGTTTAAGGTGGGTTTCAGTGCAGGCTGGTTTATTGCAAGTCTACTCCTTGAAGTCTCATTCTCACAATTTCTACAGTGCCATTATGCATCTCCAATTTAAAAATCTGTCATATGTTTGGAAGGACACAATATAAAATAATTTTATTGACATATTTTTAATGGGCTTGCTTGTGCACTACTGTTACCCGAAACTGCCTAAAGCCACTGAAGCATCTTTACAATCCTACAATCCCACCTTTTCTGTGGACAAAAAGAGAGAATTTCCATCACAATCTGACATTACTGGAGGAAGGGACCCTCAGGGTTCTCTTTATTCTTGCTGCTGTAAACATAGTCTGCTCAAATTCTGCCAAACCTGAGCAATAATAGAATACATAATACTTATAACTTGTATTGTTGACACATAGAAAATTACCTGTGATATTTCTTGAAGGTGTTGGTGAATATTTCAATCTCAACAATCTAAGGAACAACTTTTACTACATTTTAAAAATCACTTTCCATGGGGTAATTCAGGTAGAAAAAATTAACATACTTTCTGAATAGAATGTATTTCCTAAAGGCTTCTAATTGATTAATGGTGTTTCCTAGAGAGATAAAGCAGGGGAGCATATCTTGAACTATGTATTCTTTCAGAATTATTTTTCTGCACCTGATTCATTCAAGTTACTTTTGAACTGATTTTTATCCACTCAATTACTGGGATGATTACAGACAGATGTGATCTTTTTCAAAGGCTTTTCTTTGTTTTCTTTTTTTCCTTTTTCCTTCAAAGATTGAAATATTCCAGTAGTCATCAATTGAAAGGTTTCAAGATGATATTTTGAAGTCATGATTTTGTGTTCTGTTTACAGGTGCCGCTTCAGCCAAATGCTGCATCCTATTTTTGAGGAAGCTTCTAATGTAATCAAAGAAGAGTATCCAGATAAGAATCAAGTGGTGTTTGCTAGAGTAGACTGTGATCAGCATTGTAAGTAAATCTTGATTTAGGTTTTTCTGTGCTGTCCTGCTACCAAATTAGTAACTGTTGAAAAATATGCTAAATAGCTGTGCAAAGTGTAGCTGTAGATGGCCCATCATTTAGCCCAGGGTTGCTTTTAATATATCAGCAAACCTCCTCTTCTGAATTTGTCAGGGCAATTTCCAGTGTTTCTTTCTCATTGCATCCATCAACATCCTTTTTTTATCAGTTCAGCTTATCTCATTTAATGAGGGAAATAGGGCTGTGATTATAAATTGAATTGGCTCATTCACATGTCAGAGAAGCACTAGTGCAACAAATGATGCAGGTCTTCACAACCAAGAAGAGGAAGGGGTAACCTTCCACTGTTAGCATGGAGAATATGTTCTGATCAAATCTTCCTTGCACCTTAGAGTCATGGCAGGGGCTGTAAGTTTCCTTTCACACAGCCAGGCAGGGATCAGAGCTTTGCTCTGCTGTTGTTACACATGCCAGCAAACAGTTCCCTGTTTGGGTTGGGTTTTCCCCATGCCCAGGCATGAAAATTATATGCAATATCTTACTTTATGCTGGTACTAATTCCTAAAATTCTTTTTTAATCCCTTAATAAGTAAAATGTGAGGAACATCTGCTGCACATTGAAAGGCAAATGGATAGTACCACGATTTTTATTACACTGTTGGATCAGCTGTGTTATTTTATGCTTCTGGGAGACCAGCATTTCTAGGAATAATTTCTTAACAATGGTTTATGATTCCCAAAGAGTATTAACAGAAAAATTCAGTTTAATTGATACTGATTATACTATTTGGGCTTTACAAAACTGTTAATTTGTAAGGACAAGCATCACTGGAAATTGGCTCATCTTTTCATGTCAAGATAGCGACAACAAAACTTTCTGTAAAGTTCTCACTAAAGACCATAGTAAAATCAGCCTGTGTTGTTGTGTTTTATTCTTGAGGTTTAAATTAACTGCTGCAGTCCTTGCTTTAGTTGCTGTAGCTTCAGTTGCTTAAATAACTCAGAGTCTGGGCTGCTGGATGCCCAGTGTTTAGCTATGAGACATGTCTTAGCAGCAATAGTTAAGAAAACTTTTGTTTTGCCCCCCACCAAGTGTTTGAAATGCTTTAAAAGTTTGAAATGCTTAATCCTCTCATGTGCTCTTTGAATTAAGGTAACTGGTGCATGTTACAGAGAGCTGAGAGGAGGAGATGCTACAGGAGAGATTGTCAGCCCTCCTGGGAGTACTTGTAGTGGGCTAAGTAGTAGGAGGCAGCCAGGAGTTTTGGTTTTTCTTTATATTTCTGGAATACTATTAGTTCTCAGTATTTACTATTTTTGTCCTTAATTTAAGTAGATTACCATGACTGCTGTTGCAGAAGATGTAAAATGTGAGAATTAAAAATAAAATCCTTTAATTTACATTGCCTTTTTGAATTAAAACAACAGAGTTGTGCATGTCATTCCTAGTTTCTAGTATTTATATGTTGGGTTTTAAACAATGGTACTTTTTATGGCACACAATTATTTGGCATGTCCTAAAGTTTTAGGTATTTTAACTTGGATTTTAATGTGTGCAATAGCAGCTTTTTTAGTAAAAAAGCAGATATTACTATATTATCAAGGTTGGGCCTGTGTAGTATTTTGCTTATTGCTGGTGTCAAGATTCTTAGTGGTTTGGGATTTCTTACTCAAGCTTTATATTTTTGTATGTGTTTACATATTTTAGCAACACTAGAGGTTTTATGTCAATATTTTGGTGGTTTGTTATGCCTGTAGATTTCATACCACTAGTAATTTGCTGTTAGAATGGTGTTGTAGAGATGGTGGATTATTTGCATTACAAATGATTTGGTTCTTTTTGAGGCCAAGACTCTGTAGGGAATCCAAATAGCTGATTTCTGGCCACTCAAAAACAGCTTTCAGAATGGTTACTCAGGCATAGATACTTTCTATTTAATGCACTATTATTGAAGCACACTGCAGGGCCCAACAGCTCACACCAGCTTCCGAGGGTAAAGCAAATTAAAGAGAATTATTGATGTACTGCCAAATGTTTGATGCCTAATGACAAAACCATCATTCTGTCTGCTCTTATAGCAAATATAAATATGTTTTTCTGGAAAGTGATAGTCCCTAATGTGATAAAATACAAAATATACATATTAACACTATATTAAGCCTCTGTGTTATATTTTACACTAGTTTGTAATATTATAGAAGATAATTATACCTGGAATGTGTAGGCAAAGTCACCAGGCTGTGTTTAAGCTGGTGTGCAACATACACTAAAGGTAAATCTGGAGGAAGTAGTTAAAGCAGGTACTCTTTGCTTTTCCAAGACCACATCCTTTTATAACTTAAAAATGTCTGAGTTCTGCTACATTGTGTCTTGTTAAAATCTTTGATGGTTTTGGTATGTTCAGTTTAGTAATTCAGCTGTCTTAAATACTGGACACCTCTCATCCAAGTATAATACCTGGTAAAAGTGATCTTCCATATAAAATTACAGATCTTACTGCATAGATGTTATTAGAAAGGTTTTGCTTCATGGTTTGGGGTTTTTTATTTGTTTGGTGTTTTTTTTTCTCGCTTGTGTCTCAGTGTTTTTAATCATTTGTGTTAAGCAGCAGTGTTGGAAACTCACTTGGTACAATAGATTTCCCATGTTTCTGTTCTCTGTGAGTGGATATTGCAATCTAGAACTCATGTTTATCTGAGGGAGAGTTTATATTTTGGACAGTTTCTCTAAATTCAGCATTAGGAGCTGCGATACAAAATTTTTGTCAATTGAAGTATATATATTGGGGGTTTGATTCTACTGCACCATGTTTTCCTTTGGTTTCTGAGTTAAATAAAAATAGTACATCTTTGTGCCTCCAATCATAAATCAGTTTCTCACTGAGGGTATGTAAGGAGATGCTTTGCTGGACAGACTGTTTAGGGAACTGTTCTTCCACTCCAAATGTGTCTGGGAGTGGTATTTTCCCTAAATTTTGTGAGCTGCTGCTCTTTGTAACTGGCTGTTCCTGCAATGTGTGCTCATGTTGATAATGTTAGTCGGCAGAGATAAGATTGTGTTGCTACTGTGCCTTTGGTAAGCAAAAGAATTGAATGATAAATTTGGAAGTTCATAAAGGAACTCTAAATGAAACTCTAAACAAACATGAGGATTTCATTGCATTCGTGTCACTTTTCTTGGGAAAAAAAATCAGTCTGAGAGAGTTATCTTTGGGTAAAATAAAAAGTGTAAGTGATTTGGAGAGGTTGTTGATGGCACTCCTTAGGAGAGCGACTTTGTTAGTCTGTCAAAGAAAATTATGGGATGCCTACTGATGAGGCCCTGCTTAGAGCAGCATGGCTGTTGTGAATGCTCCTTTGCAACAGAAAGTGGTTTGAATTTGCTGTTACCTGAGTTTGATACAGAATATTGATTGCTTTCCTTCTACCTGTTTTGGTCCATCATACCAGTCACCAGTATCACAATCATTGGAGTAGGATGCTTAGTTTATATTCTTTCCCAAGTTCCTTTCTAATTCTGCCGCTTCTGAGTATTCCAGCAGGGCTTATGATTTCTTGCAAGTGTCACAAGAGCAGTAGTTTAACTGGGGAGAATTTATGGTGTATTATGAAAGTAAAAGATACCTATCAAAGACAGATTTCATTTGTCATCTGTAGTGTGCCCTAGTGGGTAGCCTGAGGGACTTCAAAAGATGTTGACTGATCTCAAGTGAGCTAGCAGAAATAGTCATTTCATCATTCCAGCTTCAAATATACAGCTGAAAGGATTTGTTATTTTTGAGATGGAAGATATTGCAGAAGGGTAAGGAAGACTTAAGATGATTTGACACATAAAGTAAAGATTAGTGTTAGATCCAGAAAATTCAAACTCTCCCTATGTGTAGCTGCAACTCCTACCACCATCATGTAACACCAAAGTTAGTAGCTTGGGTTTGTGCTAGCTCTTCCTCAGACAACATAAAGAGACCGTTCCCCTCTCCTCTAGGAAAAGGGACACTGAGTATTTTCAGAAGTTATTTTTACAGGGTTTGAGTTTTGGAACTCTGATTTTCTTTCAGATAACTTTTCAGGCTGTTATAGTCCTCTGTTCAGCATGTGAATTCTACAGGTGCTGCCTTAAATGATGAGGTAGGCATTTAGGATAATTAGCAATATTGTTCAAATCCTACTGGACACGTTTTTTGAGAACCAGTCCTGTAGACTTAAAATCTAAATATTAGTTTAGTCGTAGTGTGAATTATGGCCCTGAAAAATTAGAGCAGTGTACTGAGTTAATGGTGACCCTTTTAAATATTGCTAGTCCTTCACTAGGACCTTCTTAGCTACATTGTGGGTGGGAGCCTTTTTCAATGTAGTGAGTCTTGGAGCAATTTTTCAACACTTAAGTCATTGTACTCAAGTTCATTGTATTCAGGTTCATTTAATTTCAACTTGGTGGCAGTGGAATTGAGATTCTTGGTGATGTAATCTGACATCTAGCTAGCTGAACTTGGGATAGTGTCTTGTGGTGGTAACCTAGAATGGTGGAGTCTGAAGCATTCTGGGAAAGAAGTGACTGGCTGTGTGCTTGCTTGGAGCGCTGGCTTGGCTTGTGTGTACACACCATGAGAAAAGCCTGACACCCCAAAAAAATGGGCTTTGGCATTCCTTTGAATAGAGGAACACATGATACTCTGGAGAAATGGCTGACAGTACAAGAGA
Source organism: Ammospiza nelsoni (assembly GCF_027579445.1). Lineage (NCBI taxonomy): Eukaryota > Metazoa > Chordata > Aves > Passeriformes > Passerellidae > Ammospiza > Ammospiza nelsoni. The sequence goes on from NC_080633.1 coordinate 93,156,563, forward strand.
TAGGATAGAGATATGGATCACAAATGATAGCTCACAAATCCTGCTTTCTTAGAGGATCTTGCTCAGAAGGTGATGTGGGAGAAAACATGAGTGTAAATGTCAGGTTTCACATAAAAATTTGTTTCAAAACAAGAGCTGCTGTCTCTTCCCTGTTGCAAGACAGAGCTTTGCTCAGAAGAAGTATTAATCAGTGCATATCTCAAGAGAACTGGGTGACTGCAAGATATTTATGTTGGAGTTGGCAGAATGAATAGTGGAAAAAAGTCTGGGCAGTTTGGAAGTGGTTGAATGTCAACAGGTAAACGTGCAAAATCGAGAGGAGAATCATCTGAATCCAGCAGTCATTGCTGTGATCAAAGTTTCTGTTTTGTAGAAGAGAAGAAGATGATCAAGTATGTCAGTAGCTTCCTATCATAATTAATGTGAAACTATTCTGCTAAACACTAGATTTATAATTTAATGATTAATTCAGCAAAATACAAACACAAGGCTTATTCCTTTTACACACCTTCATATCTGAAGAAAATGAAAAGTCATAAAGTTGTTGTTGGGAGACTTTTTTTTTTTAGGTAGGTTGCCCTTGTCTGTTTCAAATACCTCCTTTCATCAGAAAACGGGCAGTGGGAATGTCAGGAAATATTTTTAAATTTAATTTTGGATTTACTATAACTAATGCAATCTGTGAATGAGCTCAAACAATATTCCATGTATTTGCATTGTGTATTTCCAATTTTAAAAGGAATATAATTTTGTAGTTGCACTGCTTATGCTAACTCTACCTGTATCAAGTGCCAGGGCTTAATGAAGTATTTAAGGTTTACTCTATTTGACTTTTGAATTAATTCAAACAGTTTTTCATGTACTTGCATTTTATTTTTTGTAAAAAGATGGTTTTCAAATACTTACTTGTGTAGGAGTGTCATTTCTCTGTGTTAGTTCAAATATCAGCATTTATAGAATCTCAATGTAATTTGTAAAGATCATGCAGGTACTGACTTATGAAATAATGTTTGAATTCAGCTTGAACAGTGGGCATTTATTGCCATTAATATTTTTACACAACTTCAGCCCTTGATGAAGATCCACATCCTTAGGTACTGCAATCTCCATCTTGGAGAACCTGCATGATCCCCTGAATGCCCCTTCTTCAACCCTTGCATCCTCCTATAGCTGTGGAAATAACATGAGGGAGAAGTCCATGTGGTGAGACAAAGAAGTGTGGAGCCTGGTGCTCCCTTGCTGTGCAGCTCTGTAACAGGAGCAGTCACTGATCTCAGTGTGTTTCTGTGAAACCTTGACACGTTGTGCTCCTTGTCCCTTGTCAGACCCTGTCAAGGTTGGACCAGCTCATGTGTACTGTCAGACCAAAGGTCCTTCTGTCAGCAGGGAGAGGGGCAGAAATGCCTGGCTTGCAGATGTTGTTTGTCTTCTACCAAGCAAATATTAAGTGATTCCTCTCCTGCTGTACTTGCCACCTTCCTGCGGGCAGCTCTTAGGTACTTTAACTAAAATGTGGTAGAGTTTAAGGGAAGAAAACATTATTAATCTAATATTCATTAATGTTGAATATATTGACATCCTCCATGGAGAAATTTGTATTCATTTGAAATAAAAGTACTCTTCACTGAGGACATAAAATGTTTTACCTTAATTTTATCTGTAATTAGTGCATTAAGAAATGCACTTCTGGGATATTTAGGAAACAAGTCAAGGCCTCTTAGTTAAAATTGATAGGCTGAATTCTGTGCTGTTTTATAGTGATGCAAAGCTTTTTAGGAACTGGGCTAAGCTGGTGAAGCTTTGAAGTTTACTTGGAAGATGTTAGACAACATTTTTGTGAAGTAGACCTGGTTCTTATTGTCTTGTTTTCAGGTTTTTTTGTTTTCAGTTCTCAGACTGATCTAAGCTGTGCAATTTGTACAAAGACTGTTTTCAGTAACTAAAGCTGCAAATAGGATTAGTATTGTTGTAGCAGCAGTTGGTTTCACTGAGAGTTCTCCAGGCAGCATGGAATTCAGACTTCTCCATTCTCTTTTAAAAAGAGTAAGTGTAAGATAGAAAGTAAATCTGCTTTGTGGTAAATATATAGCTGAGAAGGGATGTTTTTGTCAGAGTAGATTTCTTCTTGCATCATTCAGTACTGTGCTCATGGACCCCATTTGGTTGCCTACCTGCTGTGGGCTAATCCAGGTGACCTGAAGGGTACCCTGTTACTTGTAAGGAGTCCATGAAAAGTAAGGATATGTGTACAGGCCACACTTGCAATGCCTTCCTCTCTCTGTCAACTGAATGAAACTTCTCTGTCTCCAAAGGATAGGTCAGTCTGCTGAATTCACCACCTCTGTCTTTCCTTGAGAGAGAAAAGAAGGAGAAGTGTGGTGGGTGTGGTTGACTGGAACAAGTCTCCTCAAATGGTTAAGTAGCTCGGGAAGCTGAGCATATTTGGGGGGCATTTAGTTGAGTTTAGGTCCAGAGATATAAGTAAACTGCATCCCACTCTGTAAAAGAAGATAAGTAATTTTCACAGGGCCTTTGAGATTTTATTTTTTTCTAGATTTATTTCCAGGAGAGGAGTGAACAGGAAGGAATAATTAAGCAAAGCAAAGTCCAAAGGAAAGTGCTTCTGGAAATCGATCTAACATTACATACTTTGTCTTTGTTGTTTCTTTTTATTCTTGCTTTCCTAAGAACCCAATGTATATCTGGTTACCTCATTTCTTCAGTTCTTCCTCATAAAATTGTCAAGTTCTTTGCTGGACTTCAGCCACATCTGAAAGGGGGAATAGCATTCAAAGCTATTAAATACTTAAAAACTTTGATTAAAGAAGTTGCTGAATATTGGAGATGCACAAACCACATTTCTACACCATAGCAAAGGTTGCTGTAAAAACTCAAGGCAGCTGGATCCAGCTCAGTGTGGCATGAATCACTTGCTGGTTATGTGTAAGCTTCCCTATCATTGTGTGGCTGGGAACTAGCTGCAATTCCTATTGCAATTTGCTGTGTCCCAGTGATTTAGCAAAGTGGAAGAGGGACACGGGGGCATGTTAAGAACTCTGGTGGGTTGTGGTAAAGAACCACATTTAGTAGTGCCTTAGTAGTGGTTGTAAGGGCACAGGATGCACAATTGTGGGAAACTTGTATTTTTTCTACTTAGCATTCTTCTTTGCTGGTCTTTTAATTTTCCTGTAAGGCCTCTTTCTGGTTTTATTCTTTTACATTTGTAAGTCTTGTGGATAAATAAATGACTGAGCTGTTAGATAAAGGTGAAAATAGCTAGTGCTCTTATCCTAGATTAATGCCAATTACTTTGTTACTTTGTTGTGTGAAGCTTTGTGTGATCCAAGTCTGGAAGAAGACTGGACTGTATGTACAGATGTGAATGAAGACCTGTCTTGGAGGGAATGATGGTACTGTTGACCAGAGAGGTCAACTGGTTGACCAGAGAGGTGTTTGCCTTAATCTAGAAACCTGGAATTTTGTGTTTGTTCAAAACCTGAACATCTCAGAACTGGAACAGCAGTCTTCTGGCCTTCACAGCCTTCAAAAAACACTTTGCACAGGGTTTACGTTCTCAAACATTTTAGACGTGACAGTTATATTTCCAGCATTGCAACTGAGATGAAAATCCTAAGTTTGAAGAAAAATAGATTATTTATTTTATTAATATTTTCTCAAGTGGGTTAATTAACTGAGATTGGCAAGCTTTGAAGATTCTCATGTTCTTGTTATGCTCTTAAATTTGCCTTCCTAGTTGTTTGTAGGAAGTGTACTAAATGGGTGTACACGACCAAGCTGAGTCTTCGCTTAACACAGATTTGGTAATTTTTCCCTTCATGACAATCAGTACATGGGATGAATATAGGTGTGAAGGGTTTTGGTGCTTTTGCTTTGGGAGGTTTTGGGGGCTTTATTTTTGTGGGGAGTTTTTTTGAGGTTTTTTTTTGCTTTGTCTTCTTGTTGCTTAAAGACTGAACTGCTGATTCAGAGATTCCACATCTAGGCAGACAGGTACATGCATAAGAAACTATGTTCAGTATATTTCTGTATTTGTAGAGCTTTGCTTTCATTTTCTTAATTTCTTTTTAGCTGATATAGCTCAGAGGTACAGGATAAGCAAATACCCAACTCTGAAGCTCTTCCGGAATGGCATGATGATGAAGAGGGAATACAGGGGCCAGAGATCTGTGACAGCAATAGCAGATTACATCAGGCAGCAGAAGAGTAACCCTATTCGGGAGGTCCAGGATTTGGAAGAAATTAGTTCTCTCGATGTAAGTGTTTCAATTGTATTCCTTATCTGGAATTTCTTTCAATGTAGAACTGTGGACTGTTCAGTACCTTGTAGTTTTTTTTAACTGAATGGAAAACTGGATCACTTGCAATATTAAAAATTAGTGTGGTCACTTTGAGCTGCATTCATTCCACTACTAAGTTATTTATCTTGCTTTTAAAAATTTGAAAATAATCATGTGTTGTATTTGACAAGATGCTTTTAAATATTCCTCACCAAAAAAATACTCACGAGGATTATTATTATATTCTTCTGAATATTGGAAAGGCAAAAAATAAATAATTTCTGCATTTACTGACTGTTGAATGAATGGCATCTCTATATATAATATCTGTAGGGAGTAATGACAGTTTTTGATAATTTGATGCAAGTTATAATTCAACCTTTGTTTTTACAGCGCAGCAGAAGAAATATTATTGGGTACTTTGAGCAAAAGGACTCTGATAATTACAGAACCTTTGAAAGAGTAGCGAATATTTTGCATGATGATTGTGTGTTCCTCTCTGCCTTTGGGTAAGTTTTGAAATTTCTTGATTTCATGACTTCATTATTGAAATTCTGTTAATGAGGTCTATATAATTTTATTAAATACACTTCTTTATTATTTTCAGTGTGGCATAGCTGAAGAGACTAAACCTTAATGGATAAATACACTGAAGGGATAGAAAGACAAAACTCTTCTTAGCCTTAATGTTTGCTGTGAAATTAAACTTTTAATTTTTCCTTCCTTTTTCTTTTTTTGCCATTCTTTGTTAGTATAGTTTAAATATACCTGAGGAGGTTTGGGTGGGGGAATGGTAGACATTTGTGTCCCAAAAACCTGCATTATTAGTGGGAGAGGGTTTTTTTTATTCTTTCCCCTGTCTTTTTTTTTTTTTCTTTTCCTTTTCTCTCTAGGGAATGTAGTTGCTTACTCATTTCCTCTTGGTGTTAGGGGAGCAGACCTTGTTCCAAAATACCTAATTTCTGTGCCTGGGCCTTTTTCATGCAGGTTTTATGTCACTGCACAGTGCAGTAGCTTAGAAAATTGCATTGGTGAGCTACACAGTGTAAGTCTGGAAGAAAAATCTACAGGAATTCGGATTTCTCCTTGTACAGATTTACAGTGATATTTCAAAATATTCAGTGGAAGAAGAATAGATTGGGAGTGATTCACTTTTTAAATAGCATATTAAAATCTAGATTGATTCTGCAGTGTTTAATGTGCCAGCACTGCCCAATTTGAAGTGATTGGGCATTAATGTGATTGTCGTGGTTTCCAGTCTACCCGCAGTTGTAAAATCAGAAATTTGCGTGATTTATGCCAGATTTTACGTTGCACACGGTTGCCTCAGGAGTTTTTTTAATTGGATGTAGTGGAGAATAGCAGAGAAACTGAGAGGATGTATCAAGGTAGAAAATGTTTCATGTGTTTGGACAAAACCTGCTGTCAGTCCCTGATGCCTCTTCCAGTTTGTCTCTAGGAATAGTTTGTGGGTGGGTATGAGCGTTTGCAAAGTGAAGGGTTGCACATGGTTTCCCTTCCTTCAGTCCCCAGTCAGGTACTGCTACAACTGTGTAAGCAGCCCTGGCCATGACTTGTAAATCTGTGGTCTCTAGGTCTGTCAGTCTCATCCCTGGTGAGTGCCATTATCTCAAGTGTTTTCTGATGGCTGCATCCATCCTTGTTCTCAGCACAGCCACTATGAGTTGCTATTAGAATTTTAAATTACTTTTTGCCCCTCATTCAACTTTTCAAAAATAATTTAAAAAAATTATTAGTAAGATAGCAATACTTTCAACATTCACTCTCCTGCTTTTTGAGTCTGTTCATCTTTGGTTTGCAGTTTGTCAATTGCTCATAATGAGAAGCAGTTTCCCACCAATTCAGTGTTAGCACTTGGTTGTTGGGCACTGTTCTTGAAGTACTATAAGTACTATAGGGGGTTTATTTTTATTTTTTGTCCAGATATAAGCAATAAGCAGACGTAGTGGAATGGATCACAGTTTGATTATTGATAACCTGCATGTGTAAATACAGATTGCACAGCAGGTTTATCATTATTCTTATCTCCAGATACCCATTCCCATTCTAGCCTGGAGCTGTTAGTGTTTTAAGGTGCAGCCTTCCCAACAGCAACCTTGGGAGCTAAATGTTTTCATCTCTCAGTAGCTGAGGCTCTTCAACTTCCTAAAAATTGTATGTGCAAAGACTTCCAAGAGAGATGCTGGCTACAGATCAGTGTTTTTTATTCAGATTATATATAGCAAAATTTTTCATGGGGAGCTGGCATTGATCAGTTGAACTCTTCTGACTGAGCATCCTAACAGCCCCTGGAAAGCACTTTTGGTTTTGCTATGGACAGAGTTCAACAGCTACTTGGTTTGGGGAGGTTACATGAGTGGTCATGTTCAAATTTCTCTTAAGCTAAAGTAAAACAATCAATTTGACAGGAGGAACATAGCTGCTTGACTAACTTCTGTCAAGGCAGAACTGTCCCTTTATGCCAAAATTATTCTGTCTTTAGGTACTTGTAATAGCTTATTTTAAAACTCTGTTAATAGTATTTAGTTGCAGATGATTTTGATGCTTAAAACTGTTCTTAAATTAACTGGTCCTTACAGTTCTGTTAAGATCTGAAGTGACCACAGAAGAAGATTATTGAAAGAAGGCTTGTAAGCAGGAGGAGATAGATGAAGAATCTCATTAAGAGATTGTTAGAGTTAGATTTTAGAAATAGAGAGGAATGAATCTGTAATGTTTCTGAACGTGGAAGAGAATGTTGAACAGGGAAAAAAAAGGCAAAAAATACTTTTATCTTAAAATGCTATGATGGACTATAAGTAATTTATGGCAGAGAGTGATAAATCTTGGAACTGTTTTAATTTTACATTAGCAAGTAAGTATGGCAGGGGATGGTGGGGAGTTGTGTGCTTTCCAGAGATTCACCTTGTACATTACTGCTTCAAAAAAGACAAAATGCAAACTGAAGTGTTTCCATTTTAGTAGTTGTTTTAAAAAGGTGTATCTTCAGGCATTTGGGATTTTCACATCATGTCCCCACTTTATTTGAGTTATCTGAAAAAAAATCAGTCATAGCTGCAGCTACTAGAGTGGAAGAACACAGAAGAGGACATTCTGGGCTCTACCACAGGGTTACCCTGGAGCATGTATTTCATTATAGATTATCATCAGCTTAGCAAGCAGTGATTGTTCAGGTGGCTTCCATGGCTTCACTTTCTTATTCCATGAAGGCTTATTTGGGATGCAAGTGGTTTACTTCAGTCATGATTGTCACTAGGAAGGCTCATTTCACATTATGGGGAGAGTCAGGCTGGGAATACAAAAATGCATTTTAAAATACACATCTCTAAACTGATGCAAATACTGGTGGTGTAACATAACTGATGCCAGGCACCTTTTGTATGTGATAAGAAAAGATAATTGGATCAAAAGAAATCAATAAAGCATAGGTACTTTGAGTTAAGCCTTATGATGTCTGTAGTTTTCTCGGCACTTTAAATTGTTCGGACCCCCCTGGAAGATGTGGCTCATCTTGCAGTGAAGTAAATTCAGATAATTTGACTTCTCTTTCTTTTCTATCTCCTTCATTGGATGCACAGCTGTTCCAACTTACTTGAATAAGAGATGATAATTTTGGTGCACAAACCAGCAGCTTTCAGGGTGCTTTGCTGTGATTTGGGGTAAAATATTCTAAAGACAAGAGAGGAACTTACCAAGGTGAGGTAGCAAGCTGAATAGCAAGGAGGAATTGTATATCTTAGAGGTACACTTGCTGTATCATCAGTGGCCAGGAACTGCATGCTGTGTCTTCTCTCTAGGTGTGTTCTGAGGGTAAAATGGACACTGGGGGCTCACTTGACCTCCATTTTCTCATTGCTTTTTCCTACAGAGCGCCTCAAAGCCCTTCTCTGTCAGGGTAGAAGAGATGTAAATTCTTAGTGTAAACTGTGGAATAGGAAGAGTAAATGCAAACAAGAATCCACCTTCCTTTTTGCTTCCTCAGGATTTTTTCTTTAATTCTTTGATAGTCGTTACCCAAAATTGTCCTGGCATTTATCACTTGTCACTTTGTTGCCTTTAGTCCAGACTTCTGATCTTAGGGATGCATCTTGCTGAATCCCTTAATGCCCTCTTATCCAGGCAGGCCAAGTTTCTATGGAGTCACTTTACAGTTTACTTTAAAAATTAAGGATTTTAATTCTCAAATTGTGAAGGGGTTAAAAAAATAAGTAAGGAAAGGATATAAAATTAAAACATGAATTTGGTATCTCAGTTATTTTATTTGTCTGTACCAAGACATGCTTACTGGTTGGTTTGTTGTAGGGCTATTTCAAAAGCAGAGAGAATTAGCGGAGACAATGTAATCTACAAGCCACCAGGGGTAAGTGTAACTATGTATTTTATTTTTATTGCTGTGATTATATGTGAATACAAACAAATGGAGACTGTATTCAGATCATTCAGTATGTTACTGCATCTCAGATCTTAGTTTTATTCCATCACTGAATAGTATGAGGAATAGGATAATAGAAATTAGTGTTTCTGAGTTAGTGAAAAAGATCAGTCTCACATGTTAACAGTTAATGCATAAAACCTAAACCTATAGTTTGAAATATCCATGTCAAAAAATGTAATCTTTCTTTTTTTTTTTTTTATTCAGTCAACACATCATGTGTGTTCTGTAGAACTTTAAAATCTCTGAAGCTGGTACACTTCATGTTTTTCAAAGCAAGTGACAGTTACTGTGTATTTTTATGATTGTCTATACTTAATTGTCTTGTATGCCTTAGTCCACAAGGGTTAACAAACTCTCATAAACATAGTTTTACTGGAAGGAAAATTCAGTACAGAAGAAAACCTGCAAGAATTGCTTTATAGAGCCATACTATCTAAAACTCTGCTCCTTTCTCAAATTTACTGTATGAAAAGAGCTGCTTACAAAAAAGGAAATAGATGCAAATAGACCTGAGGGGGCAAGGAGTTTCAAAGCATTTTTATTTTTTTCCAACAACAGAATTTATGGAGTTACCTAATTTATATGGCATTTCTGAATTAAGGTGTGCTTAATCATGGCCACAGCTTGCGAAGTCATGCTTCACTTCACGTTAACCAAAATTGTAATTAAATTAAAGGATGCTAGCACTGAATTACAAGTTAAAGCTGCTAGCAAATAAAGGAAAATTATTATTTATTCATATCTCTTTGGCAATGCAAATGTAAAATACCAGTTTCAAGTCCTGTAGGACATTAGGAGGGGGTTTTGATGAGTCTCTGTAACTATCAGCATTCACTGAAGCAGCTCACTATCTGCATTTAGTTTAGGTCTGGAGATATTTTTTCTCAGCCTAGCAGAAATCTAAGTAGCCCTTACTTGAAGCATCCCTAATCTGGAAACAGAGTATCTCCCATTATTTATAAATTGTCTTATAAAATGGAATTGACTGCATAAATTATATTTAATATTTATTTTCCATTTGTACTTTTATCACACATTTAATAGAAATCTTGCATGCACAAGGTTGAATATTGGTGTAAGATTTGTTTTAAATATTTGTATGAATATTGTAATTTTATGTTGAGTAGCTAATCTTTGTAGGCAGCAATGTCATTTTTACTGTTTCTCATCCTACTGTGTTTTTCTTTTCAACAGGAAAATGCTCCAGATATGGTGTATTTAGGCTCACTAACCAATTTTGATTTGATTTATGCATGGACACAAGATAAATGTGTACCACTAGTTCGAGAAATCACATTTGAAAATGGAGAGGTAAGACTTTTTCTGCTATTCTATTTTTGGGGTTTCTTTCTTGAAACCAAAATGTCTCTTTCAAGGTCCCTATTCCACATCAAAAAACTTTGTGTATTTTGGTTTAGACAGAAAATGGCTGTCAGATAATGTCTTTTCATTCTTTAGGATCTTTTTGATTACTCTTGAAATTCACTGGAGGCAGATCTGTAGTAGATTTATACACTACCAAAGTAAGCAGCTATAATTTCAGAACTATTAAGGCTGGGAAAGACCTCTAAGATCATTGAGTCCAGCAGTCTGTCCTCAGCACTAAACCTTGTCCCCAGGTGCCACATCCATGTGTTTTTGAGCACTTCCAGGAATGGTGATTCTACCACTTCACTGAGCAGGCTGTTCCAGTGCTTCACAACCCTTTCCATGGACAAGTTTTTCTCAATATCCAATCTAAGCCTATCCTGGTGCAACCTGAGATCATCTCCTCTTCTCCTGTCACTTGTTACGTGGGAGAAGAGGCCAGCCCCCACAGCCTCCTTTCAGGCAGGGAGAGCAACAGGGTCTCCCCTGAGCCTCCTTTTCTCCAGGCTAAACATCCCCAGCTCCCTCCCATTGATGTTAATGTGAGTGGTAGAAAAATATTACTGTATTAACCACTTCCAAAGCATTATCAGATAAATAAGCACATTAAATGGTGGCTGACCATGGAATCTTCTGGGAATGGTAATGAAAACCATGTGGGGCTTTTATTTTCAATCTGTGTAAAAGCACTAGTAACTTAATCTTTTTAGTTTCATGTGTTGTTTCCCATGCTTTTCTTCTTTTGGCTGCAATTTGTCAGGTAGAATTTGGGAGTTTGTTTTTAAACATCTTTTCTTCTCATCATTATTATTTCTTTCAAGGCGTTTTTGTTTTCTTTTGTAGCTTCTTCTTTTGTTCATATCCAATTCCATATTTTACTTTGTTCTTTGTAAAATAAATAACGTGAAAAAAAGTCCTTGGAAAATTATCAAGGTTGTAGCATCTCAAAAGGAGTATTTGTACATAGGTACAGAATCTGTTAGAAAATCTGCCAAGGTTTATCACAAATAATGGTACACTGTCCATACTGGATGAGAAACCAGAGAATCAGTCGTGATTCATTCACAGTTTGCACACTTAATTCTTTTTATCCTGAATCTGCTGTTCTGGGCACATGCAGCACTTCAGGTTTCATGGCAGAGGGAGGGACAGGGTGGTTTTACTTAGGCCATGATTATTGACTGTTTTCTAGTCAATCCTGCCAGCTTTTATTGGAAAGCTCTGATAGTTAACAGATCTTAATTCTTCATTTGCAACTCAAAATGTAAAAGATGTCACATGTTAACATCTTTCGAAGTGTGTGGTAGATACTCAGTGTACTTTTTCCATGGTGAAACAGGATTCTGTGCCTTGGAAGCCAAGGTTCATCACTGTTAGCTTGTACCACATTCTGTTGTGGTTTCTCTGGTTGTTCCCTTAACCCTTGATTCTGGTTTGCTTAGGCAGATAGTTACAATTGCAATGTGTCATTTTGCATGGCAAAGTTTGTTTAAAAATTTCAGTGTTACTGGTACCCAAACAAATTTAAACATGCCAAAATTGAGATATTTCTGCATGCTGAGATTGTACAGTTATTTAAATGGGCTCATATTGTGCATACTGCACAATATTACAAGATAAAAATATGAACTGCTGTGACTGTTAAACTCTATTGATGGCCCTAGAATGCACTTTAAACACCCAGTAATTGAGCTCTGAAGCAGGATTTTCTGCTCAAGGACTGCCCATTTGAGTTCCTGTGCTTGACTGGCAAAGGCTGTTGGTGTCAGGATATCATTCAGATGAAATCCCTGTTTAACCTGGAATCAGGCTGTGTAGTTCTGTGTTAAATGGCTGCAGTGAACCTGTGTCACCCAACAGTGGTGCTGAGCTGTGAGGTTTGGAACCAGTAAGAAGTTCCTCAAAGGCACACAGAAGTGATGTGGGAAGTTGAGATGTAATGGAAAGTCTTCTGATTTTCTTAGTGCCAAACAACACTAGTAGGGAAGCTCCCTCTCCTTTTGAGGGAGCTTCCACTTGTCCTGCCTGGTCAGTGAGACATGGTATGAAAGCTGGAATAGTACAGGAAACAAAGGGAGGTATCTTATAGAAGGGCTAAAATTAGCAAGGTTCACACCAGCTGTTCTTAAAGCCTGTTTGGAGATGAATTGATCTTGTGAATGTAACTCGCTGAGGTTGTCATTTTAGCTGCTTGCAAGCAACTGAAGACCTTAGAGCCAGAATATGAAGCTGTTTAGGAGTTCTCCCTCTGGAAATGCACTTGCTGAAGTGACGGAAATGGAGCCATAATTATAGTGGTACAAGACAGACTTTTTCCCATCCTGTAATAGGACAGGAGGCTGAGACCCAGCTGAATGTGTGTGTAAAAATGAGAATGAGCAAATATGATTAGTTGTTGTTTTAGGGATTGGATTTCAAGAGCACTGAAGTTATGGGGATCTCTGCAGTCTTCTGTTTAAAAAACCATGCTTCAACTTACCTGGTGGACTTGGTTGAGTCATTTCATGAACCTTGTGTAACTGGCTGCCTACTGACAGGGGAAGTCTTTCCCTCTACTTACGGCAAATTGAAAATATCTGAAGAAACCCTTCTATTAGGTAGCAGAATAAGCCACTACTGTCTTTCCCAAAAAGCACAGTTTTTGTGCTGATGTAGGCTAGAATCAAAGCAATAGCAGCACTTGCTTGTTATACAAATGCATTTGTGGAAATGAAAGATAGAGAACTATAGGCATTTCTTAGATGTAAATTATTATTTCTTCAATCAGGCTGTAGTGAGTTGAGATGACAAAAATCACTTTTGGAGCAAGTGTTTGTGTTTTGTTTGATTAAAAGAAAATTCTGAATAAATTATTCAAGGCAATCCTGTATTTATCTGTCTGTGGGCAGAGGTCTTTAAAAGGCTGCAAGAATGGATTCATATGAGGAACTAAAGTTTACCTGTCCAGCAAAGGATGAGCAGTCAGGACACAGTTACTGGAAGGAGAGCAGCAGTTGATCATAACTGCTCTGGCTGTGTCATTAGCTTCTACTTTTCTCTTTTTTAGTGAGGAGGGAATAGAATTATTCAAAGACACTTCTTGTGTTATGCTAAGAAACCACCAGTTTACTATGTGAATAAGCTAGAACTGGGTTCTAGAGTATACCCTCAGCCTTCTGTAGCATTTAACAACCCTGGTGCTCAAGCCTTATTGTGGTTTCTCTGGAGCTGCTGTGTTTCCTCAGAATTGAGTTATTTCTTTTGCACAAGTATTCCAGTGAAAGTGTGTCCCTTCCCAAAATGCTGATAATGACTTTCTCTCATCCTTTGTATGATGTATATGATAAGAGGGAGGAAACATGGTTAACTGTATCACTCGGGTATCTCAGAGGAAGGGTCAGCAGTTTACATCTTTGGTCTTGCTCTTTTGCCTGTTTTTTAAAGTGGAATTCTCACTGAATTTGAAAATTGTGGAATCACTTAATTTGGTGCCCTTAAGAAATGGGAGATATTAGTTTGTCCTTTGTTTTCTGTGCAGGAACTGACAGAAGAAGGCCTTCCTTTTCTCATACTTTTCCACATGAAAGATGACTTGGAGAGTTTAGAGAAATTCCAACAGGAGGTTGCACGGCAGTTAATAGGTGAAAAAGGTTTGTAATAATTCCCACTACTTCTTGGTTTTACTGGTATAATTTTTTTCAGACACTCAGTGGAGTGGAAGCAAAGGCCAAACAGAATTGTAGCTTTCAAGCTCTTGAGACTGAAGGGCTTGATGCATTTTTGACAGTGAGGACCAACTCCTCTGGAAATTATTAAAATAGATGCACAATTTATTAGTAAGTAAGTTTCAGAAATCATTCTTGTCTGAATGACTTAATGTGTTTTGAGAGGGCATTAAACAAAGCTTCAGTTTGTAATATGGAAAAAAAAACCACTTTAAGAAAATCTATTATTTTGGTGGTGTTGCTTATTCAGACCTATTTTCAGGTTTTGCATGTTGTATCTACCTAATATCTCCACCTTTGTAATACTTAGGAAAGGGGTTTAGTGGTTTCAAATGGGTTTCAAGATGATCATAATAAAAATCCTAACATGGGTTTTTGTCTGCTCACAATGTTAAGGTACAATAAACTTCCTCCATGCTGACTGTGACAAATTCAGGCACCCACTCCTCCACATTCAGAAGACTCCAGCAGACTGCCCTGTCATTGCCATTGATAGCTTCAGGCACATGTATGTCTTTCCAGACTTCAGTGACTTGTCGTAAGTATTTTTCTTGGTGCATTTTAATTTGAAAAGAGCAAGTGAAAAGGCTCATACTTTAATCAGTACTGTGGTAGGAAGATGAGTAAATCTAATGTCACTAAGGCTGCCTCTGTGTGATTTAGTGTCAGAGCCTTATAGCAGGATGAGCTGATGTGAAGTCATTGTTTAAATGGAGTTGTATTACTTTATGCAAGAAAAGAATCTCATATGAAGATTCTTTTCCACCATGGTTAGGCATTTGAAGCCTGGCATGGCATTCTTAGTAATGATTTAGATATCTCAACTATAAAAGATTAAAAATACTACATGGAATGTGAAGTACTGTGTTATTCAGGGATTACTGTGAAAAGCAGCATGTAATAATTCCCAGCCTGCTGGCTTGGGTTTTCCTGCAGTGCAGTTCTAGCCTTCCTGCATTAGTCTACACCTGGAAAGCTGGCAAAGAAATATTTGTGTGGGTTTGTGAAATTTTCCATGTGCAACTTGGAAAATGGCCAATCACTGGCATGTTTATCTGGATAAAATATGTTACAGCAAAGTACTGGGGTGCTTAGGTGAAATACTGCTGGGATAACCCTCACTGCCTCAGCCTGACTATGGTGCTCTGTCCTTGGGAGCAGCTGTTCTGTCTGGCATGGGTCAGTCAAGGAATGAAGATGTGTAAATGTTCTCTTCAGGGGCTTTCAGCCTGAGACAAGTGCTCTGTCTTTGTCTTCTGGTTGGGTGTTAAAAAAATCTCCAGTTTCTGTCTCAAAGGAGGCAGCTGCACATACACTGCCTGCTAACTCCTGGTTAGATGTCTAGGCTGGATATTTAATTTTTGTCAAAACCAAGGATTCAGACTTAGCATGCAACGTCAATGTAGTATCATGTTTAGTTCTGCTGTTCCAGGAGACATTCTTCTACCTGAGATACTGACATCTGGGAGGAGAGTTTGAACTTAGCTTCTTTCTGCAGTTCTCCACAGGCTTATCTATAAAATGTTGCCTGTGATGTATCTTGATTAGTGCTTTTCAAATATCTGAAGCTGTGTATGTTGAAATTCTTGATAAGTGACTATTTTTCTCCCTGTGTTTCTGTTTCATTGGAAGATTGTATTCACTGCACACCCCAGGAAAAAAATAGGATATTTGCATGTTAAAACCTCTCTTTTTATTGGCACTTTTTAAACAGCTCTAAAACAAATTAACATCTCACTGAGAAGTAGTAGAGATGTTTAGTTTAGACTTTGATGTTATGTTTCTTAAATGTTCAGTTTCTGTGAAACACTGTCAGAATAATGAGAGCTACTTGCTTGATGTGTACCAGTTGTCACTTACAAATGAAGCTGAAAGAGAGATGTCAGGATTGTTGACAGTTGCCTAATGATAAATAATTACTCAACCTTACTCTAGGACGTTGAGCTGATACATAGAAATAGCAAAACACAGTTTGGGAACAGGAAGAGCTTGGAGCTCCTGGGAAGATACTCTTTTGTGTACATGTGGTTTGGATGTTTTTGTTGTTTCTTGGGTGGTTTTATATAGTGGTTTTATTTTTTAATAATAAGTAAAATCTTAATTCTGATATTTTCATCTACCACTTCAGTAACCTTCTGGACTCTGATAAACTGGCTCCAGGCTGTCTCTTGTAACCTCAGTGTTGCCAGCAGCCAACAGGGTTTGGATGTGGCACTTTGAGAACTGGGCTACTAAAAGATTTCTTCTCTCTTTAGGGAGCTCATTGTCTTTTTGGAGAATAGGCACTTGTCAGGCAAATGAGACCATCACTATTTTATCCTCATCTGTTGGCCACCTGGCCCTATTCATCCTGCTGTTCCAGGGTGGAAATGATAGCAGGGAGTGTCCAACAGATGTGCTGTAGCTTCAGCAAGAACAGGCTGAGCTACACAAGGCTGCAGGCACCGAGTGCCCCTGCTGCATTAGGAGAGGAGAATGCCTCCAGCAATGTGTCTGCCCTAGAACAGGGGCAGGAGCCCAAGGAAAAGCAGGGAGCAGTAAGTCAGCTGTCCCTATAACCAGGCTGGAATGAACCCCTTTTTCTCCATTGGTACTAATTAATGATCTCATCTGGGATGGGAAGGGGCCTCTTAAAGTATCAGTGTAATACTGATTGGTTACAGACATTGCTGTAATGATACCCTCTGAATCAATATTTGCTGCATTTTATCCATAGCATTTTCTGATGATTTTAAATATTGCTGATAGTTTGTCTGACCACACTTTCTTCCTCTTTCCTACATGTAATTAATTTCATGAAATACTCCCTGCAAAACCTGTGTCCATTCACACATTACCTTTAGATTGCATGCGGAGTGCCCACACTAGAATTTATCTCATCTTTAATACTTACTAGATTAACTCTTCCCTTTGAGATTTTGGTCAACTTGACATTTCACAAATAAAACTGGATGCTGTAGTTTAGCACGTTTGCTGTGGGTGACAGTAGATGATCTCAGATTAGATTTACATTGATATCCTCTTAGTGCTTATCTGTGGTGTGTGTGCAGCTGCTGAGGCAGTAGAGAGCCTTTCAAAGATGTTTTGTCAATAGTGCTCCCCAAGTGTCATTTGTATCTGTAAACTGTGCATTTGGAACCTGCTGTTCCCTCTTACATTACAGTTAGTGGGGAGCTGAAGGAAGTTCACAATGAAGTTATTGGCTGGTACAGCTCTGTGGGAGTTATTGAAAAGATGAAATACTTGCTGTGTTCTCAAGAGACAGTGGAAAGAAAAAGAAGCTGGTGGGATACCTTAGCAAACCATGTGGCTCCCTGTCCTCTATTAATCACCTAAAAGTAGGCATAGTGTGCTAGGTAAACAGGAGTTGGCTACTCTAAGCAGTGCACTTTAAATCTCCTGTGTTTGGACTTAATTTGTAATAAACATGTGGATGTTTCTGTTGAATTTGTTCCAGAGTTCCAGGTAAACTGAAGCAATTTGTACTAGACTTGCATTCTGGAAAATTGCATAGAGAGTTTCATCATGGCCCTGATCCAACTGACGTAGCACCTGGTCAGGTAAGGTTACAGCAAATACATTTCATTTGGTCATTTAGTAAAGACCTTTTTATTACTCTTTGTCAGAGCTGTACCTTCTGGTATATTTGTACTTTAAACTTCTGTCTTTTGAAAGAGAAAATCTATTAACAGAAGCATAACATTACCACCTTTGCTTGGCTCCTCAACCTTCTCTGGGTGAAGGCAAGGGAGTATCAGGGGTGGTAGGCATTAGGGTAATATGGTACCTATTTGCCTTGAATAAGGGAAGAGTATAAGAATATTTATTTTCTCCACTGAAACAGGAGATATTGGGCTGGATGACTGACTTCACAGAGCTGCTCTTAGGTTCTCCTGTGACTTCAGTGCAAAAGCTGATAATCCATCATAGCTGCATTATTTCCACACAGCACACTACTAGAGGGTGCTTCTAAGGGGAAACAACAATTGAATATTTTATATATTACCAGTGTAAGCAGAAGGAAATTATTAGAGCATCAAGAAAGGATGGGTGAGCAGTAATAGGCATTACTGCTTTTGTTAATGTGGTTGACAAACAGCATTAGCAGTGCTCACAGGCTGCACTTGTCAGTTTGATTTCCTCATTGTTCTACTCAAACCTTGTCATATTGTGTAATTAAATGCCTGGAAGTCACTTCTGGGATCTCTTCAGAAACACAACTACAAGATCCTTCTCCAGACAAAAGTCAGAAGGCCCTCAGTGTCAGAAAAGAAAGGACATGACCAGTCCCAATTCCCTCTGCTCATTGCAGTCTTCTAATGGTGTCTATCAGCCTTTGTATCTTCTTGATACTCCACTCAGCTCACAAGCTTGGGGTCCTGCTGAAAAGTGCAAATTTAACTGTCAGGGAACATTTTCTCTACCTTGGGCACCCTCCAAAGAAAGAACCTTTTTTAAACACTTTGTTCAAGGTATACATGGTGTTGTCCAGGGCTCAGAGCCACTTTGGTCCCAGAGGAGCACTGGTGCCCTCATGCTGGGGAGCCTTGGGCCATTCCATGGCTGAGGGACAGAAACTATTTACAGCTACAGGCTCCTTTTCCTGCTCATCTGTGGAATGTGGTAAGGATGGCACTGCTCTAAGTCGATTGAGTGCAGCCTCCTGTTTCCCTGCTCAAAAGATTTAGAAGTGTGAAAGCCCTGGAGGGCTTGCCTTGGCCAAGAGAATGACTGATTTTGAATGTTGTCATGACTGGCTGTGAAAACACGTGGGCTGAATTGTCTCAGCAGTAATTCATTTGAGTTCCCTGTGTTTCTCAGAAATTCATTGAGCAACCAGAATTCAGGTCATCAGGAGGAGGGGCAGAAATAAGGGCTGGGACTGAGGCATAGGCCAGGCACTTGCCCTGAGGAGGAGGCTAGGCCAGGGAAGGAGGAAGCCTGTGGAGTCCCTGGATTCTGCTGCCTGCCCATCTGGGCACAGGCACAGGAAACAGAGCTGCAGGCTCGCTCTTGCCTC
Organism: Ammospiza nelsoni; assembly: GCF_027579445.1. Taxonomy (NCBI): domain Eukaryota; kingdom Metazoa; phylum Chordata; class Aves; order Passeriformes; family Passerellidae; genus Ammospiza; species Ammospiza nelsoni. Next base: position 93,175,409 of record NC_080633.1, read on the forward strand.
ATTTCTGCCTTGAAAAATGCACACAAAACCTGGGATGTTTACATTCCCATCTCTGCATGGCATCCTGCCATCTTGTGGGAGATGTGGATGCAATGGAAATAAATACTGGCACTCACTAAACTGGAGGCTGCTGTCGTGGGTCACCCATTCCCCTTGAATTGCATGTATTTTTGTATGGGGTGTTTTCTTTTAGTTTCCATGGAAAAGCAATTCTAAAATACTTTTGCAGTGAAGTCACTTCTGCCCTGGTATATCTCATAAAACACATGCAGGTAAATCTAGAATGCCCCCAAAGCCAGTGGTGGATTAAAGCAAATACACAATGGGGTACATTTGAAATACTTCTGTGTGACTTGTACAAAACCTCATGTGATGGCCACTGCCCTTGAGATGTTACAACAAAAGGAATATCCTTAACTGGAATTGCTTAATTAATGTGTGTCTGTGTTCCACCTACTTGGGACTCTGAACATACCTTCCAAAAAAACCCCCAACATTTCTGCAATCCCATAATGCTATAAATTCATTTAATGGAGATGACTGATTATTAGTCTAACAAACAATTTTACTGTTTGTTCTGTTTTTCAGCCAATTCAGGATTTAGCAAGCAGCCCACCAGAGAGCTCATTCCAGAAACTGGCACCCAGTGAACATAGGTACACCTTATTGAGGGAAAAAGATGAACTTTAAAAAACTTGAAATAATCTTGCAAGCCTTTCAGACAGCAGCATTGACTTCTGTGTGGTGGAAATAGTAAACCTATATTTTCATAATTCTATGTGTATTTTTATTTTGAATAAACTGAAAAATAATTTTTTTCTCCCCAGGCTTGTAAATACATTTGGTTTGGTGGGTCATTCTGTACAGCATCTTTCAAACAATACATTCTTAATGCTATAGTAAAATATCAGAGACCCATCCAGACTCTTGATCTAACTCTGTAAAACTTTTATAATCCAAATGAAGGTATCCTTGCCAGAGACATGCTGTTAACTTGCACTATCCCATTAAATAGGACTTTTGGGTTGTTTTCTGTGTAACCTTGGTAGTATGTGCTTTTTCTTCTTCTGTGAACAGCTATCCTGGTAATCTATTTCTTTGTCACATTTTTCTCCAACTTAAGAGGGTCTTCTATTCTGGATACTTGGGAGGGGAATAAATTAAAGTTTTACAGAATCTTGTGTGGTGCTTTACTGGCTGTAAATATCTAAACAATTTAACAATCCAGAATATTAAAATACCAAGTGAGGAGAGGAAAAGTTATGATAATGGCTCAGTTTTGAATGAAGGGGCTGTACTGACCTGCTCTGATTTCCTGGAACTCAGATTGTTATGCTGCCCACCAGGTTGTGGCAGAAGGACAGGAATGTTAAAAACCTTTCAGCATCAGAGAGGACTAGGACTGGACTGGTATCTGAGTTTGTCAGTCCTAAATTTTTATCTGTATGTATGTTACCATTAGTCTCTGGGTATTTTGGGGTTTTTTTTCCTTCTGGGTCCCTGCCTCCCTGGCAGACACTGTTCAAACAACCATTGCAAATTTTCTGTTACTCTTTGCCTGGCTTGTGCCTCACTTATTGTGTACTCTTTGAATTCTGTTCTGAAGAAGGAATTACCATTTTCCTTGTGGCATTCTGTTACGGGCTTTCCTCAATGAACCTTCAAGCTGCTGGGTGAGGTGAACATACAGTAACTGTGAGAGGGCAGAATATCTCTTGATTTGTGCTGCATTGCTGGAGATTACTGGATTTGTGCCCTTACTGCACAGACTGTACATCTGTGACTTGGGCCCCAGGGCTCAGTGTCCTTGGAAGCAAGTTTGTTCTCTGCACAGGTGGAACACTGGGTTCTGGTTTACTTAGGAAAGTGCCCCAGCCTGTGCAGTCACTGCTCAGGACCATTTTGCCTCTCAGATTGATACCACTGGCTCAGTTATTGACAGAGGACATGACACAGTTAGTGACATGGTCCTGAGCAGCTGTGGCAAAAGTTGATCCCATGACAGGCTCCTGACTCAAGCCCCTGCAGCACCAGGCACAGCAGATTTCTAGGGAGCATTTCTGAGGACAGAGTTGCTGGTACTACACTAAGCTACGGCTGACTATGCAGCTGCAGAGTTGGGAGCTGAAACAATATTGCAAAGTTTTATTTACAGCTATACTTTTTTGTTAGTTTTGTGAATCGGCATTTTGGAGTGCACATAAAATGCTTGAAAGCCAGGTCTTCTCCTGCCCCATTCTCCATCTCATCACAAATCAAGCATTTTTGGCAGCTGAGTCATACTGCCTTCCAGCTGAAATCAAAAGATGTGAGCAGGGTGTGGTTTTAAGGCTGGCACTTATTATCTGCAGGTTGTATTATGCAACTTCTGGAGTTCTAGGACCTGAAATTTTAGTCAATTATTACATGATACCTGCAAGTACTTACCTTACTTCTCTGAGGTTCCTATTTTTCCTTGAGATTCTTGGAGGAATGGGATTTATAATTGCTGTTTGGTGGAAGATATCTAAACTTCTCTTTCTGAAGAGAGATGATCATCATCACCCAGCAGTCCACTGGCTGGTGCTCTCAGCTAAGAAGTGCAAGAGATGAGTCCCCTCTGCCCCGCCTTAATTCAAGTTTCCTTTTGAGGGTAAGGACTTGCTCCCAGAGCTTTGGCATCCCCAGCACTAGGCTGAGGGTTAGATGTAACAGTTTTATGACAGTTCATGCTCAAGTAATTTTGGTGCATTCATTGGAGTTGGACCTGATTCTCCTGAGTTCTTGATGACCACTGACCCAGCTGCACCAGTGCTCAAGTCCCTTTTCTCTTTGCAGGCAGGAGGTTGCACAGCTAAAGCTGAGCTGGGCTTGCCCATTCTGCTGAGGGGCACTTGAGCCTTTACCTGGGAAAGCCAAGTGCTTGTCAAAAGCCAAGTTGTGTTTCAAACTGAGCCCTTGCACTCTGAACATCTGCATCTGTCGTTTTAACCATTTGGTGCTCAACTTCCCACTCCCTTTAACACTTCTCATAGCTTTTCCAGAAGTTGTCAAAAATATTAGTGTTATCCCCTTAGGGAACAAAACCATTCCAAACTGTGTTCCACTGAACTTGAGTCCATTTCTGAGCCACTGTGTGTGTATGAGTTACTGGATTTACTGACATTTTAGGAAGTTCTATTCATTTCAGTCAATGTAAATATTTCGATGGCTGAAGTATGTGTTTGGGAACTCATTACAGGATTCTTGTATCATGGTAGTGCAATTATTTTAATAATGTAAAATTTGGGAGGGGTTAGTCTTTTAGATGCTGAAAGGAAATAAACCCTGGTGTTCTCAGTAAATGCTCCAACCAGTCTCATAGGCAAAAACTTTTATTTCATCTGAAAGAATTATTTATATCTTACAATTCTTCTGAGTAACATGCCTAGCAATTTAATTGCTAGTTTGGTTACTCACATGCTGATGTTTCTTTGCATATGTAAATAATCCACCTATTTTAAAATATCATAGCTTAAATAACAGTCTCCCACATCTAGTGTGTACACAATGATTTCAAATTGCTTCCACAAGGATGCAACGGGGAAGAATAGTTTCTGTAGTAGACATTTCATAAAATGAGTGCACACCAAGCTGAATTTGTATAAGCTGGGGCAGAATTCAGTCTTATGAATTTAGATTGTCCTGGCATTATTCCAGTTTGGGGGGAGAGGATGGAGTCCACAACATCGCTGATGTGGCTGTTGTCATTTAAATGCACGAGGTTTCACAGCATACAGCAGGAAAGCAGAGAGCACATTTGAAGATCATACAAAAAATCAACCAGTTTCTGATTAAGAACACTTTTTTTCTTAGTGTCTTCCTTTAAATGTAGAAAATAAATATCAAAGGAATGAACAGCCTTACTATGAAGTTGTTACAAGCTCATTAACTGTGTTTACATCAGAAGTAGATGCATTGAAAGGAAAGGGCTTTTTGCCTGTCAGAAGCAAATGAGCTGAATTACTCAGGTCATGTTTTGCACTCCAGCTGAGTTTACCAGTGCAGGCACCGAGGCTTTAACACATGCAGTTTTGACAATGTCTGCAATTACTTGTGAAAACTATTCTTGCACACATTGTTTCCCTGAATCTCAGACCTACTTAAAGTAGACATAATGCTCTGGCTGATAGCAATTTCAGTATTTTAAAAGTAATAAGGAAGCACTGCTTAGAAGAAGTTATTTGTGCTGTAACTAACAGTTGCTTACAATGTCTCTAGGCACAAAACCCCATCATCTGTCATTAGCAGACAGTGATTTCCAGTGATGATATCAAAGTACTGGTTATTGAAAGGGAGTTCTTTCTATAGTACACTTCCCTGGACTGTGTTCCCTGCTAGGGAGCCTTATCTCAATACTGACTTCACTGTGCACCTAAGAAAACAACTCAAGCAGAGCTCAGGATGAATTGACCAATCTAAAAACTTCAAAAAGCGGCTTCCCAACCTCAATTTCTGTTCCCCCAAACAGTAGCAGCAGTAGTGTGGGAAGTGTCCTGAAAGGGTGGAGGTAGGACCATGTTCAGAACAGTAAATTTATGTGACAATTGTACAATTATATAACAATAACAACACATTAACACTTTTGCATTTAACAATTAAAGCTCCAGAAGCAAAAGGCTTCTTAAGGAGGGTCAGATAACAGGTGTCCACTATAAAAAGCAAGCAAAAGCACTGCCAGCATCTCACCCCATACAGGCTCCACAGCATGTCCCAAAATCTTGAAGAGGCTGAGCAGCTACACTGCCGTGTGGGTGGAAGCAGAAGTTTTGGCACTGGAGAGCAATGCAAGTATGCAGCTGCCCAAACAGGCGTGGTTTATGCCGTAAGCTCTATCAGGTCCACATTTCCAGCCCTGTCCCCAGCTCTGGGGCTGCCAGCTGGCACTGCCGGTGTGAAGGGACCTCCCTCATTGCTCCTCTGCTGGCCTGGGCCTCACAGCAGCCCTGAGGGACAGCAGCCCGTGGAGGGAGCGGGCCTGGCTGCAGCACTGCCCTCCAGGGAAGCTGTGCAGCTCTCCCACCAGGGCGCTCTGGGCTCCAGGAGAAGCAAAGGCAACATCCTGCAATAAGTGCTGCTTCCACGTGGGAGGCTTCAGGTGCAGAATGCCAGAGCTTGGCTCTTCATCCTGTAGAGTGTTCTCAGCACAAGCCAAGGAGCTGAACAGCTATGGAAAGTTATTACCCTCCAGTGGCAGTGCTGCAGGGTTGCTGCTTAGACTGTTCAATTCACAACTACACTTTGAGCCAGGTGGGAAGTTTACAAATTAACTGCCTTGCCTGGAAAGGGGAGAAGCTACTTCCAGTGCTGATGTGATACATACATAACTTTTTTCCACTTTGCTCACTCACATTCTCACCTTTTCTTACAACAGCATGTGCTTCCTGTGTATTATTAAACAGGCAGAGTCAGTCATATCCTGGGGAATAACTGAAGAGTTTGGGAATCCAGATAAATTAAGGTAAATTTAAAATACTATGAGTATGAAAGAATGATGGCATTTATTTCCTTTTCTTTGGAGCACTACAATAAAAGCTCCAGCTTCTCATGGCATTCATGGGAAAGCACTAGGATTTTCCAAGTATCTCTTTGCATTGTCTGCAAGACACTTTGTGCAAATTTGACATGAAGCACCTGTCACCCACCATTATAGCTGTGAATATAGCTTATCTAAGAATTATGTAATTAAAAGTTATCCATATAATTTTCAAAGGACTGAAAAGACAAATTCTGACACGACTTTTTCAGCCCTCCCAAGGAGCAGAACTGTCATCAAAATTCACACAACTCAGCCTTGTATGTAAAGCATAAGGCTGCAAGTCTGTCATTAGCTCAGTACACTGTTATTCCTGGCCATAATGAATCTATACTTCAGCTGGATTTTTTGGCACTTTGGTGAGAAAGCTCTGGACAGCTGGAAGAGACCTGCTCTATCATTTTTTGTTTTTTTCTTTGTATCAATTTTCCACCTGTGAAGCCCAAAATCCCACCACCAAGTGCAGCTGCAATTCCTGCTACTTTGAAGCCTGCAAGGAGACCAATAGGACCCCCCACCACTCCACCAATGACTGCACCTGCCACAGGCAGAGCTGCCAGCTTGTATTTTGCAGCCTGTAAAGGAAAAAAAAAAAAGTCAGAATACTTGCCTGTGGCGATGTGCATTTTCCCTTCACTGCTCTTGGCAATGACATGAATGCTCAGTGATAAATAAACTTTACAAATTAGTATTTAAAAAAAGTATGACAGAACATGCTAACACCAATTCAAAATCCTGTCTTGTGTATGCAGTTGTGAACCAAGTCCTTTCACATGGTTCTAGCCACTGTGCACACTGGGTGTTACCTGGTCACCATCCTTAAATCAGAAACTGAGGAAATGCTAAGATTTTTCAGTGGTGGCTCTGACTGCAGCTTTGGGGTTTATTTAGCAACTGACATGGAACAGGATGGCAATGACAGGCTATGATCAGGCTCTTGTTTATGTTTACGTGATTCTTGTGAGCCAGTCACTGACTGCATTTGTCTTTGCAGGTAAAACAAAGTAACCATCAGAACAGTGTTTCAAAGGCCCCCCCCAAATTAAATAATTGTATTTTCTAGCAGCCTGGATGTGATAGAAAATTACAAGAGAGATTGATTTTTTTTTTCCCCTGCTACCTGTGGGTCATTTCTTCTTTATTTCCTTAATTGCTGGTTCCCTCAGCATTAAAGACGGCAGATCAATGGGGTTAATACAGAGGGTGGCTGCGAGGCAGAGCACCATTGATTCACCAGCAGGAGCAGATCCCTACCTTCCCCAAGTTTTTGGTTCCCTCTTCAACATTCGCAGCAGCACTGTTGACATGTTCTTCAATCCTGTCAATCTTCTCCTGCTGGGACTAGATGCAAAGGAATTATGAGTGAGGGAACCTGCTGGGAAGCAGCAGTGAGCCAATACACACCATTTTAATGCCTGTAATCAGGGCCCCACAGCAGCTTTCATCTGCACCCGGCAGCCTTAGTAGTGCTCCATGATTAGCATCTGCTAAACTCTGCTGAAGCTACAGACTAACTTCAAAAAAATCTAAACTATTAAGTAATAATATGGGGTGGATATTAAACAATGTCTTGCTGCAGTTACAGAAAACAACTCAAAATGGTTTCTAAATCTTTCCTATAGATAGAGGAATTCAGAGTCCAAAACGAAAAATAATCCAAAGTAGCCTGTTTTGTTTCCTGCTGAGTCTCACGTTCAAAAAAAATCTATAAAGGGCATTTATAAGATCAGTACTAACTCCAATATACAAAGCTGTATCAAAAAATCTAAGAAGTATTTAATTATGACATTATAGAACAATAACTTTAGAAATAGTGACGGCACAGAAAATACACTTGATGTTACTCTGTATTTTACTGTTTGATTTTACAAAAACATTCCATCCTTTCTCTAAATGCAGTCAGTCAGGTGCCCCTGCAGTCTCTCCCAGGAAACACTGGAGCAGAAGATAAAGGGGTTTGTGGGTTTGTTTGTTCTTATTCTAATCTACGCAGGCTGGTTTATGTCACAAAATAATGAGATGGCTGATGTGCAGCTTAAAATAAAAGGCATTCTGAACTTTTTGCCTCTTTTTAAGTCAGAAACTGCTGAGTACACCAGCTCTGGTATTCATCTACAATGCAGTCCACCCACCTTAAATGCTTGGTATTATATCTAATGATGGTTAAGTGTAAAATCCAGTAAGTCCTGGGAACAGGACCTCTTCGTTTAACCTTTAGAATACTGAATGAACATTTCTGCAGTTCCTCTCCAGTCTAATGGTTCTTACCTTGAGTATTTTTGTATAGATGAAGCAGCACATACTCAGCAGAAAAGATAAAAGCTAGGTTATTTATCCCTACTAACCCAACAGCAAGGAGATTAAGAACTCTCCTAGGAGATGAGAATTGTGCATTTAAATTCCCTATGGCACAGAAGAACTAAACCAACATTTTGGCACTGTGGTGAGAGCAGAGAAAGGGCATGATAAAAGTGAGGATTTTTCTAGCACTCCTGATTAAGTGAGAAAAGAAACCTGACAAACACACACCCTGTGCAGTAAGAGCTGTCACCACCATTACAATTAGAAATTGTAAAAACTAACAGGACCTGGGTAGAAGTTGGGTAGATTGCTCTGCAGTCAGCACAGCAGAGCTTCTGCTGAGGTTCAGCTCGTGCACTGGCAGGAACATCACAGCTGCTCCACTGACAAGAATTTGGGAGCAACTCCCAGCACTAGTGCTGAAAGAGGAGATTGCTGCCTCCTCAAAGTGTCACCTTGGCAGAGCCTGAATCACAGGAGAGATACATCCTCAGCGTTTTTGTCCCCACCCAACCCCACCTAGGAGTTACCCATGCACCCTGTTTTTGTGGGAGACTCTGTAGGACAGAATGCAGAATTAATACTTACACAGACTAAGAGAGAAAACTCAGTCACCAACTGGCTGAGCTCAACCAAGTCCTGCAAATAATTAAAAAAAAAAAGTTATTCTGTGATAGTTGCTAAAACAAAGAGCACCAACATGGCAGGGAGGGAGTTCCAACATACCCCTTCTAAACTTTCCCAGGACTCAGCTGCATTTTCTTCCTGAGGTATTTCCGGAAGGCGGGAGTAGATCTGGATCAAACTTTGGGAGCCATCCTTCACTTCTGTGTTATATAAAGTTTCTGAATGAGAAACATGATGTTTATAAATAAATGCACTGGACCAGGATGCAGGTGGTGTGCAGAATTTCTCACTCCTGAAGTTTCTCAAGGGTAATCTGACACTTAACCTGATTCAAGCCAAGCAACAGCCCCAAAAATGATCATATAGGGAGATGCCTTACAGCACTACACAGTTTCTTAAAAGGATGTTATTGACAAAGAAATAGATTCATTTCTATCAGCACATTTTCACAACCAGTCCTGACATGATACTAAATTATACTCCTGAATTCAAGGTCATTTCATTCATTTTGTATCAACCAGGCTGAGAAAACTGGGCTTGGGACAAAAACTTTTCATTTACATACAACACATAAAAACACTCCCAAAACTGAACAGACAGTTACTCATTTTACGATTGATTATTATGCTACTGGTTTGATTTTCAGCCACTGAGAACTAAGAGATGCTGGAGGAAAAAGCTTTCAAAGCAAAAGCAGTGAAACCCAAGTAATGTGGTACCCAGCATTCCAAGCTGGATCATTTGAGTAAATGGTACTGTAAGGATGGCAGACATTTGCAGCTCAGTGCTGTACACGAGATATTTTCAAGTGTGTTCCTCCCTAAATCACCTGACTGAATGCAGAAGGCATTTGGACAAAGTATGGTGTTAAAAACGGGGAATGACAGACAGTGAGTAGCACTGGGGAGAGCAGATACATGAACAGGCTCACACAGCCCTCCTCCAGTCACTCCAGAGCCACTGCAGAGGGCATGGACATGCCTGAAATTGTGGACAACAAATTGAGGGGTGATAAAAAAAAAAACAAACAAGTCTGGCTTGTCAATACAAGGACTCAGGAAGAGCTTGGGAGTCTGGAAGGCAGACTGGAGAAGGTGTACATGTAAACACAGTGCAAAGACCATCTCAATTCCAACAGCTTCACCTTCTGAAGGGGGATCGCTCCTTCAGCAGGGCAGTGGTGTTAACTTCCTTGGGAAGGCAGTTCCAAGAGAAAGCTTATTATGGGGAAGGCTGGTTAGATACATCTAACAATACTAAAGTGTAAATATTGTATTAAAATCTTTAGATGCAACGATTGTGCCAAGGTACAATAATAATATTATATAACTGTTACAACAACAGATATGTCCAATGGAAAACAAATAAATATAATCATATTCTTAAAAAAAAATCAGTGCATGCTTATTCATGGAATTAATTTAAGATAAAATAAAAATTAATTATACATTTTCCTAACATTTGTCCATTTCTCAACATTTTTTATCCCAATATCTCAAAACAGATGAAGGACCCAATCTTCCTACTCTCAGCTCAGTAGAATTCTAACATGAATGAAATTGATATTTACACATAATTACTAAGTGAGCAGAGTAACAAGAATTCACTAAGCAATTTGGGGGCTTGACTTGGGCTTGTTTTTCTTTTTAAGTATTTCTGCCCCTTTTCCTTTAAGAATCCAGACACAGAAGGCACTTCATGTTTTACAATCATCACCTGTTCTTCCTGAACATATTTTTGATTAATAACCTCAGATTAATTAAGTTTGTATACTCAGTTCTAAAATATTCCTTTCCCCTTTCAATATAATTAATTCTATATCCAAATGTGTGCATTTTTTGAGAAAACTGTTCAGGCACATACTCTGACATTTATCACGGGTTTTGAGGGTTTTATTTCATTTCAATCCTACACAATCCTATTTCAAAATAAAGTTTCTTCTGTCCAGAAAGGTGTACTCTTCCCTAATCAACCACATGCATGCTAAGTTGGTTAAAATTAAAGTATTCATAACTCAAAAGCAAAATAAAAATCTCACTAAGCAAAGCTGCCTGCTTCCAAGACCTTGCTCTGGTCTGTTCCTAACAATCTATGCCGACCTACTGTAGAAAAGCATATCCTTGAAAGTGTTGTAAAACCAAGGTTCTGCATGACACACATTCCAAAGAAATTAAAACTGTAAGTAGGTTTACATGTTATCATTTTGTAGTAACTAAAAATCAGTGAGAAAAAATTCCTCATGAAAATTCTTTATTAGCTTTAAAAAAACTAAGGTAAAGAACAGGAAGGGCAAGAGGTGGTCACATTTGGGCTGAAAGTATGAGTAAGAAATTTATATTCACTACTTCACTTTTTATCAAGTCTAACCAATTTTAATAGAATTGAGAATGGAAGTGACTCTACCAGTTCATTTATACAGCATCTCCACAGAAATACAATAATACAAAACACCTCTGCAGATTTCACAGAGAAGCCTTACACCTCATTACACTTGAGATAAAAATCTAATGCTCTGGAAGATCCAATATGTTGCTTAAAAGATTTTAGTAATTTTAAGAGTGGAGTCTCACCTTTTGTTAATATTTGTTTAATATGCAATTAAATTCCATTTCTATTGGCCCTCAGTTGAGGATGGTGAATGGGGGAGGGGACTGTATCATATCACTGACATGCCTTCTAAATGGGAGATTTGAATTTGTAAACTCCTTCCTTCTCTAGCAGATGGGAAGCAACATGCTACAAAGAACGGGCACGTATTGAACTTCCTTTGATTAAGATCAACAGCCAAGATTTGCTTTCAGGACTGCAGCCTCTAAGCACAAAGGAATAGGCAATACACTGTGTCTGGGTTAGCAATTCAACAGGGCTGCTTGCACAGGCAGGCAAACTTGAAAAAAAAAACTAATTAATTGTATTTAGTTGTCTGTCTGTCTGTTTCACTTTAAATGGGGTGAATTATTTCCACATTCCTGAGTAGACTTGCAGATGCTTGCCATTCCTGTAATATTTTTTCTGTTCTTCCCATCTTCATCATTCTAATAAATTTATTTGTCCTTCTGAAATGCTGTTATTCTCAATATCCTCTGTAGTTCAAAGGTATTTCAGAAACAGTCTTGTACTTCGAAATTAAATTCTAGTTCCCACTTGCTACCTACGTAATTGTGTAAAAAACAGAAGCAGTAAGCCAGAACAAAGCCTTTCCAATGAAATATAGGAATGAACTGAGAACAACTGCAGAAAGTCACCAACAGAAGAGATATCCTAAATTTAGTTCTGATCATAACAGAGAACAGCACACAAGGAGACTGAAAGTAATGGCCAATATTACTGTGAAGGGAATCACTGAATATCAAAGACAATGAGCTCTCCACAAGAGAAGTCAACAAATTGGGTAAAACTATTAATAGAAATTACATGGAAGAAGTTCCTAAAAGATAAAGGACTGCAGAAGTGCTGGCAGACACTAAAAACAGGCTGTGCTGAAGAGGACATCAAATTGTCCTGATGCAGAGGAAGAAGTTTATGGCTTCAACAAGAGCTCTTCAATGCCCTGGATGTCAAGAATTTGACATATGAGTACAAGTTAACATATAAGAATGGGAAGTTAATATCCGGAAGACCAGGGCATAAATATATTGCAACTCCCAAGAGGCATAAATGGTAGCAAGGAAGTTCTTGTGAATGTTTTTGAAGTTAGAGGAAGACCAAGGCTGTGGAAGTTGATTGCCAGATAGAAAGGTGGCTTTAAGCAGGTATTTGATGCAATTAATTTAAATAAGAAAGAGAGAGGCTGAAACATAAAGAAAACAGGTTAAAAATATTTGGATGAGCTAGGCCTATTTGGGGTCTGAAGGTTTGATGAAATTCACTCTAGAGCATTTTTAAAAAACAGCCTTTGAAATTTCATGCATATTTTTGAGAACTTGAATAAGGTGGTCCCAGAGGACTGCAAGAGAAGAGACTTTGAAATCCATGAAGATATTAGAACAAACTACTGAACAACTAACTACAACATGTTGAAGGTGTTCAAGAGGTTGAGATTTTTATGTCAGAAGCCAATTCAGTTTACTCTGCTGGCCTTGTAAGAGAGGTTTTTACAATGGGAGTGGTGAGGCACTGCCACAGGCTGCCCAGAGAAGCTGTGGATGCCCCCATCCCTGGAAGAGTTCAAGGCCAGGTTGGATCTGAGCAGCCTGGTCTGTTGGAGGTGTTCCTATCTATGGCAGGAAGTTTGGATCTAGATGATGGTCCAAGGGTCCCTTCTAACCCAAGAAGGGATTGTGTCTGATTTATCTCCATGTTCACAAGGTTTTCTGATACTACTGCACATGACATTCTTGAAAGCAAGCCCAGTTGTCAATTCTCTTTTACTCCCTGCTCAACCACGAGGCTCACTAGGCACACTTGAAAAAAGTTCCTCTAGTTCTGCATGCAGCAACAAGAATGGTCATGAAATCAAATCTGACAGCAGGTTCTTCTACAGTGCTACTGCCTGAGAATGCTCTTTTGATTTTAGGACACATGAAATGCTCAGATCATTTTAAGTAATACTGCTACTGCAGCAATCAAATTACAGATATGGGAAAGGTTTATTCCTGATGGAACCAACCTTCTCACAGATCATCAGGAGAGAGCACTGGCCAGCACCAGGGCATAACAGAGACTTCTCCTGAAGACAGAATGGTAGAAGAAAGACTGAAAGACATTTTAGACAGAAAGGAGGGAAGACCAGCAAACATATCCGATTTCTAGCATGTCATGGTATGTTTTCAAAATCCTTTATTTAAATGGATTTATACCCCTTTCTTGTCAGTTACCAAGTTAAAATGTTAAAGGAGGAGATGTTCTTCCTTACCTAGAAACTTGTTTCTTCTTTTCCATATATTTCATCAATGCTGTATTACACTGTCTATCATAAAAAAATCTTCCTGGTATTTCTTCAATTCAATGAAAATGGCCAAAATTATTACTTGCACACAATCAAGTGATTTGCAGGGGGGACAAAAGAAGCCAAGCTACCTTGAAACATAAATGAAAGTATTCTGCTTCCTATGAACAGTCCACTATTTCAAGATCCAGGGGTCCAGGACCTTTGCCACAGAAGGCCAAAGATATTTAATTTTTTAAGGTATTTAAGCATTTTCTGCTTATCAAAATTTCAGTCACAGGGCTGGTAAAAGTGTGGTGTAAGGAAAGAAATCTACTTCTTCATTAACAACACTCTTCAACTGAAATCTTATTTGTTTACTTCATTTATATCTGGTCAGAGAAACTGCATACTGGATACAATGACAGAGATACAATAAATACAGAAATTAAATTCTACTACCTTCTCCTAGAGTTGCAGATCTGGTTAAAGAGGCATCCTCCTGTCCTTTGAGTTGCCTTTTAAGTTCTTCTGCAGATTCAGAATGCAGCTGCAGGAAGTCCTTAATGGCAACTGAAGCTTCCTCTTTAATGGGATTTATCATTCTCTGCAGAACTGGGATGTCTTCCTGCCGCACTCGCAAACACAACTTCTCCATCTCGCGCATGTTGGCACGGAGCTGCTGCAAGAGCATTAAGAGTTATTTTGTAGCTGACTGTGAAAACACCAGATGCCTTCAGTGCCTGGGAAGCACCTATCCTCTTTATAATCAAGGGAGAAACATTTTTGAAGCCATCACCACCACTATTTTGAATTTTTCCAGCTGTTGTTTTTGTACTTTATCCACTTTTCCAAGTCAGTTTGGTTTATTTTGGGTTTCAATTAAAGTATTTAACTAATTAATTCATTGTGTAATCGCTCAAGTTATTTATGTTTCTCTGGTCAATTTAGGTCTTTGCCAAAATATTTACACAAGTTGCAATAAGTTGCAATAATATCCAAGTAAAGTAAGTGAGTGCTTCTCAAAATTTGCCTTTTTTATAATAGTAAGTGACTATGGTGATCACAGGACCTCACAACACCGTCATTCATAACCCCCAACTACCCCAAATCTTTCATTTTGTGAAGACAACTTCAGGGACAAAGATTACTTTTTTCTTTTATTCTTTTTTTCAGATGAACAACAAATACATTTGTTTGATTGGAATATCAAATTTAATAAAACATGTAAATACTTCTTTAGTTACAAGACTTCTGAGGAGATATAAACTGTTCACAACTAGCAAGAACTGGATGTGTACAGGCCTTTCACATGAGATAAATTTCTTTCTGCATTAAAAATAAAGGGGCTTTTAATTGCCTGGGCTTTAAAAATACACACAAATTTTCTTTTCCTACAAATGAAAAGACAAAATTTACAGTTTAAATTACACCACTTACTGTTTTAGGACAGAGTTTTTATCTAATTATATAAAAAAAAGACAAAAATATATTCTCTGCATTACTTTACAGTGACACAATAAATTCTATTCTTTGTCGCTTATTTACCAATTAATTTGAATACTCTTCTCACAACAGAGCAAGAGAATGGATTGACACCAATGAGTGGTTAGAAATACAAAGGTTTTCTTCCAGAATACAAACCAGGTACAGATCATGCCTTAGAGAGGTAAAACTGACTATCTGGAAAAGCAAGATCTAGATGGAACTAATTTTATTTATATACACTAGTGGAATTAATTGCTTTTAGTATTTATAAAAAAAAAAGTAGAAAATATAATTAGAGAAGAAGGAAGGAAATTATTCAACAACCTGTTGCACAAGCTTCCAAAGAAAGAACTACTGATTCGTTAAAATCATGTGGCAAATTACTAAGATTATATTAGATTATACTGTATGCTTAAATTAAGAGTACTATTAGCCAAATTAGGCTGCATTATTCAAGACTAACCTCAGGTAAAACCACTGATTGACAATTAAAAGAAAGAGAGAGAAAAAAAAAAAACCCAACTGTGGAAGACACTGAGCTGAATTAGAAACATGGTAGCCAGTAACTTTCCTCATCCATTCCTCATCTCAGTCTACCTCCTGCTTCCTGGTATCTCCCCCCATGTGAGCCCCTATGTACCCAGAAAAGGAGAACGTCACCACTTTCATACTGCACCATGTGCCAAAATTATTGGTTTATAGAATCTTGGAATTTCACTGAAGTAACAAATGGGGACTATCAAAACACAACACTCAATCATCTAATTTCTAGAACTATATGCAAGGGACTGAGGTTGATCATGCAGTTTTATTTCAGTAAAGAAAATTATTACTATTATCCTGTCTTTGGCAACAATTGGAGAAAAAAAAAAAAGAGGCATGTCAAACAAACAAAAATTAGTGAAACAGTGACAACAATGAGTTTGGGGTGAGATAACAATGGTTCCACAGTAGCTCCTTTTTCTTTTAAAGAAAAAGGAGAATTTTGCAGTTGAAATTGACTTAAAATGTAGTTCTGCTTGGGATCTGTACCATGGCAGCTGCTGCTGGGGCAAATCACAAGTTTGTGCAGGGACCAACACAACACAACTGGCTGATGGGAGTTTGCACAGATCCTGAACAGAGGCTTAAAGAGGTATGAAGTACTCACCCTAAGCAATGATCCAGATAATAAATAAGAAATGAATAAATAATAAATAAACCAGATCCTCACTTCCACTGCTCATTATTACCTTGCTAATCAAAGAGAAATATTTCTAAGCAAGAAGATGGAGGAATCAGATGATGATATTAGCCAATTTAGTGAAATTTAATTTTAGGAGCTCTTCCTTTGTAGTTTTGTAGGGAGGACTTGTGTTCCACTTACTGTCAAAACAGAAGGTGAATGGATTCAGCCTAGCAGGAAAGTTCAGCCCTGCTGTGAGGAGTCACATCCCAGGAGCTCACCAGGGTGGAACATCACAAATGTTATGGATATGCAAATGACTCTGACTTCTTCTCATAATAATTTTAATGGCACTGAGTTTAATTTCTAGGTAGAGCATGAAAGTGTATCACTTTCATCTCAACTGTTTGCACTTTTAAAACCAAGATTATTTAGCAGGGAAGGTAATAAAAAATTCTCTTTTCATTTGTGGAGACTTCCAAGTTTTGCACTCTCCAAATTCAGCCCAAAAGACACAGAACTTTTCTTTATAACAACTGCAATTTTAGTCCATTAACTTCCAAAATCAAACAAGAATCTTTGTTTCAAATGGCTTTCTCACAAAAACTGCAGGAAAATAGAACTGGTGAAAACCTTGGGAAGTTATCCCTTCAATGCATGATCCACTGTCCCTATATTATTCCTGTCAGTTGTTTATCTAATCTGGTCTTAAAAGGACTTCTGCATGAAGAGCTACAACCTTCTTCATACCTCACTGCCAGAATTCAGCATACTATAGCATTTCCTTATGTCTAACAGAAATCTCTCTGGGCTCAGCTTAAACCAGGTATTTCTAATCTTCTCTGTGCAAAATAGGGAAAGACAAGCCCTGTCCTCTTTGCAACCATGCTCTCCATGTTTGCAGACAGACAGCATGATGCTCTTGGACGCTCTTTGGGCAAAATAAGTGATTTCTTGATCTTCACCACAAGTCCTGTTCTCTCAATTTCTGACTGCATTCAGTGGTCTCTCCCTATTCACTTCATGCCTTCCTTGGAAGTGTGGTGCCCAAACTGGACTATTCTACCTGGGATCCTATTACTGCTGACTGAAGAGACTGTAGGAGAGACCACACTGACTGCCCTCCTGCTTATATATCTCACTAAGTTATCTGGCTTTTCTGGACCACTACCACACAATCAGTCAGTTCACTTCTACTCCATGTCCCTCAAGTCTTAAAAAATTCTTGGCCTAGGTCAAAGGAACTCTGAGTTTAAGGACATCTTTACCCTGCAGATGGCCACAGGCTGCAATAATGCTCTGATTTTACATGATCCTTCACTGAAACCACAAAGAACCTCCTGCAGAAATGAAGTTTTCTACACTACTCCTCATGCCCTCACAGCTTATCTACACAGTATGCCAGAGAGGATCATTTTAGAAATGTTACAGAAGACCTGAGCCATACAGGACCTTGAGCCAACAACCTGAGCTTTGAAGATTTATGCAAAAAAGAGCTGATCAGAAACCACCTTTAACTTGTAAACCATTTTCAGCTGAACTAGAAACCATAAAAGTGAAAAAGAAAAAATAGATTAACATTTTTCAAGCAGCTTTCCAGGTTAGAGTAATACAGTGGAGAGACTATGTCAGCCTAAATATGTTTTGCAGAACAGAGTCTCTTTTTGTGGGCTGAATAAAGACTAAAGCCAGACTGTTCATCCACTGCATTTTTCTTTTTTTTTTCTTTTTTTGTTTAATGTCTTATTTCCTCTCTAGTACCTGTGGCTTTTCTCTTCCTCTCACCACCAAAATGATCAGGGCAGTCCTTAGATGTTACAACAAAATACTGCCATTTCATTGAAATTAGCTAAAACCTTGAAGTAATTAATTGTGTGGTACAGTCAGCATGTATGCAGACAAAGCCTAGAAAACTTCAAATTCATTCATGCCCTAACATTTTAAGAAGTCCATGGACTGTCCCTAAAAATGAAAATATACAAGAGCACGTTCAGAAAAACTAATACATGATACACAAGCTATTTTCTCAACATTTTTGAAAGGGTCTCTTCATGCCCTGAGCAAGATTTATCTGTTTTCTTCACCATCCTTTATAGAAGTTTTTAATGTGTCACCCAGTCACTTGAAGGCAGAGCAACAGATTTACACTCATCTATACTTCTATTATAATTTTGACCATCATCAAAATTACAACAGAAGTAATTATTCTGGGTAAACTGAAAATTCAGAAAAATGGCTAATTATGTGCACATGGATTAAATGTAGAATGGCTGTGCATATATTTGTCTAAAACCTGTGGCGGATGCCTTGGGTCAATATTGACTTAGGGATTCCTAATGTATTTTTACAACATCTAATTTTGAGAGCAAAGTGTGTGCTGCAGAGAACATTTGGTATCACAATAATTAATCTGATTTCTTTGCAAACAAACAGATCACAAGTCCATCAGTAAACATTTAAACAGCTTACAGCAAACACATTCTACATGTCATATAATTTATTATCAAGTACTCCAGACTCCTAACTATTTAATTAAAACAAAGAGCCAGTCTGCTCTTCTTGCATGGACCCAGATACTTATTCTGCTCTCTGGGTATCAGAATGTGAACCACTTTAATGCATCTAGATCTGTATCCAGAGCTAGAAGCAATAAGCATTAAATAAAACCTAAGAAAATTTACTTTGACTGTAAAAACAGCCAGCTTTAGATTCAAGACAAATACAAATGTTTCTTGAGAAATATAAGCAGTTTTCTTATTAAAACACTTAAAATATCTAAAAATAACATCTTAAACACAATTATTTTTTCTGTAATTATTGACAGATTTTTGTCTTGCTAAATAAATGATACTGGTAACTTAAAGTTACAAGAGAAGCCTTTCCCACAACTCAGAGATGAAAACAGATTAGAGAACAGACATAAGCAAATACATACTTACTATACCACACCTGTTAAAATGACGTTGTTTTAACAGAACTTCCACCTTTGGAAGCCTCTTTGAATATGAAGAATAAACTTGTATTAAAATTTCAAAAGTACTCAGTGAAAAATCAAAATATATTCAAACCTCCAATGAGCAGGAATATTAACTGGGTTTTACATGTCACATCATATCACCTATACTAAAGAAAAAGTATAGGTGATATTCTATTCTTCAAAAAAGACATGTATCTTCAGCTCTGCCTACTATCTAATTCTGTTGTTCAGTCAGGATTAAGTTCTTCTTTTTGAGGTGAACTGGTTTTGGTGGTGTTTTTTTTTTTTTTTCATGTTTAGTTTGTTCTAATTTCCCACAGAGTCAGTAAGACACTGAAACAAACATGGGAATTCACAGTGTTAGAATTGTGAGCAATGGTTTAAGACTACACCACCTGTGCTGGCAAATCCTGCTTGTCCATGTGCAGTGTAGGTCGCTTACAGTAGCAAAGATAGGTCCCTCCTCTGAACCACACCTGTGAAACCCACACAAGATGCCTCTCCTGGCCCCAGAACACTGGCATGCAGCTGTTACAGACACCAGGTGCTACATCTGCCTCAGCAAACTTTGTGCTGCAGATGTGGTCCTTGATGTGGTCCTTCTGTCTGATAATCTACTTCGCCTGTGTGCTATTTAGCTGATGTTTGGCTGAGTTTCTGCATCATTTTCATCAAGACATTATGTATTTTTAGAAAGAGTGTATAGTTCCCTGTGTGCTGAGTTACGGATGATTATGGGTGAAGTCACTGAGATGATGCCTGTGCTGACAAATGTGCTGGTATTTCCTCCTTGATGATATCATGTACCTACCAAGAGATGTGCACACCAAACCAGTAGTCCAGATGTTCTCTGTCTGAAATCATGCTTTAAAATTAGCAGTATCCCTTACTGCAAGAGCTGTCTTCTAATTTAATAATGTAAGAGGAAAGTTTGCAAAAGATCACAGTCTCCAAACTTTTGCTTTTTCAAGAACACGGAAACATTTCTGACTGTTTTTGCCTCATAGGACACAATTAGGAAATCCCTAACTTTTAAATGAAGTGAAACTGTGTGCTTGCTTGTCAAACCCACCTGTGAAGTGTATGTCTCCCTGAAGGCCCACCCCTGAGGTGACCAGAACTATGTCTGTAATTCAACCCCATCAGCAGCACAGCCACTTTCATATCCTTACCTGAACTGTTCGTCCTGCGTTGATGTGCTCTTCGTGCAGTCTGTCCCAGAGCCTGCATCTCTGATACTAAAACAGAGGAAAAGGACTCCTCAGAATTGCTATTTTTACCAACTGGTTATGCAGAAAAAAAGCCACCTCTGGTAAATTATCACTTTAATTTTCCAAAACTGAAAGTTGAGTCATAAACAGTTCCACTGCAAAATTAGAGAGGTAAATAGCAACGTATTTTGTGAAAAATTTTGTACAATATATTTTACTGAATTACAGACAACCAGTCTCAGTATCAGTTTTTAACATCCAAGTGATACTGCATCCTGACACTGCTGTGGCATAAATCATTTGGTGGGCAGTAGAACAAACAGCAGAAAAAGAAGAAAGTTGTGGAATAGTGGATAAACAGTACTGATCATGAAGGACAGTACAGGACAATGAAGTATCTGATACTACTGACATGGAAAATGGCATTCATTACACAATGCTGCTGTCTACATTTACACTGAACATTTCTATATAGTGACAAACACAGCTAGAAGAACCATCAGGCCAGGTCTGACACCTACCTGAGGCTCCACTAACTTTAGTGGGAAACTATCCATACAGTACTTCCCATGGGACAGAGACCAGAATAACTTTTACATTAGCAGAGAGCAAGTTTGGCAAAAGAACTGCATATTATCACATATCAACCCTTCCATCAATCAAACAAATCAGTGCCTGCTACAGGCAGTTGACACAAATAATACAGAGACTTCAGCATGAAAAAGAGTAATAAAGTAATAGAAGCAGAAGCTGTGATTCCTGGAATGTGTACTGAAACTATCAAAGAATGCATTTACCACATTGGATATTAGAATATTTATTTAATTATTTAGATAAAAAGGCAAAATATTTACCATGATTTCTAAGGTATTTTTATGTAAAATCTAATTCCTCAATTTCTTAATAACCTTTGTTACCAATAAAAAACTTTATCTATAGCCTCTATCTTTCCATAATTATTTTCATAATTTTAGATACCACAGCAATAAGGATCATAAGTGACTCAGCTTCCTAAAATACAAGGAGAAATCTAAAGTTACTACTTATTTTCAAAGCAAAAAGTTCTTTCATGTTAGGACTTTGTAGTGCTATGGAAGATAAAAGGTTTAGTGTTCAACAAAGTCAGATTAACATAATTCTTCCAGGAAACTGAATAATAATAACATCTGAATAAATTGCTATGCCATTAAAATTACTGCCAGTGTTCTTTAAAATAAAATGGACAGAAAGCCCTGTATCAACAGTAGATTTTCCAATTTAGTCAAAGAGTACTGAAACAGGAATTTCTGAGGTTCTAGGGAAAAATCACCTATTTGACTTCAGCTGACTGTAATACATTGTCCAAACAACTAATAATAAAATATCCTGTTACCAGTTAAGAAAAATTCCTTTACTGCTCTTCATAATTTCTTCTAGAGATGCTCAGCACATTCATCTGCTTAATACATTGTTTTATTACTTTGCTTCAAAACTCAGAATATGCTAGTGACGAGCCCAAAGAATCCAATGACTTAACACACTGACATTCACATGGTCAGAGAATTCCTCCTTGTTGACTTCTCTTTGTCGTGCCACACAAAGTAGGCCACACTCCTGGACAGTGCTCACCCTGGGGCCTCAAGGACAGTAAAACTTGAGAAGAGATGGTATTGACATTATTTCTTGTGGAAACTGGTGCTGTTCAGCCTGGAGGAGAGAAGGTTGCGTGGAGACCTCACTGCAGCCCTCCAGTATCTGAAGGGGGCCTACCAGAAAGCCAGAGAAAGAAACTTCAACAGGAGCTGTAGTGATAGGACAAGGAGCAATGGGTACAAATTGCAAGGGGGGAAATTTAGGTTAGGGATTAGGAAGGAATCTTTTACTCTGAGGGGGGTGAGACACTGGAACAGGTTGCCTGGGAAGGTCATGGATGCCCAATCCCTGGCAGTGTTCAAAGCCTTGGGCCTAATGGAAGGTGCTCCTGC
The DNA here is from genome assembly GCF_027579445.1 of Ammospiza nelsoni. Classification (NCBI taxonomy): domain Eukaryota; kingdom Metazoa; phylum Chordata; class Aves; order Passeriformes; family Passerellidae; genus Ammospiza; species Ammospiza nelsoni. The sequence goes on from NC_080633.1 coordinate 93,197,563, forward strand.
CCATGGCAGTGGGGCTGGGACTAGATGATCTCTAAGGTCCATTCCAACCCCTTAACGTTCTATGATCTTATCCTGAACAAATACATGTAAAACTAAGGGAAGTCCAGGAAGTAAAAACAGCTATGGAATCCTAACCTCTCATGTCAGGTCCAGGGAGAGCCATAAAAATGGTCCAAGGGCTGGAACAGCTCTCCTATGAAGAAAGGCTGAGAGAGTTGGGATTGTTCAGCTTGGAGAAGGCTCTTAAGAGACCCTATTGCAGCCTTTCCATAAAGAAAGAGGGCTTTGGAGAAAGACAAAGACTTTTTACTAAGGCCTGTAGTGACTGCATAAGGGGCAATGCTTTTAAATGTTTAGAGGGTAAGCT